>NW_026871054.1:0-319809 GCF_033118175.1 Dama dama
AGGCCCGATTCCCCTGTACTGCGTGCAGAGCAATTCCGTGTTCCACATGAAACGTGAAAGGAACCTTGATTTCCTTGATGGCACTCCAGAGAAAACCCAAGATCACTGTCTCAATTCTAGAGGGATCCTGAGGTCACTGGAGCAACACCAAAGGGCTCAGTGGACCCCAAATCAACTCGAGATGAGAGCTTAGTCCCTGGCTTCGACTCAAGAGGAATACCAACTTTCCACAAGCACCTCAAGAGGAGGCTTCTCTCAGCTACAGGTATGTGAGAGGGCCCCTGAGTTTGTGGCCTCAAGTGGAATGGACACCGAGATGCTCTGACTCGAAGTAAGGCCGGATATCCCTGCAGTGAATTGAATGCAGGCTCGTCTTGCATCTCCCAAGACGAAGGGTTGTCTGAATCCCCTGTGGAGTCCACAGAGAAAGACCTAGTCCTCCGTCTCAACGCGAACGGAGGCCTCACGTCCTTTGAAAACTCGAGAGGTCCGCGGAGATCAATGCTTCCAAAGGAGACGATGCCTGACTCCTCTTGAAAATGGATAGGAGTCCCAGGATCCCTGTGGCACGTGGAAAGGGACCCTGGATTCCCGCCTCACGTGGAGACGCGTCCCAATTGCCATGCCAAGACTCGAGGAGAATACCGAGGTGTCCCTCGCACCTAGGCAGGAGTCCTGACGTCGCTGAACAAACACGTGTCTGGAAGGGCCCTCCCCGTCGTAACTCGAGAATATACACCAGGTTCCGGCCGCAACTCGAGAAAAACCATGAGACTTCCCCCTCGCCAATACATGAGGCCCGATTCCCCTGCACTGCGTGCAGAGCAATTCCGTGTTCCACATCAAACGTGAAAGGAGCCCTGATTTCCTTGATGGCACTCCAGAGAAAACCCAAGATCACTGTCTCAAGTCTAGAGGGATCCTGAGGTCACTGGAGCAACACGAAAGGGCTCCGTGGAACGCAAATCAACTCGAGATGAGAGCTTAGTCCCTGGCTTCGACTCAAGAGGAAAACCAACTTTCCACAAGCACCTCAAGAGGAGGCTTCTCTCAGCTACAGGTATGTGAGATGGACCCTGAGTTTGTGGCCTCAAGTGGAATGGACACCGAGATGCTCTGACTCGAAGTAAGGCCGGATATCCCTCTAGTGAATTTAAAGCAGGCTCGTCTTGCATCTCCCAAGACGAAGGGATGTCTGAATCCCCTGTGGAGACCACAGAGAAAGACCTAGTTCTCCGTCTCATCGAGACCGGAGGCCTCACATCCTTTGAAAACTTGAGAGGTACGCGGAGATCAATGCTTCCAAAGGAGACGATGCCTGACTCTTCTTGAAAACGGATAGGAGTCCCAGGATCCCTGTGGAACGTGGAAAGGGACACTGGGTCTCCCGCCTCACTTGGAGACAAGTCCCAATTGACATGCCATGACTCGAGGAGAATCCCGAGGTGTCCCTCGCACCTAGGTAGGAGTCCTGACGTCGCTGAACAAACACGTGTCTGGAAGGGCCCTCCCCGTCATAACTCGAGAATATACCCCATGTTCCGGCCGCAACTTGAGAAAAACCATGAGACATCCCCCTTGCCACGAGATGAGGCCCGATTCCCCTGCACTGCGTGCAGAGCAATTCCGTGTTCCACATTCAACTTGAAAGGAGCCTTGATTTCCTTGTTGGCACTCCAGAGAAAACCCAAGATCACTGTCTCAAGTCTAGAGGGATCCTGAGGTCACTGGAGCAACACGAAATGGCTCCGTGGAACCCAAATCAACTCGAGATGAGAGCTTAGTCCCTGGCTTCGACTCAAGAGGAATACCAACTTTCCACAAGCACCTCAAGAGGAGGCTTCTCTCAGCTACAGGTATGTGAGAGGGACCCTGAGTTTATGGCCTCAAGTCGAATGGACACCGAGATGCTCTGACTCGAAGTAAGGCCGGATATCCCTGCAGTGAATTGAATGCAGGCTCGTCTTGCATCTCCCAAGACGAAGGGATGTCTGAATCCCCTGTGGAGACCACAGAGAAAGACCTAGTCCTCAGCCTCATCGCGACCGGAGACATCACATCCTTTGAAAAATCGAGAGGTCTGCGGAGATCAATGCTTCCAAAGGAGACGATGCCTGACTCCTCTTGAAAATGGATAGGAGTCCCAGGATCCCTGTGGCACGTGGAAAGGGACCCTGGGTCTCCCGCCTCTCGTGGAGACGCGTCCCAATTGCCATGCCAAGACTCGAGGAGAATACCGAGGTGTCCCTCGCACCTAGGCAGGAGTCCTGACGTCGCTGAACAAACACGTGTCAGGAAGGGCCCTCCCCGTCGTAACTCGAGAATATACACCAGGTTCCGGCCGCAACTCGAGAAAAACCATGAGACTTCCCCCTCGCCGCGACATGAGGCCCGATTCCCCTGCACTGCGTGCAGAGCAATTCCGTGTTCCACATCAAACGTGAAAGGAGCCTTGATTTCCTTGATGGCACTCCAGAGAAAACCCAAGATCACTGTCTGAAGTCTAGAGGGATCCTGAGGTCACTGGAGCAACAGGAAAGGGCTCCGTGGAACCCAAATCAACTCGAGATGAGAGCTTAGTCCCTGGCTTCGACTCAAGAGGAATACCAACTTTCCACAAGCCCCTCAAGAGAAGGCTTCTCTCAGCTACATGTATGTGAGAGGGACCCTGAGTTTGTGGCCTCAAGTTGAATGGACACCGAGATGCTCTGACTAGAAGTAAGGCCGGATATCCCTGCAGTGAATTGAATGCAGGCTCGTCTTCCATCTCCCACGACGAAGGGATGTCTGAATCCCCTGTGGAGACGACAGAGAAAGACCTAGTCCTCCGCCTCAACGCGACCGGAGGCCTCACATCCTTTGAAAACTCGAGAGGTCCACGGAGATCAATGCTTCCAAAGGAGACGATGCCTGACTCCTCTTGAAAATGGATAGGAGTCCCAGGATCCCTGTGGCACATGGAAAGGGACCCTGGGTCTCCCGCCTCACGTGGAGACGCGTCCCAATTGCCATGCCAACACTCGAGGAGAATCCCGAGGTGTCCTTCGCACCTAGGCAGGAGTCCTGACGTCGCTGAACAAACACGTGTATGGAAGGGCCCTCCCCGTTGTAACTCGAGAATATACCCCAGGTTTCGGCCGCAACTCGAGAAAAACCATGAGACTTCCCCCTCGCCGCGAGATGAGGCACGATTCCCCTGTACTGCGTGCAGAGCAATTCCGTGTTCCACATGAAACGTGAAAGGAACCTTGATTTCCTTGATGGCACTCCAGAGAATACCCAAGATCACTGTTCCCAGTCTAGAGGGATCCTGAGGTCACTGTGGCAACACGAAAGGGCTCCGTGGACCCCAAATCAACTCGAGATGAGAGCTTAGTCCCTGGCTTCGACTCAAGAGGAATACCAACTTTCCACAAGCACCTCAAGAGGAGGCTTCTCTCAGCTACAGGTATGTGAGAGGGCCCCTGAGTTTGTGGCCTCAAGTGGAATGGACACCGAGATGCTCTGACTCGAAGTAAGGCCGGATATCCCTGCAGTGAATTGAATGCAGGCTCGTCTTGCATCTCCCAAGACGAAGGGATGTCTGAATCCCCTGTGGAGACGACAGAGAAAGACCTAGTCCTCCGCCTCATCGCGACCGGAGGCCTCACATCCTTTGAAAACTCGAGAGGTCCGCGGAGATCAATGCTTCCAAAGGAGACCATGCCTGACTCCTCTTCAAAATGGATAGGAGTCCCAGGATCCCTGTGGCACGTCGAAAGGGACACTGGGTCTCCCGCCTCACGTGGGGACGCGTCCCAATTGCCATGCCAAGACTCGAGGAGAATCCCGAGGTGTCCCTCGCACCTAGGCAGGAGTCCTGACATCGCTGAACAAACACGTTTCTGGAAGGGCCCTCCCCATCGTAACTCGAGAATATACCCCAGGTTCCGGCCGCAACTCGAGAAAAACCATGAGACTTCCCCCTCGCCGCGAGATGAGGCCCGATTCCCCTGCACTGCGTGCAGAGCAATTCCGTGTTCCACATCAAACGTGAAAGGAGCCTTGATTTCCTTGATGGCACTCCAGAGAAAACCCAAGATCACTGTCTCAATTCTAGAGGGATCCTGAGGTCACTGGAGCAACACCAAAGGGCTCAGTGGACCCCAAATCAACTCGAGATGAGAGCTTAGTCCCTGGCTTCGACTCAAGAGGAATACCAACTTTCCACAAGCACCTCAAGAGGAGGCTTCTCTCAGCTACAGGTATGTGAGAGGGCCCCTGAGTTTGTGGCCTCAAGTGGAATGGACACCGAGATGCTCTGACTCGAAGTAAGGCCGGATATCCCTGCAGTGAATTGAATGCAGGCTCGTCTTGCATCTCCCAAGACGAAGGGTTGTCTGAATCCCCTGTGGAGTCCACAGAGAAAGACCTAGTCCTCCGTCTCAACGCGAACGGAGGCCTCACGTCCTTTGAAAACTAGAGAGGTCCGCGGAGATCAATGCTTCCAAAGGAGACGATGACTTGAAAATGGATAGGAGTCCCAGGATCCCTGTGGCACGTGGAAAGGGACCCTGGGTCTCCCGCCTCACGTGGAGACGCGTCCCAATTGCCATGCCGAGACTCGAGGAGAATCCTGAGTTGTCCCTCACACCTAGGCAGGAGTCCTGACGTCGCTGAACAAACACGTTTCTGGAAGGGCCCTCCCCGTCGTAACTCGAGAATATACCCCAGGTTCCGGCCGCAATTCGAGAAAAACCATGAGACTTCCCCCTCGCCGTGAGATGAGGCCCGATTCCCCTGCACTGCGTGCAGAGCAATTCCGCGTTCCACATCAAACGTGAAAGGAGCCTTGATTTCCTTGATGGCACTCCAGAGAAAACCCAAGATCACTGTTCCCAGTCTAGAGGGATCCTGAGGTCACTGTGGCAACACGAAAGGGCTCCGTGGACCCCAAATCAACTCGAGATGAGAGCTTAGTCCCTGGCTTCGACTCAAGAGGAATACCAACTTTCCACAAGCACCTCAAGAGGAGGCTTCTCTCAGCTACAGGTATGTGAGAGGGACCCTGAGTTTGTGGCCTCAAGTGGAATGGACACCGAGATGCTCTGACTCGAAATAAGGCCGGATATCCCTGCAGTGAATTGAAAGCAGGCCCGTCTTACATCTCCCAAGACGAAGGGATGTCTGAATCCCCTGTGGGGACGACAGAGAAAGACCTAGTCCTCCGACTCATCGCGACCGGAGGCCTCACATCCTTTGAAAACTCGAGAGGTCCGCGGAGATCAATGCTTCCAAAGGAGACCATGCCTGACTCCTCTTCAAAATGGAGAGGAGTTCCAGTATCCCTGTGGCACGTCGAAAGGGACACTGGGTCTCCCGCCTCATGTGGGGACGCGTCCCAATTGCCATGCCAAGACTCGAGGAGAATCCCGAGGTGTCCCTCGCACCTAGGCAGGAGTCCTGACGTCGCTGAACAAACACATGTCTGGAAGGGCCCTCCCCATCGTAACTCGAGAATATACCCCAGGTTCCGGCCGCAACTCGAGAAAAACCATGAGACTTCCCCCTCGCCGCGAGATGAGGCCCGATTCCCCTGCACTGTGTGCAGAGCAATTCCGTGTTCCACATCAAACGTGAAAGGAGCCTTGATTTCTTTGATGGCACTCCAGAGAAAACTCAAGATCACTGTCTCATGTCTAGAGGGATCCTGAGGTCACTGGAGTAACACGAAAGGGCTCCGTGGACCCCAAATCAACTCGAGATGAGAGCTTAGTGTCTGGCTTCGACTCAAGAGGATTACCAACTTTACACAAGCACCTCAAGAGGAGGCTTCTCTCAGCTACAGGTATGTGAGAGGGACCCTGAGTTTGTGGCCTCAAGTGGACTGGACACCGAGATGCTCTGACAGGAAGTAAGTCCGGATATCACTGCAGTGAATTGAGTGCAGGCTCGTCTTGCATTTCCCAAGACGAAGGGATGTCTGAATCCCCTGTGGAGACCACAGAGAAAGACCTAGTTCACCGCCTCATTGCGACCGGAGGCCTCACATCCTTTGAAAACTCAAGAGGTCCGCGGAGATCAATGCTTCCAAAGGAGACGATGCCTGACTCCTCTTGAAAATGGATAGGAGTCCCAGGATCCCTGTGGCACGTGGAAAGGGACCCTGGGTCTCCCGCCTCACGTGGAGACGCGTCCCAATTGCCATGCCAAGACTCGAGGAGAATCCCGAGGTGTCTGTCGCACCTAGGCAGGAGTCCTGACGTCGCTGAACAAACACGTGTCTGGAAGGGCCCTCCCCGTCGTAACTCGAGAATATACCCCAGGTTCCGGCCGCAACTCGAGAAAAACCATGAGACTTCCCCCTCGCCGCGGGATGAGGCCTATTTCCCCTGCCCTGCGTGCAGAGCAATTCCGTGTTCCACATCAAACGTGAAAGGAGCCTTGATTTCCTTGATGGCACTCCAGAGAAAACCCAAGATCACTGTCTCAAGTCTAGAGGGATCCTGAGGTCACTGGAGCAACACCAAAGGGCTCCATGGACCCCAAATCAACTCGAGATGAGAGCTTAGTCCCTTGCTTCGACTCAAGAGGAATACGAACTTTCCACAAGCACCTCAAGAGGAGGCTTCTCTCAGCTACAGGTATGTGAGAGGGACCCTGAGTTTGTTGCCTCAAGTGGAATGGACACCGAGATGCTCTGACTCGAAGTAAGGCCGGATATCCCTGCAGTGAATTGAATGCAGGCTCATCTTGCATCTCCCAAGACGAAGGGTTGTCTGAATCCGCTGGGGAGACCACAGAGAAAGACCGAGTTCTCCGCCTCATCGCGACCGGAGGCCTCACATCCTTTGAAAACTCGAGAGGTCCGAGGAGATCAATGCTTCCAAAGGAGACGATGCCTGACTCCTCTTGAAAATGGATAGGAGTCCCAGGATCCCTGTGGCACGTGAAAAGGGACCCTGGGTCTCCCGCCTCACGTGGAGACGCGTCCAAAATTCCATGCCACGACTCGAGCAGAATCCCGAGGTGTCCCTCGCACCTAGGCAGGAGTCCTGACGTCGCTCAACAAACACGTGTCTGGAAGGGCCCTCCCCGTCGTAACTCGAAAATATATCCCAGGTTCCGGCCGCAACTGAACAAAACCATGAGATTTAACCCTAGCCGCGAGCTGAGGCCCGATTCCCCTGCACTGCATGCAGAGCAATTCCGTGTTCGACATCAAACGTGAAAGGAGCCTTGATTTCCTTGCTGGCACTCCAGAGAAAACCCAAGATCACTGTTTCAAGTCTAGAGGGATCCTGAGGTCACTGTAGCAACACGAAAGGGCTCTGTGGACCCGAAATCAACTCGAGATGAGAGTTTAGTCCCTGGCTTCGACTCAAGAAGAATACCAACTTTCCACAAGCACCTCAAGAGGAGGCTTCTCTCAGCTACAGGTATGTGAGAGGGCCCCTGAGTTTGTGGCCTCAAATGGAATGGACACCGAGATGCTCTGACTCGATGTAAGGCCGGATATCCCTGCAGTGAATTGAATGCAGGCTCGTCTTGCATCTCCCAAGGCGAAGGAATGTCTGAATCCCCTGTGGAGACCACAGAGAAAGACCTAATTCTCCGCCTCATCGCGAGCGGAGGCCTCACATCCTTTGAAAACTCGAGAGGTCCGCGGAGATCAATGCTTCCAAAGGAAACGATGCCTGACTCCTCTTGAAAATGGATAGGAGTCCCAGGATCCCTGTGGCACGTGGAAAGGGACACTGGGTCTCCCGCCTCACGTGGAGAGGCGTCCCAATTGCCATGCCAAGACTCGAGGAGAATCCCGAGGTGTCCCTCGCACCTAGGCAGGAGTCCTGACGTCACTGAACAAACACGTGTCTGGAAGGACCCTTCCCATCGTAACTCGAGAATATACCCCAGGTTCCGGCCGCAACTCGAGAAAAACCATGAGACTTCCCCCTCGACGCGACATGAGGCCCGATTCCCCTGCACTGCATGCAGAGCAATTCCATTTTCCACATCAAACGTGAAGGGAGCCTTGATTTCCTTGATGGCACTCCAGAGAAAACCCAAGATCACTGTCTCAAGTCTAGAGGGATCCTGAGGTCACTGGAGCAACACGAAAGGGCTCCATGGACCCCAAATCTACTCGAGATGAGAGCTTAGTCCCTGGCTTCGACACAAGAGGAATACCAACTTTCCACAAGCAACTCAAGAGGAGGCTTCTCTCAGCTACAGGTATGTGAGAGGGACCCTGAGTTTGTGGCCTCATGTGGAATGGACACCGAGATGCTCTCACTCGAAGTAAGGCCGGATATCCCTGCAGTGAATTGAATGCAGGCTCGTCTTGCATCTCCCAAGACGAAGGGTTGTCTGAATCCCCTGTGGAGACCACAGAGAAAGACCTACTCCTCCACCTCATCGCGACCGGAGGCCTCATATCCTTTGAAAACTCGAGAGGTCTGAAGAGATCAATGCTTATAAAGGAGACGATGCCTGACTCTTCTTGAAAATGGATAGGGGTCCCAGGATCACTGTGACACTAGGAACGGGACCCTGGGTCTCCCGCCTCACGTGGAGACGCGTCCCAATTGCCATGCCAAGACTCGAGGAGAATCCCGAGGTGTCCCTCGCACCTAGGCAGGAGTCCTGACGTCGCTGAACAAACACGTGTCTGGAAGGGATCTCCCCGTCGTAACTCGAGAATATACCCCAGGTTCCGGCCGCATCTCGAGAAAAACCATGAGACTTCCCCCTCGCCGCGAGATGAGGCCCGATTCCCCTGCCCTGTGCAGAGCAATTCCGTATTCCACATCAAAAATGAAAGGAGCCTTGATTTCCTTGCTGGCACTCCAGAGAAAACCCAAGATCAGTGTCTCAAGTCTAGAGGGATCCTGAGGTCACTGGAGCAACACGAAAGGGCTCCAAGGACCCCAAATCAACTCGAGATGAGAGCTTAGTCCCTGGCTTAGAAACAAGAGGAATACCAACTTTGCACAAGCACCTCAAGAGGAATCTTCTCTCAGCTACAGGTATGTGAGAGGAACCCTGAATTTGTGACCTCAAGTGCAATGGACAACGAGATGCTCTGACTCGAAGTAAGGCCGGATATCCCTGCAGTGAATTGAATGCAGGCTCGTCTTGCATCTCCCAAGACGAAGGGATGTCTGAATCCCCTGTGGAGACCACAGAGAAAGACCTAGTCCTCCGCCTCTTCGTGACCGGAGGCCTCACATTCTTTGAAAACTCGAGAGGTCTGCAGAGATCAATGCTTCCAAAGGAGACGATGCCTGACTCCTCTTGAAAATGGATAGGAGTCCCAGGATTACTGTGGCACGTGGAAAGGGAAACTGGGTCTCCCGCCACTCGTGGAGACGCGGCCCAATTGCCATGCCAAGACTCGAGGAGAATTCCGATGTGTCCCTCGCACCTTGGCAGGAGTCCTGACGTCGCTGAACAAACACATGTCTGGAAGGGCCCTCCCCGTCGTAACTCGAGAATATACCCCAAGTTCCGGCCGCAACTCGAGGAAAACCATGAGACTTCCCCCTCGCCGATAGATGAGGCCCGATTCACCTGCACTGCATGCAGAGCAATTCCTTGTTCCTCATCAAACGTGAAAGGAGCCTTGATTTCCTTGATGGCACTCCAGAGAAAACCCAAGATCACTGTCTCAAGTCTAGAGGGATCCTGAGGTCACTGGAGCAACATGAAATGGCTCCGTGGACCCCAAATCAACTCGAGATGAGAGCTTAGTCCCTGGCTTCGACTCAAGAGGAATACCAACTTTCCACAAGCACCTCAAGAGGAGGCTTCTCTCAGCTACAGGTATATTTGAGGGACCCCGAGTTTGTGGCCTCAAGTGGAAAGGACACCGAGATGCTCTGACTCGAAGTAAGGCCGGATATCCCTGCAGTGAATTGAATGCAGGCTCGTCTTGCATCTCCCAAGAAGAAGGGATGTCTGAATCCCCTGTGGAGACCACAGAGAAAGACCGAGTTCTCCGCCTCATCGCGACCAGAGGCCTCACATCCTTTGAAAACTCGAGAGGTCTGCGGAGATCAATGCTTCCAAAGGAGACGATGCCTGACTCCTCTTGAAAATGGATAGGAGTCCCAGGATCCCTGTGGCACGTGGAAAGGGACACTGGACCTCCCGCCTCACGTGGAGACGCGTCCCAATTGCCATGCCAAGACTCGAGGAGAATCCCGAGGTGTCCCTCGCACCTAGGCAGGTGTCCTGACGTCGCTGAACAAACACGTGTCTGGAAGGGCCCTCCCCATCGTAACTCGAGAATATACCCCAGGTTCCGGCCGCAACTCGAGAAAAACCATGAGATTTCCTCCTCGCCGCGAGTTGAGGCCCGATTCCCCTGCACGGCATGCAGAGCAATTCCGTTTTCCACATCAAACGTGAAAGGAGCCTTGATTTCCTTGATGGCACTCCAGAGAAAACCCAAGATCACTGTCTCAAGTCTAGAAAGATCCTGAGGTCACTGAAGCAACATGAAAGGGCCCCAGGGACCCCAAATCAACTCGAGATGAGAGCTTAGTCCCTGGCTTCGACACAAGAGGAATACCAACTTTCCACAAGCAACTCAAGAGAAGGCTTCTCTCAGCTACAGGTATGTGAGAGAGACCCTGATTTTGTGGCCTCAAGTGGAATGGACACCGAGATGCTCTGACTCGAAGTAAGGCCGGATATCCCTGCAGTGAATTGAATGCAGGCTCGTCTTGCATCTCCCAAGACGAAGGGTTGTCTGAATCCCCTGTGGAGACCACAGAGAAAGACCTACTCCTCCGCCTCATCGCGACCGCAGGCCTCACATCCTTTGAAAACTCGAGAGGTCTGAAGAGATCAATGCTTCTAAAGGAGACGATGCCTGACTTTTCTTAAAAATGGATAGGAGTCCCAGGATCACTGTGGCACTTGGAAAGGGAACCTGGGTCTCCCGCCTCACGTGGAGACACGTCCCAATTGCGATGCCAGACTCGAGGAGAATCCCGAGGTGTTCCTCGCACCTAGGCAGGAGTCGTGACGTCGCTGAACAAACACGTGTCTGGAAGTCACCTCCCCGTCGTAACTTCGGAATATACCCCAGGTTCCGGCCGCAACTCGAGAAAAACCATGAGACTTCCCCCTCGCCGCGAGATGAGGCCCGATTCCCCTGCCCTGCGTGCAGAGCAATTCCGTATTCCATATCAAAAATGAAAGGAGCCTTGATTTCCTTGATGGCACTCCAGAGAAAACCCAAGATCAGTGTCTCAAGTCTAGAGGGATCCTGAGGTCACTGGAGCAACACGAAAGGGCTCCAAGGACCCCAAATCAACTCGAGATGAGAGCTTAGTCCCTGGCTTAGACTCAAGAGGAATACCAACTTTCCACAAGCACCTCAAGAGGAAGCTTCTCTCAGCTACAGGTATGTGAGAGGAATCCTGAATTTGTGGCCTCAAGTGCAATGGACACCGAGATGCTCTGACTCGAAGTAAGGCCGGATATCCCTGCAGTGAATTGAATGCAGGCTCGTCTTGCATCTCCCAAGAAGGAGGGATGTCTGAATCCCCTGTGGAGACCACAGAGAAAGACCTAGTCCTCCGCCTCATCGTGACCGGAGGCCACACATCCTTTGAAAACTCGAGAGGTCTGCAGAGACAATGCTTCCAAAGAAGACGATGCCTGACTCCTCTTGAAAATGGATAGGAGTCCCAGGATTACTGTGGCACGTGGAAAGGGACACTGGGTCTCCCGCAACACGTGGAGACGCGGCCCAATTGCCATGCCAAGACTAGAGGAGAATCCCGAGGTGTCCCTCGCACCTAGGCAGGAGTCCTGACGTCGCTGAACAAACACGTGTCTGGAAGGGCCCTCCCCGTCGTAACTCGAGAATATACCCCAAGTTCCGGCCGCAACTCGAGAAAAACCATGAGACTTCCCCCTCGCCGCGAGATGAGGCCCGATTTCCCTGCAATGCATGCAGAGCAATTCCGTGTTCCACATCAAACTTGAAAGGAGCCTTGATTTCCTTGATGTCACTCCAGAGAACACCCAAGATCACTGTTTCAAGTCTAGAGGGATCCTGAGGTAACTGTAGCAACACGAAAGGGCTCCGTGGACCCCAAATCAACTCGAGATGAGAGCTTAGTCCCTGGCTTCAACTCAAGAGGAATACCAACTTTCCACAAGCACCTCAAGAGGAGGCTTCTCTCAGCTACAGGTATGTGAGAGGGACCCTGAGTTTGTGGCCTCAAGTGGAATGGACACCGAGATGCTCTGACTCGAAGTAAGGCCAGATATCCCTGCAGTGAATTGAATGCAGGCTCGTCTTGCATCTCCCAAGACGAAGGGATGTCTGAATCCCCTGTGGAGACCACAGAGAAAGACCTAGTCCTCCGCCTCTTCGTGACCGGAGGCCTCACATTCTTTGAAAACTCGAGAGGTCTGCAGAGATCAATGCTTCCAAAGGAGACGATGCCTGACTCCTCTTGAAAATGGATAGGAGTCCCAGGATTACTGTGGCACGTGGAAAGGGAAACTGGGTCTCCCGCCACTCGTGGAGACGCGGCCCAATTGCCATGCCAAGACTCGAGGAGAATTCCGATGTGTCCCTCGCACCTTGGCAGGAGTCCTGACGTCGCTGAACAAACACATGTCTGGAAGGGCCCTCCCCGTCGTAACTCGAGAATATACCCCAAGTTCCGGCCGCAACTCGAGGAAAACCATGAGACTTCCCCCTCGCCGATAGATGAGGCCCGATTCACCTGCACTGCATGCAGAGCAATTCCTTGTTCCTCATCAAACGTGAAAGGAGCCTTGATTTCCTTGATGGCACTCCAGAGAAAACCCAAGATCACTGTCTCAAGTCTAGAGGGATCCTGAGGTCACTGGAGCAACATGAAATGGCTCCGTGGACCCCAAATCAACTCGAGATGAGAGCTTAGTCCCTGGCTTCGACTCAAGAGGAATACCAACTTTCCACAAGCACCTCAAGAGGAGGCTTCTCTCAGCTACAGGTATATTTGAGGGACCCCGAGTTTGTGGCCTCAAGTGGAAAGGACACCGAGATGCTCTGACTCGAAGTAAGGCCGGATATCCCTGCAGTGAATTGAATGCAGGCTCGTCTTGCATCTCCCAAGAAGAAGGGATGTCTGAATCCCCTGTGGAGACCACAGAGAAAGACCGAGTTCTCCGCCTCATCGCGACCAGAGGCCTCACATCCTTTGAAAACTCGAGAGGTCTGCGGAGATCAATGCTTCCAAAGGAGACGATGCCTGACTCCTCTTGAAAATGGATAGGAGTCCCAGGATCCCTGTGGCACGTGGAAAGGGACACTGGACCTCCCGCCTCACGTGGAGACGCGTCCCAATTGCCATGCCAAGACTCGAGGAGAATCCCGAGGTGTCCCTCGCACCTAGGCAGGTGTCCTGACGTCGCTGAACAAACACGTGTCTGGAAGGGCCCTCCCCGTCGTAACTCGAGAATATACCCCAGGTTCCGGCCGCAACTCGAGAAAAACCATGAGATTTCCTCCTCGCCGCGAGTTGAGGCCCGATTCCCCTGCACGGCATGCAGAGCAATTCCGTTTTCCACATCAAACGTGAAAGGAGCCTTGATTTCCTTGATGGCACTCCAGAGAAAACCCAAGATCACTGTCTCAAGTCTAGAAAGATCCTGAGGTCACTGAAGCAACATGAAAGGGCCCCAGGGACCCCAAATCAACTCGAGATGAGAGCTTAGTCCCTGGCTTCGACACAAGAGGAATACCAACTTTCCACAAGCAACTCAAGAGAAGGCTTCTCTCAGCTACAGGTATGTGAGAGAGACCCTGATTTTGTGGCCTCAAGTGGAATGGACACCGAGATGCTCTGACTCGAAGTAAGGCCGGATATCCCTGCAGTGAATTGAATGCAGGCTCGTCTTGCATCTCCCAAGACGAAGGGTTGTCTGAATCCCCTGTGGAGACCACAGAGAAAGACCTACTCCTCCGCCTCATCGCGACCGCAGGCCTCACATCCTTTGAAAACTCGAGAGGTCTGAAGAGATCAATGCTTCTAAAGGAGACGATGCCTGACTTTTCTTAAAAATGGATAGGAGTCCCAGGATCACTGTGGCACTTGGAAAGGGAACCTGGGTCTCCCGCCTCACGTGGAGACACGTCCCAATTGCGATGCCAGACTCGAGGAGAATCCCGAGGTGTTCCTCGCACCTAGGCAGGAGTCGTGACGTCGCTGAACAAACACGTGTCTGGAAGTCACCTCCCCGTCGTAACTTCGGAATATACCCCAGGTTCCGGCCGCAACTCGAGAAAAACCATGAGACTTCCCCCTCGCCGCGAGATGAGGCCCGATTCCCCTGCCCTGCGTGCAGAGCAATTCCGTATTCCATATCAAAAATGAAAGGAGCCTTGATTTCCTTGATGGCACTCCAGAGAAAACCCAAGATCAGTGTCTCAAGTCTAGAGGGATCCTGAGGTCACTGGAGCAACACGAAAGGGCTCCAAGGACCCCAAATCAACTCGAGATGAGAGCTTAGTCCCTGGCTTAGACTCAAGAGGAATACCAACTTTCCACAAGCACCTCAAGAGGAAGCTTCTCTCAGCTACAGGTATGTGAGAGGAATCCTGAATTTGTGGCCTCAAGTGCAATGGACACCGAGATGCTCTGACTCGAAGTAAGGCCGGATATCCCTGCAGTGAATTGAATGCAGGCTCGTCTTGCATCTCCCAAGAAGGAGGGATGTCTGAATCCCCTGTGGAGACCACAGAGAAAGACCTAGTCCTCCGCCTCATCGTGACCGGAGGCCTCACATCCTTTGAAAACTCGAGAGGTCTGCAGAGATCAATGCTTCCAAAGAAGACGATGCCTGACTCCTCTTGAAAATGGATAGGAGTCCCAGGATTACTGTGGCACGTGGAAAGGGACACTGGGTCTCCCGCAACACGTGGAGACGCGGCCCAATTGCCATGCCAAGACTAGAGGAGAATCCCGAGGTGTCCCTCGCACCTAGGCAGGAGTCCTGACGTCGCTGAACAAACACGTGTCTGGAAGGGCCCTCCCCGTCGTAACTCGAGAATATACCCCAAGTTCCGGCCGCAACTCGAGAAAAACCATGAGACTTCCCCCTCGCCGCGAGATGAGGCCCGATTTCCCTGCAATGCGTGCAGAGCAATTCCGTGTTCCACATCAAACTTGAAAGGAGCCTTGATTTCCTTGATGTCACTCCAGAGAACACCCAAGATCACTGTTTCAAGTCTAGAGGGATCCTGAGGTAACTGTAGCAACACGAAAGGGCTCCGTGGACCCCAAATCAACTCGAGATGAGAGCTTAGTCCCTGGCTTCAACTCAAGAGGAATACCAACTTTCCACAAGCACCTCAAGAGGAGGCTTCTCTCAGCTACAGGTATGTGAGAGGGACCCTGAGTTTGTGGCCTCAAGTGGAATGGACACCGAGATGCTCTGACTCGAAGTAAGGCCAGATATCCCTGCAGTGAATTGAATGCAGGCTCGTCTTGCATCTCCCAAGACGAAGGGATGTCTGAATCCCCTGTGGAGACCACAGAGAAAGACCTAGTCCTCCGCCTCTTCGTGACCGGAGGCCTCACATTCTTTGAAAAATCGAGAGGTCCACGGAGATCAATCCTTCCAAAGGAGACGATGCCTGACTCTTCTTGAAAATTTATAGGAGTCCCAGGATCCCTGTGGCACGTGGAAAGGGACTCTGGCTCTCTCACCTCACGGAGAGACGCGTCCCAATTGCCATGCCAAGACTCGAGGAGAATCCCGAGGTGTCCCTCGCACCTAGGCAGGAGTCCTGACGTCGCTGAACAAACACGTGTCTGGAAGGGCCCTCCCCGTCGTAACTCGAGAATATACCCCAAGTTCTGGCCGCAACTCGAGAAAAACCATGAGACTTCCCCCTCGCCGCGAGATGAGGCCCGATTCCCCTGCACTGCGTGCAGAGCAATTCCGTGTTCCACATCTAACGTAAAAGGAGCCTTGATTTCCTTGATGGCACTCCAGAGAAAACCCAAGATCACTGTCTCAAGTCTAGAGGGATCCTGAGGTCACTGGAGCAACACGAAAGGGCTCCGTGGACGCCAAATCAACTCGAGATGAGAGCTTAGTCCCTGGCTACGACTCAAGAGGTATACCAACTTTCCACAAGCACCTCAAGAGGAGGTTTCTCTCAGCTACAGGTATGTGAGAGGGACCCTGAAATTGTGGCCTCAAGTGGAAAGGACACCGAGATGCTCTGACTCGAAGTAAGGCCGGATATCCCTGCAGTGAATTGAACGCATGCTCGTCTTGCATCTCCCAAGACGAAGGGGTGTCTGAATCCGCTGGGGAGACCACAGAGACAGACCCAGTCCTCCGCCTCATCACGACCGGAGGCCTCACATCCTTTGAAATCTCGAGAGGTCCACGTAGATCAATGCTTCCAAAGGAGACGATGCCTGACTCCTCTTGAAAATGGATAGGAGTCCCAGGATACCTGTGGCACGTGGAAAGGGACCCTGGGTCTCCCGCCTCACGTGCATACGCGTCCCAATTGCCATGCCAAGACTCGAGGAGAATGACGATGTGTCCCTCGCAACTAGGCAGGAGTCCTGACGTCGCTGAACAAACACGTTTCTGGAAGGGCCCTCCCCTTCGTAATTCGAGAATATACCCCAGGTTCCGGCCGCAACTCGAGAAAAACAAACAGACTTCCCCCTCGCCGCGAGATGAGACCCGATTCCCCTGCACTGCGTGCAGAGCAATTCCGTGTTCCACATCAAACGTGAAAGGAGCCTTGATTTCCTTGATGGCACTCCAGAGAAAACCCAAGATCAGTGTCTCAAGTCTAGAGGGATCCTGAGGTCACGGGAGCAACACGAAAGGGCTAAGTGGATGCCAAATCAACTCGAGATGAGAGATTAGTCCCTGGCTTCGACTCAAGAGGAATACCAACTTTTCACAAGCACCTCAAGAGGAGCCTTCTCTCAGTTACAGGTATGTGAGAGGGACCCTGAGTTTGTAGCCTCAAGTGGAAAGGACACCGAGATGCTCTGACTCGAAGTAAGGCCGGATATCCCTGCAGTGAATTGAATGCAGGCTCGTCTTGCATCTCCCAAGACGAAGGGATGTCTGAATCCCCTGTGGAGACGACAGAGAAAGACCTAGTCCTCCGCCTCATCGCGACCGGAGGCCTCACATCCTTTGAAAACTCGAGAGGTCAGCGGAGATCAATGCATCCAAAGGAGATGATGCCTGACTTCTCTTGAAAATGGATAGGAGTCCCAGGTTCCCTGTGGCACGTGGAAAGGGACCCTGGGTCTCCCGCCTCACGTGGAGACGCGTCCCAATTGCCATGCCAAGACTCAAGGAGAATCCCGAGGTGTCCCTCGCACCTAGGCAGGAGTCCTGACGTCGCTGAACAAACACGTGTATGGAAGGGCCCTCCCCGTCGTAACTCGAGAATATACCCCAGGTTCCGGCCGCAACTCGAGAAAAACCATGAGACATCCCCCTCGCCGCCAGATGAGGCCCGATTCCCCTGCCCTGCATGCAGAGCAATTCCGTATTCCACATCAAAAGTGAAAGGAGCCTTGATTTCCTTGATGGCACTCCAGAGAAAACCCAAGATCACTGTCTGAAGTCTAGAGGGATCCTGAGGTCACTGGAGCAACAGGAAAGGGCTCCGTGGAACCCAAATCAACTCGAGATGAGAGCTTAGTCCCTGGCTTCGACTCAAGAGGAATACCAACTTTCCACAAGCCCCTCAAGAGAAGGCTTTTCTCAGCTACATGTATGTGAGAGGAACCCTGAGTTTGTGGCCTCAAGTTGAATGGACACCGAGATGCTCTGACTAGAAGTAAGGCCGGATATCCCTGCAGTGAATTGAATGCAGGCTCCTCTTCCATCTCCCAAGACGAAGGGATGTCTGAATCCCCTGTGGAGACGACAGAGAAAGACCTAGTCCTCCGCCTCAACGCGACCGGAGGCCTCACATCCTTTGAAAACTCGAGAGGTCCACGGAGATCAATGCTTCCAAAGGAGACGATGCCTGACTCCTCTTGAAAATGGATAGGAGTCCCAGGATCCCTGTGGCACATGGAAAGGGACCCTGGGTCTCCCGCCTCACGTGGAGACGCGTCCCAATTGCCATGCCAACACTCGAGGAGAATCCCGAGGTGTCCTTCGCACCTAGGCAGGAGTCCTGACGTCGCTGAACAAACACGTGTATGGAAGGGCCCTCCCCGTTGTAACTCGAGAATATACCCCAGGTTTCGGCCGCAACTCGAGAAAAACCATGAGACATCCCCCTCGCCGCGAGATGAGGCCCGATTCCCCTGTACTGCGTGCAGAGCAATTCCGTGTTCCACATGAAACGTGAAAGGAACCTTGATTTCCTTGATGGCACTCCAGAGAAAACCCAAGATCACTGTCTCAATTCTAGAGGGATCCTGAGGTCACTGGAGCAACACCAAAGGGCTCAGTGGACCCCAAATCAACTCGAGATGAGAGCTTAGTCCCTGGCTTCGACTCAAGAGGAATACCAACTTTCCACAAGCACCTCAAGAGGAGGCTTCTCTCAGCTACAGGTATGTGAGAGGGCCCCTGAGTTTGTGGCCTCAAGTGGAATGGACACCGAGATGCTCTGACTCGAAGTAAGGCCGGATATCCCTGCAGTGAATTGAATGCAGGCTCGTCTTGCATCTCCCAAGACGAAGGGTTGTCTGAATCCCCTGTGGAGTCCACAGAGAAAGACCTAGTCCTCCGTCTCAACGCGAACGGAGGCCTCACGTCCTTTGAAAACTCGAGAGGTCCGCGGAGATCAATGCTTCCAAAGGAGACGATGCCTGACTCCTCTTGAAAATGGATAGGAGTCCCAGGATCCCTGTGGCACGTGGAAAGGGACCCTGGATTCCCGCCTCACGTGGAGACGCGTCCCAATTGCCATGCCAAGACTCGAGGAGAATACCGAGGTGTCCCTCGCACCTAGGCAGGAGTCCTGACGTCGCTGAACAAACACGTGTCTGGAAGGGCCCTCCCCGTCGTAACTCGAGAATATACACCAGGTTCCGGCCGCAACTCGAGAAAAACCATGAGACTTCCCCCTCGCCAATACATGAGGCCCGATTCCCCTGCACTGCGTGCAGAGCAATTCCGTGTTCCACATCAAACGTGAAAGGAGCCCTGATTTCCTTGATGGCACTCCAGAGAAAACCCAAGATCACTGTCTCAAGTCTAGAGGGATCCTGAGGTCACTGGAGCAACACGAAAGGGCTCCGTGGAACGCAAATCAACTCGAGATGAGAGCTTAGTCCCTGGCTTCGACTCAAGAGGAAAACCAACTTTCCACAAGCACCTCAAGAGGAGGCTTCTCTCAGCTACAGGTATGTGAGATGGACCCTGAGTTTGTGGCCTCAAGTGGAATGGACACCGAGATGCTCTGACTCGAAGTAAGGCCGGATATCCCTCTAGTGAATTTAAAGCAGGCTCGTCTTGCATCTCCCAAGACGAAGGGATGTCTGAATCCCCTGTGGAGACCACAGAGAAAGACCTAGTTCTCCGTCTCATCGAGACCGGAGGCCTCACATCCTTTGAAAACTTGAGAGGTACGCGGAGATCAATGCTTCCAAAGGAGACGATGCCTGACTCTTCTTGAAAACGGATAGGAGTCCCAGGATCCCTGTGGAACGTGGAAAGGGACACTGGGTCTCCCGCCTCACTTGGAGACAAGTCCCAATTGACATGCCATGACTCGAGGAGAATCCCGAGGTGTCCCTCGCACCTAGGTAGGAGTCCTGACGTCGCTGAACAAACACGTGTCTGGAAGGGCCCTCCCCGTCATAACTCGAGAATATACCCCATGTTCCGGCCGCAACTTGAGAAAAACCATGAGACATCCCCCTTGCCACGAGATGAGGCCCGATTCCCCTGCACTGCGTGCAGAGCAATTCCGTGTTCCACATTCAACTTGAAAGGAGCCTTGATTTCCTTGTTGGCACTCCAGAGAAAACCCAAGATCACTGTCTCAAGTCTAGAGGGATCCTGAGGTCACTGGAGCAACACGAAATGGCTCCGTGGAACCCAAATCAACTCGAGATGAGAGCTTAGTCCCTGGCTTCGACTCAAGAGGAATACCAACTTTCCACAAGCACCTCAAGAGGAGGCTTCTCTCAGCTACAGGTATGTGAGAGGGACCCTGAGTTTATGGCCTCAAGTCGAATGGACACCGAGATGCTCTGACTCGAAGTAAGGCCGGATATCCCTGCAGTGAATTGAATGCAGGCTCGTCTTGCATCTCCCAAGACGAAGGGATGTCTGAATCCCCTGTGGAGACCACAGAGAAAGACCTAGTCCTCAGCCTCATCGCGACCGGAGACATCACATCCTTTGAAAAATCGAGAGGTCTGCGGAGATCAATGCTTCCAAAGGAGACGATGCCTGACTCCTCTTGAAAATGGATAGGAGTCCCAGGATCCCTGTGGCACGTGGAAAGGGACCCTGGGTCTCCCGCCTCTCGTGGAGACGCGTCCCAATTGCCATACCAAGACTCGAGGAGAATACCGAGGTGTCCCTCGCACCTAGGCAGGAGTCCTGACGTCGCTGAACAAACACGTGTCAGGAAGGGCCCTCCCCGTCGTAACTCGAGAATATACACCAGGTTCCGGCCGCAACTCGAGAAAAACCATGAGATTTCCTCCTCGCCGCGAGTTGAGGCCCGATTCCCCTGCACGGCATGCAGAGCAATTCCGTTTTCCACATCAAACGTGAAAGGAGCCTTGATTTCCTTGATGGCACTCCAGAGAAAACCCAAGATCACTGTCTCAAGTCTAGAAAGATCCTGAGGTCACTGAAGCAACATGAAAGGGCCCCAGGGACCCCAAATCAACTCGAGATGAGAGCTTAGTCCCTGGCTTCGACACAAGAGGAATACCAACTTTCCACAAGCAACTCAAGAGAAGGCTTCTCTCAGCTACAGGTATGTGAGAGAGACCCTGATTTTGTGGCCTCAAGTGGAATGGACACCGAGATGCTCTGACTCGAAGTAAGGCCGGATATCCCTGCAGTGAATTGAATGCAGGCTCGTCTTGCATCTCCCAAGACGAAGGGTTGTCTGAATCCCCTGTGGAGACCACAGAGAAAGACCTACTCCTCCGCCTCATCGCGACCGCAGGCCTCACATCCTTTGAAAACTCGAGAGGTCTGAAGAGATCAATGCTTCTAAAGGAGACGATGCCTGACTTTTCTTAAAAATGGATAGGAGTCCCAGGATCACTGTGGCACTTGGAAAGGGAACCTGGGTCTCCCGCCTCACGTGGAGACACGTCCCAATTGCGATGCCAGACTCGAGGAGAATCCCGAGGTGTTCCTCGCACCTAGGCAGGAGTCGTGACGTCGCTGAACAAACACGTGTCTGGAAGTCACCTCCCCGTCGTAACTTCGGAATATACCCCAGGTTCCGGCCGCAACTCGAGAAAAACCATGAGACTTCCCCCTCGCCGCGAGATGAGGCCCGATTCCCCTGCCCTGCGTGCAGAGCAATTCCGTATTCCATATCAAAAATGAAAGGAGCCTTGATTTCCTTGATGGCACTCCAGAGAAAACCCAAGATCAGTGTCTCAAGTCTAGAGGGATCCTGAGGTCACTGGAGCAACACGAAAGGGCTCCAAGGACCCCAAATCAACTCGAGATGAGAGCTTAGTCCCTGGCTTAGACTCAAGAGGAATACCAACTTTCCACAAGCACCTCAAGAGGAAGCTTCTCTCAGCTACAGGTATGTGAGAGGAATCCTGAATTTGTGGCCTCAAGTGCAATGGACACCGAGATGCTCTGACTCGAAGTAAGGCCGGATATCCCTGCAGTGAATTGAATGCAGGCTCGTCTTGCATCTCCCAAGAAGGAGGGATGTCTGAATCCCCTGTGGAGACCACAGAGAAAGACCTAGTCCTCCGCCTCATCGTGACCGGAGGCCTCACATCCTTTGAAAACTCGAGAGGTCTGCAGAGATCAATGCTTCCAAAGAAGACGATGCCTGACTCCTCTTGAAAATGGATAGGAGTCCCAGGATTACTGTGGCACGTGGAAAGGGACACTGGGTCTCCCGCAACACGTGGAGACGCGGCCCAATTGCCATGCCAAGACTAGAGGAGAATCCCGAGGTGTCCCTCGCACCTAGGCAGGAGTCCTGACGTCGCTGAACAAACACGTGTCTGGAAGGGCCCTCCCCGTCGTAACTCGAGAATATACCCCAAGTTCCGGCCGCAACTCGAGAAAAACCATGAGACTTCCCCCTCGCCGCGAGATGAGGCCCGATTTCCCTGCAATGCGTGCAGAGCAATTCCGTGTTCCACATCAAACTTGAAAGG
Source organism: Dama dama (assembly GCF_033118175.1). NCBI lineage: Eukaryota > Metazoa > Chordata > Mammalia > Artiodactyla > Cervidae > Dama > Dama dama. Next base: position 22,332 of record NW_026871054.1, read on the forward strand.
AGCCTTGATTTCCTTGATGTCACTCCAGAGAACACCCAAGATCACTGTTTCAAGTCTAGAGGGATCCTGAGGTAACTGTAGCAACACGAAAGGGCTCCGTGGACCCCAAATCAACTCGAGATGAGAGCTTAGTCCCTGGCTTCAACTCAAGAGGAATACCAACTTTCCACAAGCACCTCAAGAGGAGGCTTCTCTCAGCTACAGGTATGTGAGAGGGACCCTGAGTTTGTGGCCTCAAGTGGAATGGACACCGAGATGCTCTGACTCGAAGTAAGGCCAGATATCCCTGCAGTGAATTGAATGCAGGCTCGTCTTGCATCTCCCAAGACGAAGGGATGTCTGAATCCCCTGTGGAGACCACAGAGAAAGACCTAGTCCTCCGCCTCTTCGTGACCGGAGGCCTCACATTCTTTGAAAAATCGAGAGGTCCACGGAGATCAATCCTTCCAAAGGAGACGATGCCTGACTCTTCTTGAAAATTTATAGGAGTCCCAGGATCCCTGTGGCACGTGGAAAGGGACTCTGGCTCTCTCACCTCACGGAGAGACGCGTCCCAATTGCCATGCCAAGACTCGAGGAGAATCCCGAGGTGTCCCTCGCACCTAGGCAGGAGTCCTGACGTCGCTGAACAAACACGTGTCTGGAAGGGCCCTCCCCGTCGTAACTCGAGAATATACCCCAAGTTCTGGCCGCAACTCGAGAAAAACCATGAGACTTCCCCCTCGCCGCGAGATGAGGCCCGATTCCCCTGCACTGCGTGCAGAGCAATTCCGTGTTCCACATCTAACGTAAAAGGAGCCTTGATTTCCTTGATGGCACTCCAGAGAAAACCCAAGATCACTGTCTCAAGTCTAGAGGGATCCTGAGGTCACTGGAGCAACACGAAAGGGCTCCGTGGACGCCAAATCAACTCGAGATGAGAGCTTAGTCCCTGGCTACGACTCAAGAGGTATACCAACTTTCCACAAGCACCTCAAGAGGAGGTTTCTCTCAGCTACAGGTATGTGAGAGGGACCCTGAAATTGTGGCCTCAAGTGGAAAGGACACCGAGATGCTCTGACTCGAAGTAAGGCCGGATATCCCTGCAGTGAATTGAACGCATGCTCGTCTTGCATCTCCCAAGACGAAGGGGTGTCTGAATCCGCTGGGGAGACCACAGAGACAGACCCAGTCCTCCGCCTCATCACGACCGGAGGCCTCACATCCTTTGAAATCTCGAGAGGTCCACGTAGATCAATGCTTCCAAAGGAGACGATGCCTGACTCCTCTTGAAAATGGACAGGAGTCCCAGGATACCTGTGGCACGTGGAAAGGGACCCTGGGTCTCCCGCCTCACGTGCATACGCGTCCCAATTGCCATGCCAAGACTCGAGGAGAATGACGATGTGTCCCTCGCAACTAGGCAGGAGTCCTGACGTCGCTGAACAAACACGTTTCTGGAAGGGCCCTCCCCTTCGTAATTCGAGAATATACCCCAGGTTCCGGCCGCAACTCGAGAAAAACAAACAGACTTCCCCCTCGCCGCGAGATGAGACCCGATTCCCCTGCACTGCGTGCAGAGCAATTCCGTGTTCCACATCAAACGTGAAAGGAGCCTTGATTTCCTTGATGGCACTCCAGAGAAAACCCAAGATCAGTGTCTCAAGTCTAGAGGGATCCTGAGGTCACGGGAGCAACACGAAAGGGCTAAGTGGATGCCAAATCAACTCGAGATGAGAGATTAGTCCCTGGCTTCGACTCAAGAGGAATACCAACTTTTCACAAGCACCTCAAGAGGAGCCTTCTCTCAGTTACAGGTATGTGAGAGGGACCCTGAGTTTGTAGCCTCAAGTGGAAAGGACACCGAGATGCTCTGACTCGAAGTAAGGCCGGATATCCCTGCAGAGAATTGAATGCAGGCTCGTCTTGCATCTCCCAAGACGAAGGGATGTCTGAATCCCCTGTGGAGACGACAGAGAAAGACCTAGTCCTCCGCCTCATCGCGACCGGAGGCCTCACATCCTTTGAAAACTCGAGAGGTCAGCGGAGATCAATGCATCCAAAGGAGATGATGCCTGACTTCTCTTGAAAATGGATAGGAGTCCCAGGTTCCCTGTGGCACGTGGAAAGGGACCCTGGGTCTCCCGCCTCACGTGGAGACGCGTCCCAATTGCCATGCCAAGACTCAAGGAGAATCCCGAGGTGTCCCTCGCACCTAGGCAGGAGTCCTGACGTCGCTGAACAAACACGTGTATGGAAGGGCCCTCCCCGTCGTAACTCGAGAATATACCCCAGGTTCCGGCCGCAACTCGAGAAAAACCATGAGACATCCCCCTCGCCGCCAGATGAGGCCCGATTCCCCTGCCCTGCATGCAGAGCAATTCCGTATTCCACATCAAAAGTGAAAGGAGCCTTGATTTCCTTGATGGCACTCCAGAGAAAACCCAAGATCACTGTCTGAAGTCTAGAGGGATCCTGAGGTCACTGGAGCAACAGGAAAGGGCTCCGTGGAACCCAAATCAACTCGAGATGAGAGCTTAGTCCCTGGCTTCGACTCAAGAGGAATACCAACTTTCCACAAGCCCCTCAAGAGAAGGCTTTTCTCAGCTACATGTATGTGAGAGGAACCCTGAGTTTGTGGCCTCAAGTTGAATGGACACCGAGATGCTCTGACTAGAAGTAAGGCCGGATATCCCTGCAGTGAATTGAATGCAGGCTCCTCTTCCATCTCCCAAGACGAAGGGATGTCTGAATCCCCTGTGGAGACGACAGAGAAAGACCTAGTCCTCCGCCTCAACGCGACCGGAGGCCTCACATCCTTTGAAAACTCGAGAGGTCCACGGAGATCAATGCTTCCAAAGGAGACGATGCCTGACTCCTCTTGAAAATGGATAGGAGTCCCAGGATCCCTGTGGCACATGGAAAGGGACCCTGGGTCTCCCGCCTCACGTGGAGACGCGTCCCAATTGCCATGCCAACACTCGAGGAGAATCCCGAGGTGTCCTTCGCACCTAGGCAGGAGTCCTGACGTCGCTGAACAAACACGTGTATGGAAGGGCCCTCCCCGTTGTAACTCGAGAATATACCCCAGGTTTCGGCCGCAACTCGAGAAAAACCATGAGACATCCCCCTCGCCGCGAGATGAGGCCCGATTCCCCTGTACTGCGTGCAGAGCAATTCCGTGTTCCACATGAAACGTGAAAGGAACCTTGATTTCCTTGATGGCACTCCAGAGAAAACCCAAGATCACTGTCTCAATTCTAGAGGGATCCTGAGGTCACTGGAGCAACACCAAAGGGCTCAGTGGACCCCAAATCAACTCGAGATGAGAGCTTAGTCCCTGGCTTCGACTCAAGAGGAATACCAACTTTCCACAAGCACCTCAAGAGGAGGCTTCTCTCAGCTACAGGTATGTGAGAGGGCCCCTGAGTTTGTGGCCTCAAGTGGAATGGACACCGAGATGCTCTGACTCGAAGTAAGGCCGGATATCCCTGCAGTGAATTGAATGCAGGCTCGTCTTGCATCTCCCAAGACGAAGGGTTGTCTGAATCCCCTGTGGAGTCCACAGAGAAAGACCTAGTCCTCCGTCTCAACGCGAACGGAGGCCTCACGTCCTTTGAAAACTCGAGAGGTCCGCGGAGATCAATGCTTCCAAAGGAGACGATGCCTGACTCCTCTTGAAAATGGATAGGAGTCCCAGGATCCCTGTGGCACGTGGAAAGGGACCCTGGATTCCCGCCTCACGTGGAGACGCGTCCCAATTGCCATGCCAAGACTCGAGGAGAATACCGAGGTGTCCCTCGCACCTAGGCAGGAGTCCTGACGTCGCTGAACAAACACGTGTCTGGAAGGGCCCTCCCCGTCGTAACTCGAGAATATACACCAGGTTCCGGCCGCAACTCGAGAAAAACCATGAGACTTCCCCCTCGCCAATACATGAGGCCCGATTCCCCTGCACTGCGTGCAGAGCAATTCCGTGTTCCACATCAAACGTGAAAGGAGCCCTGATTTCCTTGATGGCACTCCAGAGAAAACCCAAGATCACTGTCTCAAGTCTAGAGGGATCCTGAGGTCACTGGAGCAACACGAAAGGGCTCCGTGGAACGCAAATCAACTCGAGATGAGAGCTTAGTCCCTGGCTTCGACTCAAGAGGAAAACCAACTTTCCACAAGCACCTCAAGAGGAGGCTTCTCTCAGCTACAGGTATGTGAGATGGACCCTGAGTTTGTGGCCTCAAGTGGAATGGACACCGAGATGCTCTGACTCGAAGTAAGGCCGGATATCCCTCTAGTGAATTTAAAGCAGGCTCGTCTTGCATCTCCCAAGACGAAGGGATGTCTGAATCCCCTGTGGAGACCACAGAGAAAGACCTAGTTCTCCGTCTCATCGAGACCGGAGGCCTCACATCCTTTGAAAACTTGAGAGGTACGCGGAGATCAATGCTTCCAAAGGAGACGATGCCTGACTCTTCTTGAAAACGGATAGGAGTCCCAGGATCCCTGTGGAACGTGGAAAGGGACACTGGGTCTCCCGCCTCACTTGGAGACAAGTCCCAATTGACATGCCATGACTCGAGGAGAATCCCGAGGTGTCCCTCGCACCTAGGTAGGAGTCCTGACGTCGCTGAACAAACACGTGTCTGGAAGGGCCCTCCCCGTCATAACTCGAGAATATACCCCATGTTCCGGCCGCAACTTGAGAAAAACCATGAGACATCCCCCTTGCCACGAGATGAGGCCCGATTCCCCTGCACTGCGTGCAGAGCAATTCCGTGTTCCACATTCAACTTGAAAGGAGCCTTGATTTCCTTGTTGGCACTCCAGAGAAAACCCAAGATCACTGTCTCAAGTCTAGAGGGATCCTGAGGTCACTGGAGCAACACGAAATGGCTCCGTGGAACCCAAATCAACTCGAGATGAGAGCTTAGTCCCTGGCTTCGACTCAAGAGGAATACCAACTTTCCACAAGCACCTCAAGAGGAGGCTTCTCTCAGCTACAGGTATGTGAGAGGGACCCTGAGTTTATGGCCTCAAGTCGAATGGACACCGAGATGCTCTGACTCGAAGTAAGGCCGGATATCCCTGCAGTGAATTGAATGCAGGCTCGTCTTGCATCTCCCAAGACGAAGGGATGTCTGAATCCCCTGTGGAGACCACAGAGAAAGACCTAGTCCTCAGCCTCATCGCGACCGGAGACATCACATCCTTTGAAAAATCGAGAGGTCTGCGGAGATCAATGCTTCCAAAGGAGACGATGCCTGACTCCTCTTGAAAATGGATAGGAGTCCCAGGATCCCTGTGGCACGTGGAAAGGGACCCTGGGTCTCCCGCCTCTCGTGGAGACGCGTCCCAATTGCCATGCCAAGACTCGAGGAGAATACCGAGGTGTCCCTCGCACCTAGGCAGGAGTCCTGACGTCGCTGAACAAACACGTGTCAGGAAGGGCCCTCCCCGTCGTAACTCGAGAATATACACCAGGTTCCGGCCGCAACTCGAGAAAAACCATGAGACTTCCCCCTCGCCGCGACATGAGGCCCGATTCCCCTGCACTGCGTGCAGAGCAATTCCGTGTTCCACATCAAACGTGAAAGGAGCCTTGATTTCCTTGATGGCACTCCAGAGAAAACCCAAGATCACTGTCTGAAGTCTAGAGGGATCCTGAGGTCACTGGAGCAACAGGAAAGGGCTCCGTGGAACCCAAATCAACTCGAGATGAGAGCTTAGTCCCTGGCTTCGACTCAAGAGGAATACCAACTTTCCACAAGCCCCTCAAGAGAAGGCTTCTCTCAGCTACATGTATGTGAGAGGGACCCTGAGTTTGTGGCCTCAAGTTGAATGGACACCGAGATGCTCTGACTAGAAGTAAGGCCGGATATCCCTGCAGTGAATTGAATGCAGGCTCGTCTTCCATCTCCCACGACGAAGGGATGTCTGAATCCCCTGTGGAGACGACAGAGAAAGACCTAGTCCTCCGCCTCAACGCGACCGGAGGCCTCACATCCTTTGAAAACTCGAGAGGTCCGCGGAGATCAATGCTTCCAAAGGAGACGATGCCTGACTCCTCTTGAAAATGGATAGGAGTCCCAGGATCCCTGTGGCACGTGGAAAGGGACCCTGGGTCTCCCGTCTCACGTGGAGACGCGTCCCAAATGCCATGCCAAGACTCGAGGAGAATCCCGAGGTGTCCCTCGCACCTAGGCAGGAGTCCTGACGTCGCTGAACAAACACGTGTCTGCAAGGGCCCTCCCCTTCGTAACTCGAGAATATACCCAGGTTCCGGCCGCAACTCGAGAAAAACCATGAGACTTCCCCCTCGCCGCGAGATGAGGCCCGATTCCCCTGGACTGCGTGCAGAGCAATTCCGTGTTCCACATCAAACGTGAAAGGAGCCTTGATTTCCTTGATGGCACTCCAGAGAAAACCCAAGATCACTGTCTCAAGTCTAGAGGGATCCTGAGGTCACTGTAGCAACTCAAAGGGCTCCGTGGACCCCAAATCAACTCGAGATGAGAGCTTAGTCCCTGGCTTCGACTCAAGAGGAATACCAACTTTCCACAAGCACCTCAAGAGGAGGCTTCTCTCTGCTACAGGTATGTGAGAGGGCCTCTGAGTTTGTGGCCTCAAGTGGAATGGACACCGAGATGCTCTGACTCGACGTAAGGCCGGATATCCCTGCAGTGAATTGAATGCAGGCTCGTCTTGCATCTCCCAAGACGAAGGGATGTCTGAATCCCCTGTGGAGACCACAGAGAAAGACCTACTTCTCCGCCTCAACGCGAACGGAGGCCTCACATCCTTTGAAAACTCAAGAGGTGCGCGGAGATCAATGCTTCCAAAGGCGACGTTGCCTGACTCCTCTTGAAAATGGATAGGAGTCCCAGGATCCCTATGGAACGTGGAAAGTGACCCTGGGTTTCCCGCATCACGTGGATACGCGTCCCAATTACCATGCCAAGACTCGTGGAGAATACCCAGGTGTCCCTCGCACCAAGGCAGGAGTCCTGACGTCGCTGAACAAACACGTGTCTGGAAGGGCCCTCGCCGTCGTACTTCGAGAATATACCCCAGGTTCCGGCCGCAACTCGAGAAAAACCATGAGACTTACTCCTCGCCGCGAGATGAGGCCCGATTCCCCTGCACTGCGTGCAGAGCAATTCCGTGTTCCACATCAAACGTGAAAGGAGCCTTGATTTCCTTGATGGCACTCCAGAGAAAACCCAAGATCTCTGTCTCAAGTCTAGAGTGATCCTGAGGTCACTGGAGCAACACGAAAGGGCTCCGTGGACCCCAAATCAACTCGAGATGAGAGCTTAGTCCCTGGCTTCGACTCAAGAGGAATACCAACTTTCCACAAGCACCTCAAGAGGAGGCTTCTCTCAGATACAGGTATGTGAGAGGGACCCTGAGTTTGTGGCCTCAAGTGGAACGGACACCGAGATGCTCTGACTCGAAGTAAGGCCGGATATCCCTGCAGTGAATTGAATGCAGGCTCGTCCTGCATCTCCCAAGACGAAGGTTTGTCTGAATACCCTGTGGAGACCACAGAGAAAGACCTAGTTCTCCGACTCATCGCGAAGGGAGGCCTCACATCCTTTGAAAATTCAAGACGTCCGCGGAGATCAATGCGTCCAAAGGAGACGATGCCTGACTCCTCTTGAAAATGGATATGAGTCCCAGGATCCCTGTGGCACGTGGAAAGGGACCCTGGGTCTCCCACCTCACGTGGAGACGCGTCCCAATTGCCATGCCAAGACTCGAGGAGAATCCCGAGGTGTCCCTCGCACCTAGGCAGGAGTCCTGATGTCGCTGAACAAACACATGTCTGGAAGGGCCCTCGCCGTCATAACTCGAGAATATACCCCAGGTTCCGGCCGCAACTCGAGAAAAACCATGAGACTTCCCGCTGGCCGCGACATGAGGCCCGTTTCCCGTGCACTGCGTGCAGAGCAATTCAGTGTTCCACATCAAACATGAAAGGAGCCTTGATTTCCCTGATGGCACTCCAGAGAAAACCCAAGATCACTGTCTCAAGTCTAGAGGGATCCTGAGGTCACTGGAGCAACCCGAAAGGGCTCCGTGGACCCCAAATCAACTCGAGATGACAGCTTAGTCCCTGGCTTCGACGCAAGAGGAATACCAACTTTCCACAAGCACCTCAAGAGGAGGCTTCTCTCAGCTACAGGTATGTGAGTGGGACCCTGAGTTTGTGGCCTCAAGTGCAATGGACACCGAGATGCTCTGACTCGAAGTAAGTCCGGATATCCCTGCAGTGAATTGAATGCAGGCTCGTCTTGCATCTCCCAAGACGAAGGGATGTCTGAAAGCCCTGTGCAGACCACAGAGAAAGACCTAGTCCTCCGCCTCAACGCGACCTGAGGCCTCACATCCTTTGAAAACTCGAGAGGTCTGCGGAGATCAATGCTTCCAAAGGAGCCGATGCCTGACTCCTCTTGAAAATGGATAGGAGTCCCAGGATCACTGTGGCACGTGGAAAGGGAGCCTGGGTCTCACGTCTCACGTGGAGACGCGTCCCAATTGCCACGCCAAGACTCGAGGAGAATCCCGAGGTGTCCCTCGCACCTAGGCAGGAGTCGTGACGTCGCTGAACAAACACGTGTCTGGAAGGGCCCTCCCCGTCGTAACTCGAGAATATACCCCAGGTTCCGGCCGCAACTCGCGAAAAACCATGAGACTTCCCCCTCGCTGCGAGATGAGGCCCGACTCCCCTGCACTGCGTGCAGAGCAATTCCGTGTTCCACATCAAACGTGAAAGGAGCCTTGATTTCCTTGATGGCACTCCAGAGAAAACCCAAGATCACTGTCTCAAGTCTAGAGGGATCCTGAAGTCACTGTAGCAACACGAAAGGGCTCCGTGGACCTGAAATCAACTCGAGATGAGAGCTTAGTCCCTGGCTTAGACTCAAGAGGAATACCAACTTTCTACAAGCACCGCAAGAGGAGGCTTCTCTCAGCTACAGGTATGTGAGAGGGACCCTGAGTTTGTGGCCTCAAGTGGAATGGACACCGAGATGGTCTGACTCGAAGTAATGCCGGATATCCCTGCAGTGAATTTAATGCAGGCTCGTCTTGCATCTCCCAAGACGAAGGGATGTCTGAATCCCCTGTGGAGACCACAGAGAAAGACCGAGTTCTCCGCCTCTTCGCGACAGGAGGCCTCATATCCTTTGAAAACTCGAGAGGTCCGCGGAGATCAATGCTTCCAAAGGAGACGATGCCTGACTCCTCTTGAAAATGGATAGGAGTCCCAGGATCCCTGTGGCACGTGGAAAGGGACCCTGGGTCTCCCGCCTCACGTGGAGACGCGTCCCAAATGCCATGCCAAGACTCGAGGAGAATCCCGAGGTGTCCCTCGCACCTAGGCAGGAGTCCTGACGTCGCTGAACAAACACGTGTCTGCAAGGGCCCTCCCCTTCGTAACTCGAGAATATACCCAGGTTCCGGCCGCAACTCGAGAAAAACCATGAGACTTCCCCCTCGCCGCGAGATGAGGCCCGATTCCCCTGGACTGCGTGCAGAGCAATTCCGTGTTCCACATCAAACGTGAAAGGAGCCTTGATTTCCTTGATGGCACTCCAGAGAAAACCCAAGATCACTGTCTCAAGTCTAGAGGGATCCTGAGGTCACTGTAGCAACTCGAAAGGGCTCCGTGGACCCCAAATCAACCCGAGATGAGAGCTTAGTCCCTGGCTTCGACTCAAGAGGAATACCAACTTTCCACAAGCACCTCTCTCAGCTACAGGTATGTGAGAGGGACCCTGAGTTTGTGGCCTCAAGTGGAATGGACACCGAGATGCTCTGACTCGAAGTAAGGCCGAATATCCCTGCAGTGAATTGAATGCAGGCTCGTCTTGCATCTCCGAAGACGAAGGAATGTCTGAATCCCCTGTGGAGACCACAGAGAAAGACCGAGTTCTCCGCCTCAACGGGAACGGAGGCCTCACATCCTTTGAAAACTCGAAAGGTCCGCGGAGATCAATGCTTCCAAAGGAGACGATGTCTGACTCCTCTTGAAAATGGATAGGAGTTCCAGGATCCCTGTGGCACGTCCAAAGGGACCCTGGGTCTCCCGTCTCATGTGGAGACGCGTCCCAATTACCATGCCAAGACTCGAGGAGAATCCCGAGGTGTCCCTCGCACCTAGGCAGGAGTCCTGATGTCGCTGAACAAACACGTGTCTGGAAGGGCCCTCCCCGTCGTAACTCGAGAATATACTCCAGGTTCCGGCCGCAACTCGAGAAAAACCATGAGAATTACTCCTCGCCGCGAGATGAGGCCCGATTCCCCTGCAGTGCGTGCAGAGCAATTCCGTGTTCCACATCAAACGTGAAAGGAGCCTTGATTTCCTTGATGGCACTCCAGAGAAAACCCAAGATCACTGTCTCAAGTCTAGAGGGATCCTGAGGTCACTGTAGCAACAGGAAAGGGCTCCGGGACCCCAAATCAACTCGAGATGAGAGCTTAGTCCCTGGTTTCGACTCAAGAATATACCAACTTTCCACAAGCACCTCAAGAGGAGGCTTCTCTCAGCTGCAGGTATGTGAGAGGGACCCTGAGTTTGTGGCCTCAAGTGGAATGGACACCGAGATGCTCTGACTCGAAGTAAGGCCGGATATCCCTGCAGTGAATGGAATGCAGGCTCGTCTTGCATCTCCCAAGACGAAGGGATGTCTGAATTCCCTGTGGAGACCACAGAGAAAGACCGAGTTCTCCGACTCAACGCAAACGGAGGCCTCACATTCTTTGAAAACTCGAGAGGTCAGCGGAGATCAATGCTTCCAAAGGAGACGATGCCTGACTCCTCTTGAAAATGGATAGGAGTCCCAGGATCCCTGTGGCACGTGGAAAGGGACCCTGGGTCTCCCGCCTCACGTGGAGACGCATCCCAATTGCCATGCCAAGACTCGCGGAGAATCCCGAGGTGTCCCTCGCACCAAGGCAGGAGTCCTGACGTCGCTGAACAAACACGTGTCTGGAAGGGCCCTCCCCATCGCAACTCGAGAATATACCCCAGGTTCAGGCCGCAACTCGAGAAAAACCATGAGACTTCCCCCTCGCCGCGATATGAGGCCCAATTCCCCTGCACTGCGTGCAGAGCAATTCCGTGTTCGACATCAAAAGTGAAAGGAGCCTTGATTTCCTTGATGGCACTCCAGAGAAAACCCAAGATCACTGTCTCAAGTCTAGAGGGATCCTGAGGTCACTGGAGCAACTCGAAAGGGCTCCGTGGACCCCAAATCAACTCGAGATGAGAGCTTAGTCCCTGGCTTCGACTCAAGAGGAATACGAACTTTCCACAAGCACCTCAAGAGGAGGCTTCTCTCAGCTACAGGTATGTGAGAGGGACCCTGAGTTTGTGGCCTCAAGTGGAATGGACACCGAGATGCTCTCACTCAAAGTAAGGCCGGATATCCCTGCAGTGAATTGAATGCAGGCTCGTCTTGCATCTCCCAAGACGAAGGGATGTCTGAAAGCCCTGTGCAGACCACAGAGAACGACCTAGTCCTCCGCCTCAACGCGACCTGAGGCCTCACATCCTTTGAAAACTCGAGAGGTCTGCGGAGATCAATGCTTCCAAAGGAGCCGATGCCTGACTCCTCTTGAAAATGGATAGGAGTCCCAGGATCACTGTGGCACGTGGAAAGGGAGCCTGGGTCTCACGTCTCACGTGGAGACGCGTCCCAATTGCCACGCCAAGACTCGAGGAGAATCCCGAGGTGTCCCTCGCACCTAGGCAGGAGTCGTGACGTCGCTGAACAAACACGTGTCTGGAAGGGCCCTCCCCGTCGTAACTCGAGAATATACCCCAGGTTCCGACCGCAACTCGCGAAAAACCATGAGACTTCCCCCTCGCTGCGAGATGAGGCCCGACTCCCCTGCACTGCGTGCAGAGCAATTCCGTGTTCCACATCAAACGTGAAAGGAGCCTTGATTTCCTTGATGGCACTCCAGAGAAAACCCAAGATCACTGTCTCAAGTCTAGAGGGATCCTGAAGTCACTGTAGCAACACGAAAGGGCTCCGTGGACCTGAAATCAACTCGAGATGAGAGCTTAGTCCCTGGCTTAGACTCAAGAGGAATACCAACTTTCTACAAGCACCGCAAGAGGAGGCTTCTCTCAGCTACAGGTATGTGAGAGGGACCCTGAGTTTGTGGCCTCAAGTGGAATGGACACCGAGATGGTCTGACTCGAAGTAAGGCCGGATATCCCTGCAGTGAATTGAATGCAGGCTCGTCTTGCATCTCCCAAGACGAAGGGATGTCTGAATCCCCTGTGGAGACCACAGAGAAAGACCGAGTTCTCCGCCTCTTCGCGACCGGAGGCCTCATATCCTTTGAAAACTCGAGAGGTCCGCGGAGATCAATGCTTCCAAAGGAGACGATGCCTGACTCCTCTTGAAAATGGATAGGAGTCCCAGGATCCCTGTGGCACGTGGAAAGGGACCCTGGGTCTCCCGCCTCACGTGGAGACGCGTCCCAAATGCCATGCCAAGACTCGAGGAGAATCCCGAGGTGTCCCTCGCACCTAGGCAGGAGTCCTGACGTCGCTGAACAAACACGTGTCTGCAAGGGCCCTCCCCTTCGTAACTCAAGAATATACCCAGGTTCCGGCCGCAACTCGAGAAAAACCATGAGACTTCCCCCTCGCCGCGAGATGAGGCCCGATTCCCCTGGACTGCGTGCAGAGCAATTCCGTGTTCCACATCAAACGTGAAAGGAGCCTTGATTTCCTTGATGGCACTCCAGAGAAAACCCAAGATCACTGTCTCAAGTCTAGAGGGATCCTGAGGTCACTGTAGCAACTCGAAAGGGCTCCGTGGACCCCAAATCAACTCGAGATGAGAGCTTAGTCCCTGGCTTCGACTCAAGAGGAATACCAACTTTCCACAAGCACCTCAAGAGGAGGCTTCTCTCTGCTACAGGTATGTGAGAGGGCCCCTGAGTTTGTGGCCTCAAGTGGAATGGACACCGAGATGCTCTGACTCGACGTAAGGCCGGATATCCCTGCAGTGAATTGAATGCAGGCTCGTTTTGCATCTCCCAAGACGAAGGGATGTCTGAATCCCCTGTGGAGACCACAGAGAAAGACCTACTTCTCCGCCTCAACGCGAACGGAGGCCTCACATCCTTTGAAAACTCAAGAGGTGCGCGGAGATCAATGCTTCCAAAGGCGACGTTGCCTGACTCCTCTTGAAAATGGATAGGAGTCCCAGGATCCCTATGGAACGTGGAAAGTGACCCTGGGTTTCCCGCATCACGTGGATACGCGTCCCAATTACCATGCCAAGACTCGTGGAGAATACCCAGGTGTCCCTCGCACCAAGGCAGGAGTCCTGACGTCGCTGAACAAACACGTGTCTGGAAGGGCCCTCGCCGTCGTACTTCGAGAATATACCCCAGGTTCCGGCCGCAACTCGAGAAAAACCATGAGACTTACTCCTCGCCGCGAGATGAGGCCCGATTCCCCTGCACTGCGTGCAGAGCAATTCCGTGTTCCACATCAAACGTGAAAGGAGCCTTGATTTCCTTGATGGCACTCCAGAGAAAACCCAAGATCTCTGTCTCAAGTCTAGAGTGATCCTGAGGTCACTGGAGCAACACGAAAGGGCTCCGTGGACCCCAAATCAACTCGAGATGAGAGCTTAGTCCCTGGCTTCGACTCAAGAGGAATACCAACTTTCCACAAGCACCTCTCTCAGCTACAGGTATGTGAGAGGGACCCTGAGTTTGTGGCCTCAAGTGGAATGGACACCGAGATGCTCTGACTCGAAGTAAGGCCGGATATCCCTGCAGTGAATTGAATGCAGGCTCGTCTTGCATCTCCCAAGACGAAGGGATGTCTGAATCCTCTGTGGAGACGACAGAGAAAGACCTAGTTCTCCGCCTCATCACGACCGGAGGCCTCACATCCTTTGAAAACTCGAGAGGTGCGCGGAGATCAATCCTTCCAAAGGAGACGATGCCCGACTCCTCTTGAAAATGGATAGGAGTCCCAGGATCCCTGTGGCACGTGGAAAGGGACCCTGCATCTCCCGCCTCATGTGGAGAAGCGTCCCAATTGCCATGCTAAGCCTCGACGAGAATCCCGAGGTGTCCCTCGCACCTAGGCAGGAGTCCTAACGTCGCTGAACAAACACGTGTCTGGAAGTGGCCTCCCCATCGTAACTCGAGAATATACCCTAGGTTCTGGCCGCAACTCTAGAAAAACCATGAGACTTCCCCCTCGCCGCCAGATGAGGCCCGATTCCCCTGCACTGCGTGCAGAGCAATTCCGTGTTCCACATCAAACGTGAAAGGAGCCTTGATTTCCTTGATGGCACTCCAGAGAAAACCCAAGATCACTGTCTCAAGTCTAGAGGGATCCTGAGGTCACTGGAGCAACACGAAAGGGCTCCGTGGACCCCAAATCAACTCGAGATGAGAGCTTAGTCCCTGGCTTCGACTCAAGAGGAATACCAACTTTCCACAAGCACCTCAAGAGGAGGCTTCTCTCAGATACAGGTATGTGAGAGGGACCCTGAGTTTGTGGCCTCAAGTGCAATGGACACCGAGATGCTCTGACTCGAAGTAAGTCCGGATATCCCTGCAGTGAATTGAATGCAGGCTCGTCTTGCATCTCCCAAGACGAAGGGATGTCTGAATCCCCTGTGGAGACCACAGAGAAAAACCTAGTCCTCCGCCTCATCATGACCGGAGGCCTCATATCATTTGAAAACTCGAGAGGTCTGCAGAGATCAATGCTTCCAAAGGATACGATGCCTGGCTCCTCTTGAAAATGCATAGGAGTCCCAGGATCACTGTGGCACGTGGAAAGGGACCCTGGGTCTCCCGCCTCATGTGGAGACGCGTCCCAATTGCCATGCCAAGAATCGAGGAGAATCCCGAGGTGTCCCTCGCACCTAGGCAGGAGTCCTGACGTCGCTGAACAAACACGTGTCTGGAAGGGCCCTCCCCGTCGTAACTCGAGAATATACCCCAGGTTCCGGCCGCAACTCGAGAAAAACCATGAGACTTCCCCCTCACGGCGAGATGAGGCCCGATTCCCCTGTACTGCGTGCAGAGCAATTCCGTGTTCCACATCAAAAGTGAAAGGAGCCTTGATTTCCTTGATGGCACTCCAGAGAAAACCCAAGATCACTGTCTCAAGTCTAGAGGGATCCTGAGGTCACTGGAGCAACACGAAAGGGCTCCGTGGACCCCAAATTAACTCGAGATGAGAACTTAGTCCCTGGCTTAGACTCAAGAGGAATACCAACTTTCCACAAGCACCTCAAGAGGAGGGTTCTCTCAGCTACAGGTATGTGAGAGGGCCCCTGAGTTTGTGGCCTCAAGTGGAATGGACACCGAGATGCTCTGACTCGAAGTAAGGCCGGATATCCCTGCAGTGAATTGAATGCAGGCTCGTCTTGCATCTCCCAAGACGAAGGGATGTCTGAATCCCCTGTGGAGACCACAGGGAAAGACATAATTCTCCGCCTCATCGCGATCGGAGGCCTCACATCCTTTGAAAACTCGAGAGGTCCACGGAGATCAATGCTTCCAAAGGAGACGATGCCTGACTCCTCTAGAAAATGGATAGGAGTCCCAGGATCCCTGTGGCACATGGAAAGGGACCCTGGGTCTCCCGCCTCACGTGGAGACGCGTCCCAATTGCCATGCCAAGACTCGAGGAGAATCCCGAGGTGTCCTTCGCACCTAGGCAGGAGTCCTGACGTCGCTGAACAAACACGGGTATGGAAGGGCCCTCCCCGTCGTAACTCGAGAATATACCCCAGGTTTCGACCGCAACTCGAGAAAAACCATGAGACTTCCCCCTCGCCGAGAGATGAGGCCCGATTCCCCTGTACTGCGTGCAGAGCAATTCCGTGTTCCACATCAAACGTGAAAGGAACCTTGATTTCCTTGATGGCACTCCAGAGAAAACCCAAGATCACTGTCTCAATTCTAGAGGGATCCTGAGGTCACTGGAGCAACACCAAAGGGCTCAGTGGACCCCAAATCAACTCGAGATGAGAGCTTAGTCCCTGGCTTCGACTCAAGAGGAATACCAACTTTCCACAAGCACCTCAAGAGGAGGCTTCTCTCAGCTACAGGTATGTGAGAGGGCCCCTGAGTTTGTGGCCTCAAGTGGAATGGACACCGAGATGCTCTGACTCGAAGTAAAGCCGGATATCCCTGCAGTGAATTGAATGCAGGCTCGTCTTGCATCTCCCAAGACGAAGGGTTGTCTGAATCCCCTGTGGAGTCCACAGAGAAAAACCTAGTCCTCCGCCTCAACGCGAACGGAGGCCTCACGTCCTTTGAAAACTAGAGAGGTCCGCGGAGATCAATGCTTCCAAAGGAGACGATGACTAGAAAATGGATAGGAGTCCCAGGATCCCTGTGGCACATGGAAAGGGACCCTGGGTCTCCCGCCTCACGTGGAGACGCGTCCCAATTGCCATGCCGAGACTCGAGGAGAATCCTGAATTGTCCCTCACACCTAGGCAGGAGTCCTGACGTCGCTGAACAAACACGTTTCTGGAAGGGCCCTCCCCGTCGTAACTCGAGAATATACCCCAGGTTCCGGCCGGAATTCGAGAAAAACCATGAGACTTCCCCCTCGCCGCGAGATTAGGCCCGATTCCCCTGCACTGCGTGCAGAGCAATTCCGCGTTCCACTTCAAACGTGAAAGGAGCCTTGATTTCCTTGATGGCACTCCAGAGAAAACCCAAGATCACTGTCTCAAGTCTAGAATGATCCTGAGGTCACTGGAGCAACAGGAAAGGGCTCGGTGGACCCCAAATCAACTCGAGATGAGAGCTTAGTCCCTGGCTTCGACTCAAGAGGAATACCAACTTTCCACAAGCACCTCAAGAGGAGGCTTCTCTCAGCTACAGGTATGTGAGAGGGACCCTGAATTTGTGGCCTCAAGTGGAATGGACACCGAGATGCTCTGACTCGAAGTAAGGCCGGATATCCCAACAGTGAATTGAATGCAGGCTCTTCTTGCATCTCCCAAGACAAAGTGATGTCTGAATCCCCTGTGGAGACAACAGAGAAAGACCGAGTCCGCCGCCTCTACGCGACCGGAGGCCTCACATCCTTTGAAAACTCGAGAGGTCTGCGGAGATCAATGCTCCCAAAGGAGACGATGCCTGACTCCTCTTGAAAATATATAGGAGTTCCAGGATCCTTGTGGCACGTGGAAAGGGACACTGGGTCTCCCGCCTCACGTGGAGACGCATCCCAATTGCCATGTCAAGACTTGAGGAGAATCCCGAGGTGTCCCTCGCACCTAGGCAGGAGTCCTGACGTCGCTGAACAAACACGTGTCTGGAAAGGCCCTCCCCGTCGTAACTCGAGAATGTAACCCAGGTTCCGGCCGCAACGCGAGAAAAACCATGAAACTTCCCCCTCGCCGCGAGATGAGGCCCGATTACCCTGCACTGCATGCAGAGCAATTCCGTGTTCCATATCAAACGTGAAAGGAGCCTTGATTTCCTTGATGGCACTCCAGAGAAAACCCAAGATCACACTCTCAAGTCTAGAGGGATCCTGAGGTCAATGGAGCAACACGAAAGGGCTCCGTGGACCCCAAATCAACGCAAGATGAGAGCTTAGTCCCTGGCTTCGACTCAAGAGGAATACCAACTTTCCACAAGCACCTCAAGAGGAGGCTTCTCTCAGCTACAGGTATGTGAGACGGACCCTGAGTTTGTGGCCTCAAGTGGACTGGACACCGAGATGCTCTGACAGGAAGTAAGGCCGGATATCACTGCAGTGAATTGAGTGCAGGCTCATCTTGCATTTCCCAAGACGAAGGGATGTCTGAATCCCCTGTGGAGACCACAGAGAAAGCCCTAGTTCTCCGCATCATCGCGACCGGAGGCCTCACATCCTTTGAAAACTCGAGACGTTCGCGGAGATCAATGCTTCCAAAGTAGACGATGCCTGACTCCTCTTGAAAATGGATAGGAGTCCCAGGATCCCTGTGGCACGTGGAAAGGGACCCTGGGTCTCCCGCCTCACGTGGAGACGCGTCCCAATTGCCATGCCAAGACTCGAGGAGAATCCGTAGGTGTCCCTCGCACCTAGGCCCGAGTCCTGACGTCCCTGAACAAACACGTGTCTGGAAGGGCCCTCCCCGTCGTAACTCGAGAATATACCCCAGGTTCTGTCCGCAACTCGAGACAAACCATGAAATTCCCCCTCGCCGCGAGATGAGGCCCGAATCCCCTGCACTGCGTGCAGAGCAATTCCGTGTACCACATCGAACGTGAAAGGAGCCTTGTATTCCTTGATGGCACTCCAGAGCAAACCCAAGATCACTGTCTCAAGTCTAGAGGGATCCTGAGGTCACTGGAGCAACACAAAAGGGCTCCGTGGACCCCAAATCAACTCGAGATGAGAGCTTAGTCCCTGGCTTCGACTCAAGAGGAATACCAACTTTCCACAAGCACCTCAAGAGGAGGCTTCTCTCAGCTACAGGTATGTGAGAGGGACCCTGAGTTTGTGGCCTCAAGTGGAATGGACACCGAGATGCTCTGACTTGAAGTAAGGCCGGATATCCCTGCAGTGAATTGAATGCAGGCTCGTCTTGCATCTCCCAAGACGAAGGGTTGTCTGAATCCCCTGTGGAGACCACAGAGAAAGACCTAGTCCTCCGCCTCATCGCGAGTGGAGGCCTCACATCCTTTGAAAACTCGAGAGGTCCGCGGAGATCAATGCTTCCAAAGGAGACGATGCCTGACTCCTCTTGAAAATGGATAGGAGTCCCAGGATCCCTGTGGCACGTGGAAAGGGACCCTGGGTCTCCCGCCTCATGTGGAGACGCGTCCCAATTTCCATGCCAAGACTCGAGGAGAATCCCGAGGTGTCCCTCGCACCTAGGCAGGAGTCCTGACGTCGCTGAACAAACACGTGTCTGGAAGGGCCCTCCCTGTCGTAACTCGAGAATATACCCCAGGTTCCGGCCGCAACTCGAGAAAAACCATGAGACTTCCCCCTCGCCGCGAGATGAGGCCCGATTCCCTTGCAATGCATGCAGAGCAATTCCGTGTTCCACATCAAATGAGAAAGGACCCTTGATTTCCTTGATGGCACTCCAGAGAAAACCCAAGATCACTGTATCAAGTCTAGAGGGATGCTGAGGTCACTGGATCAATACGAAAGGCTCCGTGGACCCCAAATGAACTCGAGATGAGAGCTTAGTCCCTGGCTTCGACTCAAGAGGAATACCAAATTTCCACAAGCACCTCAAGAGGAGGCTTCTCTCAGCTACAAGTATGTGAGAGTTACCCTGAGTTTGTGGCCACAAGTGGAATGGACACCGAGAGGCTCTGACTCGAAGTAAGGCCGGATATCCCTGCAGTGAATTGAATGCAGGCTCGTCTTGCATCTCCCAAGACGAAGGGATGTCTGAATCCCCTGTGGAGACCACAGAGAAAGACCTTGTTCTCCCTCTCATCGCGACCGGAGGCCTCACATCCTTTGAAAACTCGAGAGGTCTGCGGAGATCAATGCTTCCAAAGGAGACGATGCTTGACTCCTCTTGAAAATGGATAGTAGTCCCAGGATCCCTGTGGCACGTGGAAAGGGACCCTGGGTCTCCCGCCTCACGTGGAGACGCGTCCCAATTGCCATGCCAAGACTCGAGGAGTATCCCGAGTTGTCCCTCGCACCTAGGCAGGGTTCCTGACGTCGCTGAACAAACACGTGTCTGGAAAGACCCTCCCCGTCATAAATCGAGAATATACCGCAGGTTCCGGCCGCAACTCGAGAACAACCATGAGACTTCCCCCTCGCCGGGAGATGAGGCCCGATTCCCCTGTAGTGCGTGCAGAGCAATTCCGTGTTCCACATCAAACGTGAAAGGAGCCTTGATTTCCTTGATGGCACTCCAGAGAAAACCCAAGATCACTGTCTCAAGTCTACAGGGATCCTGAGGTCACTGGAGCAACACGAAAGGGCTCTGTGGACCCCAAATCAACTCGACATGAGAGCTTAGTCCCTGGCTTCGAGTCAAGAGGAATACCAAGTTTCCACAAGCACATCAAGACGAGGCTTCTCTCAGCTACAGGTATGTGAGAGGGACCCTGAGTTTGTGGCCTCAGGTGGAATGGACACCGAGATGCTCTGACTCGAAGTAAGGCCGGATATCCGTGCAGTGAATTGAGTGCAGGCTCGTCTTGCATCTCCCAAGACGAAGGGATGTCTGAATCCCCTGTGGAGACCACAGAGAAATACCTAGTTCTCCTCCTCATTGTGACCGGAGGCCTCCCATCTTTGAAAACTCGAGAGGTCCGCGGAGATCAATGCTTCCAAAGGAGACGATGCCTGACTCCTCTTGAAAAAGGATAGGAGTCCCAGGATGCCTGTGGCACGTGGAAAGGGACCCTGGGTCTCCCGCCTCACGTGGAGACGCGTCCCAATTGCCATGCCAAGACCCGAGGAGAATCCCGGGGTGTCCCTCGCATCTAGGCAGGAGTCCTGACGTCGCTGAACAAACACGTGTCTGGAAGGGCCCTCCCCGTCGTAACTCGAGAATATACCCCAGGTTCCGGCCGCAAATCGAGAAAAACCATGAGACTTCCCCTTCGCCGCGAGATGAGGCCCGATTCCCCTGGACTGCGTGCAGAGCAATTCCGTGTTCCACATCCAACCTGAAAGGAGCCTTGATTTCCTTGATGGCACTCCAGAGAAAACCCAGGATCACTATCTCAAGTCTAGAGGGAACCTGAGGTCACTGGAGCAAAACGAAAGGGCTCCGTGGACCCCAAATCAACTCGAGATGAGAGCTTAGTCCCTGGCTTCGACTCAAGACGAATACCAACGTTCCACAAGCACCTCAAGAGGAGGCTTCTCTCAGCCACAGGTATGTGAGAAGGACCCTGAGTTTGTAGCCTCAAGTGGAATGGACACCGAGATGCTCTGACTCGAAGTAAGGCCGGATATCCCTGCAGTGAATTGAATGCAGGCTCGTCTTGCATCTCCCAAGACGAAGGGATGTCTGAATCCCCTGTGGAGACCACAGAGAAAGACCTAGTTCACCGCCTCATTGTGACCGGAGGCCTCACATCCTTTGAAAACTCAAGAGGTCCGCGGAGATCAATGCTTCCAAAGGAGACGATGCCTGACTCCTCTTGAAAATGGATAGGAGTCCCAGGATCCCTGTGGCACGTGGGAAGGGACCCTGGGTCTCCCGCCTCACGTGGAGACGCGTCCCAATTGCCATGCCAAGACTCGAGGAGAATCCCGAGGTGTCCTTCGCACCTAGGCAGGAGTCCTGACGTCGCTGAACAAACACGTGTCTGGAAGGGCGCTACCAGTCGTAACTCGAGAATATAACCCAGGTTCCGGCCGCAACTAGAGAAAAACCATGAGATTTCCCCCTCGCCGCGAGTTGAGGCCTGATTCCCCTGCACTGCATGCAGAGCAATTCCGTGTTCCACATCAAACGTGAAAGGAGCCTTGATTTCCTTGATGGCACTCCAGAGAAAACCCAAGATCACTGTCTCAAGCCTAGAGGGATCCTGAGGTCACTGGAAGAACATGAAAATGGTTCCGTGGACCCCAAATCAACTCGAGATGAGAGCTTAGTCCCTGGCTTCGACTCAAGAGAAATACCAACTTTCCACAAGCACCTCAAGAGGAGGCTTCTCTCAGCTACAGGTATGTGAGAGGGACCCTGAGTTTGTGGCCTCAAGTGGAATGGACACCGAGATGCTCTGATTCGAAGTAAGGCCGGATATCCCTGCAGTGAATTGAATGCAGGCTCGTCTTGCATCTCCCAAGACGAAGGGATGTCTGAATCCCCTGTGGAGACCACAGAGAAAAACCTAATTCTCCGCCTCATCGCGAGCGGAGGCCTCACATCCTTTGAAAACCCGAGAGGTCCGCGGAGATCAATGCTTCCAAAGGAGACGATGCCTGACTCCTCATGAAAATGGACAGGAGTCCCAGGATCCCTGTGGCACGTGGAAAGGGACGCTGGGTTTCCCGCCTCACGTGGAGACGCGTCCCAATTGCCATGCCAAGACTCGAGGAGAATCCCGAGGTGTCCCTCGCTCCTAGGCCCGAGTCCTGACGTCCCTGAACAAACACGTGTCTGGAAGGGCCCTCCCCGTCGTAACTCGAGAATATACCCCAGGGTCCTTCCGCAACTGTAGACAAAATATGAGACTTCCCCCTCGCCGCGACATGATGCCCGATTCCCCTGGACTGCGTGCAGAGCAATTCCGTGTTCCACATCCAACATGAAAGGAGCCTTGATTTCCTTGATGGCACTCTAGAGAAAACCCAAGATCACTGTCTCAAGTCTAGACGGATCCTGAGGTCACTGTAGCAACACGAAAGGGCTCAGTGGACCCCATATCAACTCGAGATGAGAGCTTAGTCCCTGGCTTCGACTCAAGAGGAATACCAACTTTCCACAAGCACCTCAAGAGGAGGCTTCTCTCAGCTACAGGTATGTGAGAGGGCCCCTGAGTTTGTGGCCGCAAGTGGAATGGACACCGAGATGCTCTGACTCGAAGTAAAACAGGATATCCCTGCAGTGAATTGAATGCAGGCTCGTCTTGCATCTCCCAAGACGAAGGTTTGTCTGAATCCCCTGTGGAGTCCACAGAGAAAGACATAGTTCTCAGCCTCAACGCGAACGGAGGCCTCACGTCCTTTGAAAATTAGAGAGGTCCGCGGAGATCAATGCTTCCAAAGGAGACGATGCCTGACTCCTCTTGAAAATGGATAGGTGTCTCAGGATCCCTGTGGCACGTGGAAAGTGACGCTGGGTCTCCCGCCTCACGTGGAGACGCGTCCCAATTGCCATGCCAAGACTCGAGGAGAATTCCGAGGTGTCCCTCGCACCTAGGCAGGAGTCCTCAGGTAGCTGAACAAACACGTGTCTGGAAGGGCCCTCTCCGTCTTAACTCGATATTATACCCCAGGTTCCGGCCGCAACTCGAGAAAAACCATGAGACTTCCCCCTCGCCGCGAGATGAGGCCCGATTCCCCTGCACTGCGTGCAGAGCAATTCCGTGTTCCACATCAAACGTGAAAGGAGCCTTGATTTCCTTGATGGCACTCCAGAGAAAACCCAAGATCACTGTCTCAAGTCTAGAGGGATCCTGAAGTCACTGTAGCAAAACGAAATGGCTCCATGGACCCCAAATCAACTCGAGATGAGAGCTTAGTCCCTGGCTTCGACTCAAGTGTCATACCAACTTTCAACAAGCACCTCAAGAGAAGGTTTCTCTCAGCTAGAGGTATGTGAGAGGGTCCCTGAGTTTGTGGCCTCAGGTGCAATGGACCCTGAGATGCTGTAACTCGAAGTAAGGCCGGATAACCCTGCAGAGAATTGAATGCCGGCGCGTCTTGCATCTCCCAAGACGAAGGGATGTCTGAATCCCCTTTGGAGACCACAGAGAAAGACCTAGTTCTCCGCCTCATCGCGACCGGAGGCCTCACATCTTTTGAAAACTGGAGAGGTCTGCAGAGATCAATGCTTCCACAGGAGACGATGCCTGACTCCTCTTGAAAATGGATAGGAGTCCCAGGATCCCTGTGGCACGTGGAAAGGGAGCCTGGGTCTCCCGCCTCACGTGGAGACGCGTCCGAATTGCCATGCCAAGACTCGAGGAGAATCCCGAGGTGTCCCTCGCACCTAGGCAGGAGTACTGACGTCGCTGAACAAACACGTGTCTGGAAGGGCCCTCCCCGTCGTAACTCGAGTATATATCCCCGGTTCCGGCCGCAACTCGAGAAAAACCATGAGACTTCCCCCTCGCCGCGAGATGAGGCCCGATTCCCCTGCATTGCGTGCAGAGCAATTCCGTGTTCCACATCAAACCTGAAAGGAGCCTTGATTTCCTTGATGGCACTCCAGAGAAAACCCAGGATCACTGTCTCAAGTCTAGAGGGATCCTGAGGTCACTGGAGCAACACGAAAGGGTTCCGTGGACCCCAAATCCACTCGAGATGAGAGCTTAGATCCTGGTTTCGAGTCAAGAGGAATACTAACTTTCCACAAGCACCTCAAGAGGAGGCTTCTCTCTGCTAAAGGTATGTGAGAGGGCCCCTGAGTTTGTGGCCTCAAGTGTAATGGACATCGAGATGCTCTGACTCGAAGTAAGGCCGCATATCCCTGCAGTGAATTGAATGCAGGCTCGTCTTGCATCTCCCAAGACGAAGGGATGTCTGAATCCCCTGCGGAGACCGCAGAGAAAGACCTAGTCCTTCGCCTCATCGCGACCGGAGGCCTCACATCCTTTGAAAACTCGAGAGGTCCGCGGAGATCAATGCTTCCAAAGAGACGATGCCTGACTCCTCTTGAAAATGGAGAGGAGTACCAGGATCCCTGTGGCACGTGGAAAGGGACCCTGGGTCTCCCGCCTCATGTGGAGACGCGTTCCAATTGCCATGCCAAGACTTTAGGAGAATCCCGAGGTGTCCCTCGCACCTATCACGTGTCTGGAAGGGTCCTCCCCGTCGTAAATCGAGAATATACCCCAGGTTCCGGCCGCAACTCGAGAAAAACCATGAGACTTTCCCCTCGACGCGAGATGAGGCCCGATTCCCCTGGACTGCGTGCAGAGCAATTCCGTGTTCCAAATTAAACCTGAAAGGAGCCTTGATTTCCTTGATGGCACTCCAGAGAAAACCCAGGATCACTGTCTCAAGTCTAGAGGGATCCTGAGGTCACTGGAGCAATATGAAAGGGCTCCGTGGACCCCAAATCAACTTGTGATGAGAGCTTAGTCCCTGGCTTCGACTCAAGAGGAATACCAACTTTCCACAAGCACCTCAAGAGGAGGCTTCTCTCAGCTCCAGGAATGTGAGAGGGACCCTGAGTTTGTGGCCTCAAGTGCAATGGACACCGAGATGCTCTGACTCGAAGTAAGGCCGGATATCCCTGCAGTGAAGTGAATGCAGGCTCGTCTTGCATCTCCCAAGACGAAGGGATGTCTGAAACCCCTGTGCAGACCACAGAGAATGACATAGTCCTCCTCCTCATCGCGACCTGTGGCCTCACATTCTTTGAAAACTCGAGAGGTCAGCGGAGATCAATGCTTCCAAAGGAGACGATGCCTGACTCCTCTTGAAAATGGATAGGAGTCCCAGGATCCCTGTGGCACGTGGAAAGGGACCCTGGGTCTCCCGCCTCACGTGGAGACGCATCCCAATTGCCATGCCAAGACTCGCGGAGAATCCCGAGGTGTCCCTCGCACCTAGGCAGGAGTCCTGACGTCGCTGAACTAACACGTGTAAGGAAGGGCCCTCCCCGTCGTAACTCGAGAATATACCCCAGGTTCCGGCCGCAACTCGAGAAAAACCATGAGACTTTCCCCTCGCTGCAAGATGAGACCCGATTCCCCTGCACTGCGTGCAGAACAATTCCGTGTTCCACATCAAACGTGAAAGGAGCCTTGATTTCCTTGATGACACTCCAGAGAAATCCCAAGATCACTGTCTCAAGTATAGAGGGATCCTGAGGTCACTGGAGCAACACAAAAGGGCTCCGTGGACCCCAAATCAACTCGAGATGAGAGCTTAGTCCCTGGCTTCGACTCAAGAGGAATACCAACTTTCCACAAGCACCTCAAGAGGAGGCTTCTCTCAGGTACAGGTATGTGAGAGGGACCCTGAGTTTGTGGCCTCAAGTGGAATGGACACCGAGATGCTCTGACTCAAAGTAAGGCCGGATATCCCTGCAGTGAATTGAATGCAGGCTCGTCTTGCATCTCCCAAGACGAAGGGATGTGTGAATCCCCTGTGGAGACCACAGAGAAAGACCGAGTTCTCCGCTTCATCGCGACCAGAGGCCTCACATCCTTTGAAAACTCGAGAGGTCCACGGGGATCAATGCTTCCAAAGAGACGATGCCTGACTCCTCTTGAAAATGGATAGGAGTCACAGGATCCCTGTGGCACGTGGAAAGGGACCCTGGGTCTCCCGCCTCATGTGGAGACGCGTTCCAATTGCCATGCCAAGACTTTAGGAGAATCCCGAGGTGTCCCTCGCACCTATCACGTGTCTGGAAGGGTCCTCCTCATCGTAAATCGAGAATATACCCCAGGTTCCGGCCGCAACTCGAGAAAAACCATGAGACTTTCCCCTCGACGCGAGATGAGGCCCGATTCCCCTGGACTGCGTGCAGAGCAATTCCGTGTTCCACATCAAACGTGAAAGGAGCCTTGATTTCCTTGATGGCACTCCAGAGAAAACCCAGGATCACTGTCTCAAGTCTAGAGGGATCCTGAGGTCACTGGAGAAACACGAAAGGGCTCCGTGGACCCCAAATCAACTCGAGATGAGAGCTTAGTACCTGGCTTCGACGCAAGAGGAATACCAACTCTCCACAAGCACCCCAAGAGGAGGGTTCTCTCAGCCACAGGTATGTGAGAAGGACTCTGAGTTTGTGGCCTCAAGTGGAATGGATACCGATATTCTCTGACTCGAAGTAAGGCCGGACATCCCTGCAGTGAATTGAATGCAGGCTCGTCTTGCATCTCCCCAGACGAAGGGATGTCTGAATCCGCTGTGGAGACCACAGAGAAAGACCTAGTCCTCCGCCTCTTCGCGACCGGAGGCCTCACATCCTTTGAAAACTCGAGAGGTCCGCGGAGATCAATTCTTCCAAAGGAGACGATGCCTGACTCCTCTTGAAAATGGATAGGAGTCCCAGGATCCCTGTGGCACGTGGAAAGGGACCCTGGGTCTCCCGCCGCACGTGGAGACGCATCCCAATTGCCATGCCAAGACTCGAGGAGAATCCCGAGGTGTCCCTCGCACCTAGGCAGGAGTCCTGACGTCGCTGAACAAACACGTGTCTGGAAGGGCCCTCCCCGTCTTAACTCGAGAATATACCCCAGGTTCCGGCCGCAACTCGAGAAAAACCATGAGACTTCCCCCTCGCTGCGAGATGAGACCCGATTCCCCTGCACTGCGTGCAGAACAATTCCGTGTTCCACATCAAACCTGAAAGGAGCCTTGATTTCCTTGATGACACTCCAGAGAAATCCCAAGATCACTGTCTCAAGTATAGAGGGATCCTGAGGTCACTGGAGCAACACGAAAGGGCTCGTGGACCCCAAATCAACTCGAGATGAGAGCTTAGTCCCTGGCTTCGACTCAAGAGGAATACCAACTTTCCACAAGCACCTCAAGAGGAGGCTTCTCTCAGGTACAGGTATGTGAGAGGGACCCTGAGTTTGTGGCCTCAAGTGGAATGGACACCGAGATGCTCTGACTCGAAGTAAGGCCGGATATCCCTGCAGTGAATTGAATGCAGGC
The DNA here is from genome assembly GCF_033118175.1 of Dama dama. Classification (NCBI taxonomy): domain Eukaryota; kingdom Metazoa; phylum Chordata; class Mammalia; order Artiodactyla; family Cervidae; genus Dama; species Dama dama. The sequence goes on from NW_026871054.1 coordinate 49,603, forward strand.
CCGTCTTGCATCTCCCAAGACGAAGGGATGTCTGAATCCCCTGTGGAGACCAGAGAGAAAGACCGAGTTCTCCGCCTCATCGCGACCGGAGGCCTCACATCGTTTGAAAACTCGAGAGGTCCGCGGAGATCAATGCTTCCAAAGGAGACGATGCCTGACTCCTCTTGAAAATGGATAGGAGTCCCAGGATTCCTGTGGCACGTGGAAAGGGACCCTGGGTCTCCCGCCTCACGTGGAGACGCGTCCCAATTGCCATGCCAAGACTCGAGGAGAATCCCGAGGTGTCCCTGGCACCTAAGCAGGAGTCCTGACGTCGCTGAACAAACACGTGTCTGGAAGGGCCTTCCCCGTCGTAAATCGAGAATATACCCCAGGTTCCGGCCGCAACTCGAGAAAAACCATGAGACTTTCCCCTCGACGCGAGATGAGGCCCGATTCCCCTGGACTGCGTGCAGAGCAATTCCGTGTTCCACATCAAACCTGAAAGGAGCCTTGATTTCCTTGATGGCACTCCAGAGAAAACCCAGGATCACTGTCTCAAGTCTAGAGGGATCCTGAGGTCACTGGAGCAACACGAAAGGGCTCCGTGGACCCCAAATCAACTCGAGATGAGAGCTTAGTACCTGGCTTCGACGCAAGAGGAATACCAACTCTCCACAAGCACCCCAAGAGGAGGGTTCTCTCAGCCACAGGTATGTGAGAAGGACTCTGAGTTTGTGGCCTCAAGTGGAATGGACACCGAGATGCTCTGACTCGAAGTAAGGCCAGATATCCCAGCAATGAATTGAACGCAGGCTCGTCTTGCATCTCTCAAGACGAAGGAATGTCTGAATCCCCTGTGGAGACCGCAGAGAAAGTACTAGTTTTCCGCCTCATCGCGACCGGAGGCCTCACATCCTTTGAAAACTCAAGAGGTCCGCGGAGATCAATGCTTCCAAAGAAGACGATGCCTGACTCCTCTTGAAAATGGATAGGAGTCCCAGGATCCCTGTGGCACGTGGAAAGGGACCCTGCGTCTCCCGCCTCACGTGGAGACGCGTCCCAATTGCCATGCCAAGACTCGAGGAGAATCCCGAGGTGTCCCTCGCACCTAGGCAGGAGTCCTGACGTCGCTGAACAAACACGTGTCTGGAAGGGCCGTCCCCGTCGTAACTCGAGAATATACCCCAGGTTCCGGCCGCAACTCGAGAAAAACCATGAGACTTCCCCCTCGCCAAGAGATGAGGCCCGATTCCCCTGCACTGCATGCAGAGCAATTCCGTATTCCACATCAAAAATGAAAGGAGCCTTGATTACTTTGATGGCACTCCAGAGAAAACCCAAGATCACTGTCTCAAGTCTAGAGGGATCCTGAGGTCACTGGAGCAACACGAAAGGGCTCCGTGGACCCCAAATCAACTCGAGATGAGAGCTTAGTCCCTGGCTTCGACTCAAGAGGAATACCAACTTTCCACAAGCACCTCAAGAGGAGGCTTCTCTCAGCTACAGGAATGTGAGAGGGACCCTGAGTTTGTGGCCTCAAGGGGAATGGACACCGAGATGCTCTGACTCGATGTAAGGCCGGATATCCCTGCAGTGAAGTGAATGCAGGCTCGTCTTGCATCTCCCAAGACGAAGGGATGTCTGAAACCCCTGTGCAGACCACAGAGAATGACATAGTCCTCCTCCTCATCGCGACCTGTGGCCTCACATTCTTTGAAAACTCGAGAGGTCAGCGGAGATCAATGCTTCCAAAGGAGACGATGCCTGACTCCTCTTGAAAATGGATAGGAGTCCCAGGATCCCTGTGGCACGTGGAAAGGGACCCTGGGTCTCCCGCCTCACGTGGAGACGCATCCCAATTGCCATGCCAAGACTCGCGGAGAATCCCGAGGTGTCCCTCGCACCTAGGCAGGAGTCCTGACGTCGCTGAACAAACACGTGTAAGGAAGGGCCCTCCCCGTCGTAACTCGAGAATATACCCCAGGTTCCGGCCGCAACTCGAGAAAAACCATGAGACTTCCCCCTCACTGCGAGATGAGACCCGATTCCCCTGCACTGCGTGCAGAACAATTCCGTGTTCCACATCAAACGTGAAAGGAGCCTTGATTTCCTTGATGACACTCCAGAGAAATCCCAAGATCACTGTCTCAAGTATAGAGGGATCCTGAGGTCACTGGAGCAACACAAAAGGGCTCCGTGGACCCCAAATCAACTCGAGATGAGAGCTTAGTCCCTGGCTTCGACTCAAGAGGAATACCAACTTTCCACAAGCACCTCAAGAGGAGGCTTCTCTCAGGTACAGGTATGTGAGAGGGACCCTGAGTTTGTGGCCTCAAGTGGAATGGACACCGAGATGCTCTGACTCGAAGTAAGGCCGGATATCCCTGCAGTGAATTGAATGCAGGCTCGTCTTGCATCTCCCAAGACGAAGGGATGTGTGAATCCCCTGTGGAGACCACAGAGAAAGACCGAGTTCTCCGCCTCATCGCGACCAGAGGCCTCACATCCTTTGAAAACTCGAGAGGTCCACGGGGATCAATGCTTCCAAAGAGACGATGCCTGACTCCTCTTGAAAATGGATAGGAGTCCCAGGATCCCTGTGGCACGTGGAAAGGGACCCTGGGTCTCCCGCCTCATGTGGAGACGCGTTCCAATTACCATGCCAAGACTTTAGGAGAATCCCGAGGTGTCCCTCGCACCTATCACGTGTCTGGAAGGGTCCTCCTCGTCGTAAATCGAGAATATACCCCAGGTTCCGGCCGCAACTCGAGAAAAACCATGAGACTTTCCCCTCGACGCGAGATGAGGCCCGATTCCCCTGGACTGCGTGCAGAGCAATTCCGTGTTCCACATCAAACGTGAAAGGAGCCTTGATTTCCTTGATGGCACTCCAGAGAAAACCCAGGATCACTGTCTCAAGTCTAGAGGGATCCTGAGGTCACTGGAGAAACACGAAAGGGCTCCGTGGACCCCAAATCAACTCGAGATGAGAGCTTAGTACCTGGCTTCGACGCAAGAGGAATACCAACTCTCCACAAGCACCCCAAGAGGAGGGTTCTCTCAGCCACAGGTATGTGAGAAGGACTCTGAGTTTGTGGCCTCAAGTGGAATGGACACCGAGATGCTCTGACTCGAAGTAAGGCCAGATATCCCTGCAATGAATTGAATGCAGGCTCGTCTTGCATCTCTCAAGACGAAGGAATGTCTGAATCCCCTGTGGAGACCACAGAGAAAGTCCTAGTTCTCCGCCTCATCGCGACCGGAGGCCTCACATCCTTTGAAAACTCAAGAGGTCCGCGGAGATCAATGCTTCCAAAGGAGACGATGCCTGACTCCTCTTGAAAATGGATAGGAGTCCCAGGATCCCTGTGGCACGTGGAAAGGGACCCTGGGTCTCCCGCCTCACGTGGAGACGCGTCCCAATTGCCATGCCAAGACTCGAGGAGAATCCCGAGGTGTCCCTCGCACCTAGGCAGGAGTCCTGACGTCGCTGAACAAACACGTGTCTGGAAGGGCCGTCCCCGTCGTAACTCGAGAATATACCCCAGGTTCTGGCCGCAACTCGAGAAAAACCATGAGACTTCCCCCTCGCCGAGAGATGAGGCCCGATTCCCCTGCACTGCATGCAGAGCAATTCCGTATTCCACATCAAAAAAGAAAGGAGCCTTGATTTCTTTGATGGCACTCCAGAGAAAACCCAAGATCACTGTCTCAAGTCTAGAGGGATCCTGAGGTCACTGGAGCAACACGAAAGGGCTCCATGGACCCCAAATCAACTCGAGATGAGAGCTTAGTCCCCGGCTTCGACTCGAGAGGAATACCAACTTTCCACAAGCACCTCAAGAGGAGACTTCTCTCAGCTACAGGTATGTGAGAGGGACCCTGAGTTTGTGGCCTCAAGTGCAATGGACACCGAGATGCTCTGACTCGAAGTAAGGCCGGATATCCGTGCAGTGAATTGAGTGCAGGCTCGTCTTGCATCTCCCAAGACGAAGGAATGTCTGAATCCCCTGTGGAGACCACAGAGAAAGATCTAGTTCTCACCACATCGTGAGCGGAGGACTCACATCCTTTGAAAACTCGAGAGGTCCTCGGAGATCAATGCTTCCAAAGGAGAGGATGCCTGACTCCTCTTGAAAAAGGATAGGAGTCCCAGGATCCCTGTGGCACGGGGAAAGGGACCCTGGGTCTCCCTTTCACGTGGAGATGCCTCGCAATTGCCATGCCAAGACTCGAGGAGAATACCGAGGTGTCCTTCGCACCTAGGCAGGAGTCCAGACGTCCCTGAACAAACACGTGTCTGGAAGGGACCTCCCCGTCGTAACTCGAGAATATACCCCAGGTTCCAGCCGCAACTCGAGAAAAACCATGAGACTTCCCCCGCGCCGCGACATGAGGCCCGATTCCCCTGCACTGCATGCAGAGCAATTCCGTGTTCCACATCAAACGGGAAAGGAGACTTGATTTCCTTGATGGCACTCCAGAGAAAACCCAAGATCACTGTCCCAAGTCTAGAGGGATCCTGAGGTCATTGGAGCAACAAGAAAGGGCTCCGTGGACCCGAAATCAACTCGAGATGAGATCTTAGTCCCTAACTTCGACTCAAGTGGTATACCAACGTTCCACAAGCACCTCAAGAGGAGGCTTCTCTCAGCTACAGGTATGTGAGAGGGACCCTGAGTTTGTGGCCTCAAGTGGAATGGACACCGAGATGCTCTGACTCGAAGTAAGGCTGGATTTCGCTGCAGTGAATTGAATGCAGGCTCGTCTTGCATCTCCCAAGACGAAGGGATGTCTGTATCCCCTGTGGAGACCACAGAGAAAGACCTAGTTCTCCGCCTCATTGCGACAAGGCCTCACATCCTTTGAAAATTCGAAAAGTCCGCGGAGATCAATGCTTCCAAAGGAGACGATGCCTGACTCCTCTTGAAAATGGATAGGAGTCCCAGGATCCCTGTTTCACGTGGAAAGGGACCCTGGGTCTCTCACCTCACGTGGAGACGCGTCCCAATTGCCATGTCAAGCCTCGAGGAGAATCCCGAGGTGTCCCTAGCACCAAGGCAGGAGTCCTGACATCGCTGAACAAACACGTTTCTGGAAGGTCCCTCCCCGTCGTAACTCGAGAATATACCCCAGGATCCGGCCGCAACTCGAGAAAAACCATGAGACTTCCCCCTCGCCACGAGATGAGGGCCGATTTCCCTGGACTGGCTGCAGAGCAATTCCGTGTTCCACATCAAACGTGAAAGGAGCCTTGATTTCCTTGATGGCCCTCCAGAGAAAACCAAAGATCACTGTCTCAAGTCTAGAGGGATCCTGAGGTCACTGTAGCAACATGAAAGGGCTCCGAGGACCCGAAATCAACTCGAGATGAGAGCTTAGTCCTGACTTCGACTCAAGAGCAATACCAACTTTCCACAAGCACCTCAAGAGGAGGCTTCTCTCAGCTACAGGTATGTGAGAGGGCCCCTGAGTTTGTGGCCTCAAGTGGAATGGACACCGAGATGCTCTGACTCGAAGTAAAGCCGGATATCCCTGCAGTGAATTGAATGCAGGCTCGTCTTGCATCTCCCAAGACGAAGGGTTGTCTGAATCCCCTGTGGAGTCCACAGAGAAAAACCTAGTCCTCCGCCTCAACGCGAACGGAGGCCTCACGTCCTTTGAAAACTAGAGAGGTCCGCGGAGATCAATGCTTCCAAAGGAGACGATGACTAGAAAATGGATAGGAGTCCCAGGATCCCTGTGGCACATGGAAAGGGACCCTGGGTCTCCCGCCTCACGTGGAGACGCGTCCCAATTGCCATGCCGAGACTCGAGGAGAATCCTGAATTGTCCCTCACACCTAGGCAGGAGTCCTGACGTCGCTGAACAAACACGTTTCTGGAAGGGCCCTCCCCGTCGTAACTCGAGAATATACCCCAGGTTCCGGCCGGAATTCGAGAAAAACCATGAGACTTCCCCCTCGCCGCGAGATTAGGCCCGATTCCCCTGCACTGCGTGCAGAGCAATTCCGCGTTCCACTTCAAACGTGAAAGGAGCCTTGATTTCCTTGATGGCACTCCAGAGAAAACCCAAGATCACTGTCTCAAGTCTAGAATGATCCTGAGGTCACTGGAGCAACAGGAAAGGGCTCGGTGGACCCCAAATCAACTCGAGATGAGAGCTTAGTCCCTGGCTTCGACTCAAGAGGAATACCAACTTTCCACAAGCACCTCAAGAGGAGGCTTCTCTCAGCTACAGGTATGTGAGAGGGACCCTGAATTTGTGGCCTCAAGTGGAATGGACACCGAGATGCTCTGACTCGAAGTAAGGCCGGATATCCCAACAGTGAATTGAATGCAGGCTCTTCTTGCATCTCCCAAGACAAAGTGATGTCTGAATCCCCTGTGGAGACAACAGAGAAAGACCGAGTCCGCCGCCTCTACGCGACCGGAGGCCTCACATCCTTTGAAAACTCGAGAGGTCTGCGGAGATCAATGCTCCCAAAGGAGACGATGCCTGACTCCTCTTGAAAATATATAGGAGTTCCAGGATCCTTGTGGCACGTGGAAAGGGACACTGGGTCTCCCGCCTCACGTGGAGACGCATCCCAATTGCCATGTCAAGACTTGAGGAGAATCCCGAGGTGTCCCTCGCACCTAGGCAGGAGTCCTGACGTCGCTGAACAAACACGTGTCTGGAAAGGCCCTCCCCGTCGTAACTCGAGAATGTAACCCAGGTTCCGGCCGCAACGCGAGAAAAACCATGAAACTTCCCCCTCGCCGCGAGATGAGGCCCGATTACCCTGCACTGCATGCAGAGCAATTCCGTGTTCCATATCAAACGTGAAAGGAGCCTTGATTTCCTTGATGGCACTCCAGAGAAAACCCAAGATCACACTCTCAAGTCTAGAGGGATCCTGAGGTCAATGGAGCAACACGAAAGGGCTCCGTGGACCCCAAATCAACGCAAGATGAGAGCTTAGTCCCTGGCTTCGACTCAAGAGGAATACCAACTTTCCACAAGCACCTCAAGAGGAGGCTTCTCTCAGCTACAGGTATGTGAGACGGACCCTGAGTTTGTGGCCTCAAGTGGACTGGACACCGAGATGCTCTGACAGGAAGTAAGGCCGGATATCACTGCAGTGAATTGAGTGCAGGCTCATCTTGCATTTCCCAAGACGAAGGGATGTCTGAATCCCCTGTGGAGACCACAGAGAAAGCCCTAGTTCTCCGCATCATCGCGACCGGAGGCCTCACATCCTTTGAAAACTCGAGACGTTCGCGGAGATCAATGCTTCCAAAGTAGACGATGCCTGACTCCTCTTGAAAATGGATAGGAGTCCCAGGATCCCTGTGGCACGTGGAAAGGGACCCTGGGTCTCCCGCCTCACGTGGAGACGCGTCCCAATTGCCATGCCAAGACTCGAGGAGAATCCGTAGGTGTCCCTCGCACCTAGGCCCGAGTCCTGACGTCCCTGAACAAACACGTGTCTGGAAGGGCCCTCCCCGTCGTAACTCGAGAATATACCCCAGGTTCTGTCCGCAACTCGAGACAAACCATGAAATTCCCCCTCGCCGCGAGATGAGGCCCGAATCCCCTGCACTGCGTGCAGAGCAATTCCGTGTACCACATCGAACGTGAAAGGAGCCTTGTATTCCTTGATGGCACTCCAGAGCAAACCCAAGATCACTGTCTCAAGTCTAGAGGGATCCTGAGGTCACTGGAGCAACACAAAAGGGCTCCGTGGACCCCAAATCAACTCGAGATGAGAGCTTAGTCCCTGGCTTCGACTCAAGAGGAATACCAACTTTCCACAAGCACCTCAAGAGGAGGCTTCTCTCAGCTACAGGTATGTGAGAGGGACCCTGAGTTTGTGGCCTCAAGTGGAATGGACACCGAGATGCTCTGACTTGAAGTAAGGCCGGATATCCCTGCAGTGAATTGAATGCAGGCTCGTCTTGCATCTCCCAAGACGAAGGGTTGTCTGAATCCCCTGTGGAGACCACAGAGAAAGACCTAGTCCTCCGCCTCATCGCGAGTGGAGGCCTCACATCCTTTGAAAACTCGAGAGGTCCGCGGAGATCAATGCTTCCAAAGGAGACGATGCCTGACTCCTCTTGAAAATGGATAGGAGTCCCAGGATCCCTGTGGCACGTGGAAAGGGACCCTGGGTCTCCCGCCTCATGTGGAGACGCGTCCCAATTTCCATGCCAAGACTCGAGGAGAATCCCGAGGTGTCCCTCGCACCTAGGCAGGAGTCCTGACGTCGCTGAACAAACACGTGTCTGGAAGGGCCCTCCCTGTCGTAACTCGAGAATATACCCCAGGTTCCGGCCGCAACTCGAGAAAAACCATGAGACTTCCCCCTCGCCGCGAGATGAGGCCCGATTCCCTTGCAATGCATGCAGAGCAATTCCGTGTTCCACATCAAATGAGAAAGGACCCTTGATTTCCTTGATGGCACTCCAGAGAAAACCCAAGATCACTGTATCAAGTCTAGAGGGATGCTGAGGTCACTGGATCAATACGAAAGGCTCCGTGGACCCCAAATGAACTCGAGATGAGAGCTTAGTCCCTGGCTTCGACTCAAGAGGAATACCAAATTTCCACAAGCACCTCAAGAGGAGGCTTCTCTCAGCTACAAGTATGTGAGAGTTACCCTGAGTTTGTGGCCACAAGTGGAATGGACACCGAGAGGCTCTGACTCGAAGTAAGGCCGGATATCCCTGCAGTGAATTGAATGCAGGCTCGTCTTGCATCTCCCAAGACGAAGGGATGTCTGAATCCCCTGTGGAGACCACAGAGAAAGACCTTGTTCTCCCTCTCATCGCGACCGGAGGCCTCACATCCTTTGAAAACTCGAGAGGTCTGCGGAGATCAATGCTTCCAAAGGAGACGATGCTTGACTCCTCTTGAAAATGGATAGTAGTCCCAGGATCCCTGTGGCACGTGGAAAGGGACCCTGGGTCTCCCGCCTCACGTGGAGACGCGTCCCAATTGCCATGCCAAGACTCGAGGAGTATCCCGAGTTGTCCCTCGCACCTAGGCAGGGTTCCTGACGTCGCTGAACAAACACGTGTCTGGAAAGACCCTCCCCGTCATAAATCGAGAATATACCGCAGGTTCCGGCCGCAACTCGAGAACAACCATGAGACTTCCCCCTCGCCGGGAGATGAGGCCCGATTCCCCTGTAGTGCGTGCAGAGCAATTCCGTGTTCCACATCAAACGTGAAAGGAGCCTTGATTTCCTTGATGGCACTCCAGAGAAAACCCAAGATCACTGTCTCAAGTCTACAGGGATCCTGAGGTCACTGGAGCAACACGAAAGGGCTCTGTGGACCCCAAATCAACTCGACATGAGAGCTTAGTCCCTGGCTTCGAGTCAAGAGGAATACCAAGTTTCCACAAGCACATCAAGACGAGGCTTCTCTCAGCTACAGGTATGTGAGAGGGACCCTGAGTTTGTGGCCTCAGGTGGAATGGACACCGAGATGCTCTGACTCGAAGTAAGGCCGGATATCCGTGCAGTGAATTGAGTGCAGGCTCGTCTTGCATCTCCCAAGACGAAGGGATGTCTGAATCCCCTGTGGAGACCACAGAGAAATACCTAGTTCTCCTCCTCATTGTGACCGGAGGCCTCCCATCTTTGAAAACTCGAGAGGTCCGCGGAGATCAATGCTTCCAAAGGAGACGATGCCTGACTCCTCTTGAAAAAGGATAGGAGTCCCAGGATGCCTGTGGCACGTGGAAAGGGACCCTGGGTCTCCCGCCTCACGTGGAGACGCGTCCCAATTGCCATGCCAAGACCCGAGGAGAATCCCGGGGTGTCCCTCGCATCTAGGCAGGAGTCCTGACGTCGCTGAACAAACACGTGTCTGGAAGGGCCCTCCCCGTCGTAACTCGAGAATATACCCCAGGTTCCGGCCGCAAATCGAGAAAAACCATGAGACTTCCCCTTCGCCGCGAGATGAGGCCCGATTCCCCTGGACTGCGTGCAGAGCAATTCCGTGTTCCACATCCAACCTGAAAGGAGCCTTGATTTCCTTGATGGCACTCCAGAGAAAACCCAGGATCACTATCTCAAGTCTAGAGGGAACCTGAGGTCACTGGAGCAAAACGAAAGGGCTCCGTGGACCCCAAATCAACTCGAGATGAGAGCTTAGTCCCTGGCTTCGACTCAAGACGAATACCAACGTTCCACAAGCACCTCAAGAGGAGGCTTCTCTCAGCCACAGGTATGTGAGAAGGACCCTGAGTTTGTAGCCTCAAGTGGAATGGACACCGAGATGCTCTGACTCGAAGTAAGGCCGGATATCCCTGCAGTGAATTGAATGCAGGCTCGTCTTGCATCTCCCAAGACGAAGGGATGTCTGAATCCCCTGTGGAGACCACAGAGAAAGACCTAGTTCACCGCCTCATTGTGACCGGAGGCCTCACATCCTTTGAAAACTCAAGAGGTCCGCGGAGATCAATGCTTCCAAAGGAGACGATGCCTGACTCCTCTTGAAAATGGATAGGAGTCCCAGGATCCCTGTGGCACGTGGGAAGGGACCCTGGGTCTCCCGCCTCACGTGGAGACGCGTCCCAATTGCCATGCCAAGACTCGAGGAGAATCCCGAGGTGTCCTTCGCACCTAGGCAGGAGTCCTGACGTCGCTGAACAAACACGTGTCTGGAAGGGCGCTACCAGTCGTAACTCGAGAATATAACCCAGGTTCCGGCCGCAACTAGAGAAAAACCATGAGATTTCCCCCTCGCCGCGAGTTGAGGCCTGATTCCCCTGCACTGCATGCAGAGCAATTCCGTGTTCCACATCAAACGTGAAAGGAGCCTTGATTTCCTTGATGGCACTCCAGAGAAAACCCAAGATCACTGTCTCAAGCCTAGAGGGATCCTGAGGTCACTGGAAGAACATGAAAATGGTTCCGTGGACCCCAAATCAACTCGAGATGAGAGCTTAGTCCCTGGCTTCGACTCAAGAGAAATACCAACTTTCCACAAGCACCTCAAGAGGAGGCTTCTCTCAGCTACAGGTATGTGAGAGGGACCCTGAGTTTGTGGCCTCAAGTGGAATGGACACCGAGATGCTCTGATTCGAAGTAAGGCCGGATATCCCTGCAGTGAATTGAATGCAGGCTCGTCTTGCATCTCCCAAGACGAAGGGATGTCTGAATCCCCTGTGGAGACCACAGAGAAAAACCTAATTCTCCGCCTCATCGCGAGCGGAGGCCTCACATCCTTTGAAAACCCGAGAGGTCCGCGGAGATCAATGCTTCCAAAGGAGACGATGCCTGACTCCTCATGAAAATGGACAGGAGTCCCAGGATCCCTGTGGCACGTGGAAAGGGACGCTGGGTTTCCCGCCTCACGTGGAGACGCGTCCCAATTGCCATGCCAAGACTCGAGGAGAATCCCGAGGTGTCCCTCGCTCCTAGGCCCGAGTCCTGACGTCCCTGAACAAACACGTGTCTGGAAGGGCCCTCCCCGTCGTAACTCGAGAATATACCCCAGGGTCCTTCCGCAACTGTAGACAAAATATGAGACTTCCCCCTCGCCGCGACATGATGCCCGATTCCCCTGGACTGCGTGCAGAGCAATTCCGTGTTCCACATCCAACATGAAAGGAGCCTTGATTTCCTTGATGGCACTCTAGAGAAAACCCAAGATCACTGTCTCAAGTCTAGACGGATCCTGAGGTCACTGTAGCAACACGAAAGGGCTCAGTGGACCCCATATCAACTCGAGATGAGAGCTTAGTCCCTGGCTTCGACTCAAGAGGAATACCAACTTTCCACAAGCACCTCAAGAGGAGGCTTCTCTCAGCTACAGGTATGTGAGAGGGCCCCTGAGTTTGTGGCCGCAAGTGGAATGGACACCGAGATGCTCTGACTCGAAGTAAAACAGGATATCCCTGCAGTGAATTGAATGCAGGCTCGTCTTGCATCTCCCAAGACGAAGGTTTGTCTGAATCCCCTGTGGAGTCCACAGAGAAAGACATAGTTCTCAGCCTCAACGCGAACGGAGGCCTCACGTCCTTTGAAAATTAGAGAGGTCCGCGGAGATCAATGCTTCCAAAGGAGACGATGCCTGACTCCTCTTGAAAATGGATAGGTGTCTCAGGATCCCTGTGGCACGTGGAAAGTGACGCTGGGTCTCCCGCCTCACGTGGAGACGCGTCCCAATTGCCATGCCAAGACTCGAGGAGAATTCCGAGGTGTCCCTCGCACCTAGGCAGGAGTCCTCAGGTAGCTGAACAAACACGTGTCTGGAAGGGCCCTCTCCGTCTTAACTCGATATTATACCCCAGGTTCCGGCCGCAACTCGAGAAAAACCATGAGACTTCCCCCTCGCCGCGAGATGAGGCCCGATTCCCCTGCACTGCGTGCAGAGCAATTCCGTGTTCCACATCAAACGTGAAAGGAGCCTTGATTTCCTTGATGGCACTCCAGAGAAAACCCAAGATCACTGTCTCAAGTCTAGAGGGATCCTGAAGTCACTGTAGCAAAACGAAATGGCTCCATGGACCCCAAATCAACTCGAGATGAGAGCTTAGTCCCTGGCTTCGACTCAAGTGTCATACCAACTTTCAACAAGCACCTCAAGAGAAGGTTTCTCTCAGCTAGAGGTATGTGAGAGGGTCCCTGAGTTTGTGGCCTCAGGTGCAATGGACCCTGAGATGCTGTAACTCGAAGTAAGGCCGGATAACCCTGCAGAGAATTGAATGCCGGCGCGTCTTGCATCTCCCAAGACGAAGGGATGTCTGAATCCCCTTTGGAGACCACAGAGAAAGACCTAGTTCTCCGCCTCATCGCGACCGGAGGCCTCACATCTTTTGAAAACTGGAGAGGTCTGCAGAGATCAATGCTTCCACAGGAGACGATGCCTGACTCCTCTTGAAAATGGATAGGAGTCCCAGGATCCCTGTGGCACGTGGAAAGGGAGCCTGGGTCTCCCGCCTCACGTGGAGACGCGTCCGAATTGCCATGCCAAGACTCGAGGAGAATCCCGAGGTGTCCCTCGCACCTAGGCAGGAGTACTGACGTCGCTGAACAAACACGTGTCTGGAAGGGCCCTCCCCGTCGTAACTCGAGTATATATCCCCGGTTCCGGCCGCAACTCGAGAAAAACCATGAGACTTCCCCCTCGCCGCGAGATGAGGCCCGATTCCCCTGCATTGCGTGCAGAGCAATTCCGTGTTCCACATCAAACCTGAAAGGAGCCTTGATTTCCTTGATGGCACTCCAGAGAAAACCCAGGATCACTGTCTCAAGTCTAGAGGGATCCTGAGGTCACTGGAGCAACACGAAAGGGTTCCGTGGACCCCAAATCCACTCGAGATGAGAGCTTAGATCCTGGTTTCGAGTCAAGAGGAATACTAACTTTCCACAAGCACCTCAAGAGGAGGCTTCTCTCTGCTAAAGGTATGTGAGAGGGCCCCTGAGTTTGTGGCCTCAAGTGTAATGGACATCGAGATGCTCTGACTCGAAGTAAGGCCGCATATCCCTGCAGTGAATTGAATGCAGGCTCGTCTTGCATCTCCCAAGACGAAGGGATGTCTGAATCCCCTGCGGAGACCGCAGAGAAAGACCTAGTCCTTCGCCTCATCGCGACCGGAGGCCTCACATCCTTTGAAAACTCGAGAGGTCCGCGGAGATCAATGCTTCCAAAGAGACGATGCCTGACTCCTCTTGAAAATGGAGAGGAGTACCAGGATCCCTGTGGCACGTGGAAAGGGACCCTGGGTCTCCCGCCTCATGTGGAGACGCGTTCCAATTGCCATGCCAAGACTTTAGGAGAATCCCGAGGTGTCCCTCGCACCTATCACGTGTCTGGAAGGGTCCTCCCCGTCGTAAATCGAGAATATACCCCAGGTTCCGGCCGCAACTCGAGAAAAACCATGAGACTTTCCCCTCGACGCGAGATGAGGCCCGATTCCCCTGGACTGCGTGCAGAGCAATTCCGTGTTCCAAATTAAACCTGAAAGGAGCCTTGATTTCCTTGATGGCACTCCAGAGAAAACCCAGGATCACTGTCTCAAGTCTAGAGGGATCCTGAGGTCACTGGAGCAATATGAAAGGGCTCCGTGGACCCCAAATCAACTTGTGATGAGAGCTTAGTCCCTGGCTTCGACTCAAGAGGAATACCAACTTTCCACAAGCACCTCAAGAGGAGGCTTCTCTCAGCTCCAGGAATGTGAGAGGGACCCTGAGTTTGTGGCCTCAAGTGCAATGGACACCGAGATGCTCTGACTCGAAGTAAGGCCGGATATCCCTGCAGTGAAGTGAATGCAGGCTCGTCTTGCATCTCCCAAGACGAAGGGATGTCTGAAACCCCTGTGCAGACCACAGAGAATGACATAGTCCTCCTCCTCATCGCGACCTGTGGCCTCACATTCTTTGAAAACTCGAGAGGTCAGCGGAGATCAATGCTTCCAAAGGAGACGATGCCTGACTCCTCTTGAAAATGGATAGGAGTCCCAGGATCCCTGTGGCACGTGGAAAGGGACCCTGGGTCTCCCGCCTCACGTGGAGACGCATCCCAATTGCCATGCCAAGACTCGCGGAGAATCCCGAGGTGTCCCTCGCACCTAGGCAGGAGTCCTGACGTCGCTGAACTAACACGTGTAAGGAAGGGCCCTCCCCGTCGTAACTCGAGAATATACCCCAGGTTCCGGCCGCAACTCGAGAAAAACCATGAGACTTTCCCCTCGCTGCAAGATGAGACCCGATTCCCCTGCACTGCGTGCAGAACAATTCCGTGTTCCACATCAAACGTGAAAGGAGCCTTGATTTCCTTGATGACACTCCAGAGAAATCCCAAGATCACTGTCTCAAGTATAGAGGGATCCTGAGGTCACTGGAGCAACACAAAAGGGCTCCGTGGACCCCAAATCAACTCGAGATGAGAGCTTAGTCCCTGGCTTCGACTCAAGAGGAATACCAACTTTCCACAAGCACCTCAAGAGGAGGCTTCTCTCAGGTACAGGTATGTGAGAGGGACCCTGAGTTTGTGGCCTCAAGTGGAATGGACACCGAGATGCTCTGACTCAAAGTAAGGCCGGATATCCCTGCAGTGAATTGAATGCAGGCTCGTCTTGCATCTCCCAAGACGAAGGGATGTGTGAATCCCCTGTGGAGACCACAGAGAAAGACCGAGTTCTCCGCTTCATCGCGACCAGAGGCCTCACATCCTTTGAAAACTCGAGAGGTCCACGGGGATCAATGCTTCCAAAGAGACGATGCCTGACTCCTCTTGAAAATGGATAGGAGTCACAGGATCCCTGTGGCACGTGGAAAGGGACCCTGGGTCTCCCGCCTCATGTGGAGACGCGTTCCAATTGCCATGCCAAGACTTTAGGAGAATCCCGAGGTGTCCCTCGCACCTATCACGTGTCTGGAAGGGTCCTCCTCATCGTAAATCGAGAATATACCCCAGGTTCCGGCCGCAACTCGAGAAAAACCATGAGACTTTCCCCTCGACGCGAGATGAGGCCCGATTCCCCTGGACTGCGTGCAGAGCAATTCCGTGTTCCACATCAAACGTGAAAGGAGCCTTGATTTCCTTGATGGCACTCCAGAGAAAACCCAGGATCACTGTCTCAAGTCTAGAGGGATCCTGAGGTCACTGGAGAAACACGAAAGGGCTCCGTGGACCCCAAATCAACTCGAGATGAGAGCTTAGTACCTGGCTTCGACGCAAGAGGAATACCAACTCTCCACAAGCACCCCAAGAGGAGGGTTCTCTCAGCCACAGGTATGTGAGAAGGACTCTGAGTTTGTGGCCTCAAGTGGAATGGATACCGATATTCTCTGACTCGAAGTAAGGCCGGACATCCCTGCAGTGAATTGAATGCAGGCTCGTCTTGCATCTCCCAAGACGAAGGGATGTCTGAATCCGCTGTGGAGACCACAGAGAAAGACCTAGTCCTCCGCCTCTTCGCGACCGGAGGCCTCACATCCTTTGAAAACTCGAGAGGTCCGCGGAGATCAATTCTTCCAAAGGAGACGATGCCTGACTCCTCTTGAAAATGGATAGGAGTCCCAGGATCCCTGTGGCACGTGGAAAGGGACCCTGGGTCTCCCGCCGCACGTGGAGACGCATCCCAATTGCCATGCCAAGACTCGAGGAGAATCCCGAGGTGTCCCTCGCACCTAGGCAGGAGTCCTGACGTCGCTGAACAAACACGTGTCTGGAAGGGCCCTCCCCGTCTTAACTCGAGAATATACCCCAGGTTCCGGCCGCAACTCGAGAAAAACCATGAGACTTCCCCCTCGCTGCGAGATGAGACCCGATTCCCCTGCACTGCGTGCAGAACAATTCCGTGTTCCACATCAAACCTGAAAGGAGCCTTGATTTCCTTGATGACACTCCAGAGAAATCCCAAGATCACTGTCTCAAGTATAGAGGGATCCTGAGGTCACTGGAGCAACACGAAAGGGCTCGTGGACCCCAAATCAACTCGAGATGAGAGCTTAGTCCCTGGCTTCGACTCAAGAGGAATACCAACTTTCCACAAGCACCTCAAGAGGAGGCTTCTCTCAGGTACAGGTATGTGAGAGGGACCCTGAGTTTGTGGCCTCAAGTGGAATGGACACCGAGATGCTCTGACTCGAAGTAAGGCCGGATATCCCTGCAGTGAATTGAATGCAGGCTCGTCTTGCATCTCCCAAGACGAAGGGATGTCTGAATCCCCTGTGGAGACCAGAGAGAAAGACCGAGTTCTCCGCCTCATCGCGACCGGAGGCCTCACATCGTTTGAAAACTCGAGAGGTCCGCGGAGATCAATGCTTCCAAAGGAGACGATGCCTGACTCCTCTTGAAAATGGATAGGAGTCCCAGGATTCCTGTGGCACGTGGAAAGGGACCCTGGGTCTCCCGCCTCACGTGGAGACGCGTCCCAATTGCCATGCCAAGACTCGAGGAGAATCCCGAGGTGTCCCTGGCACCTAGGCAGGAGTCCTGACGTCGCTGAACAAACACGTGTCTGGAAGGGCCTTCCCCGTCGTAAATCGAGAATATACCCCAGGTTCCGGCCGCAACTCGAGAAAAACCATGAGACTTTCCCCTCGACGCGAGATGAGGCCCGATTCCCCTGGACTGCGTGCAGAGCAATTCCGTGTTCCACATCAAACCTGAAAGGAGCCTTGATTTCCTTGATGGCACTCCAGAGAAAACCCAGGATCACTGTCTCAAGTCTAGAGGGATCCTGAGGTCACTGGAGCAACACGAAAGGGCTCCGTGGACCCCAAATCAACTCGAGATGAGAGCTTAGTACCTGGCTTCGACGCAAGAGGAATACCAACTCTCCACAAGCACCCCAAGAGGAGGGTTCTCTCAGCCACAGGTATGTGAGAAGGACTCTGAGTTTGTGGCCTCAAGTGGAATGGACACCGAGATGCTCTGACTCGAAGTAAGGCCAGATATCCCAGCAATGAATTGAACGCAGGCTCGTCTTGCATCTCTCAAGACGAAGGAATGTCTGAATCCCCTGTGGAGACCGCAGAGAAAGTACTAGTTTTCCGCCTCATCGCGACCGGAGGCCTCACATCCTTTGAAAACTCAAGAGGTCCGCGGAGATCAATGCTTCCAAAGAAGACGATGCCTGACTCCTCTTGAAAATGGATAGGAGTCCCAGGATCCCTGTGGCACGTGGAAAGGGACCCTGCGTCTCCCGCCTCACGTGGAGACGCGTCCCAATTGCCATGCCAAGACTCGAGGAGAATCCCGAGGTGTCCCTCGCACCTAGGCAGGAGTCCTGACGTCGCTGAACAAACACGTGTCTGGAAGGGCCGTCCCCGTCGTAACTCGAGAATATACCCCAGGTTCCGGCCGCAACTCGAGAAAAACCATGAGACTTCCCCCTCGCCAAGAGATGAGGCCCGATTCCCCTGCACTGCATGCAGAGCAATTCCGTATTCCACATCAAAAATGAAAGGAGCCTTGATTACTTTGATGGCACTCCAGAGAAAACCCAAGATCACTGTCTCAAGTCTAGAGGGATCCTGAGGTCACTGGAGCAACACGAAAGGGCTCCGTGGACCCCAAATCAACTCGAGATGAGAGCTTAGTCCCTGGCTTCGACTCAAGAGGAATACCAACTTTCCACAAGCACCTCAAGAGGAGGCTTCTCTCAGCTACAGGAATGTGAGAGGGACCCTGAGTTTGTGGCCTCAAGGGGAATGGACACCGAGATGCTCTGACTCGATGTAAGGCCGGATATCCCTGCAGTGAAGTGAATGCAGGCTCGTCTTGCATCTCCCAAGACGAAGGGATGTCTGAAACCCCTGTGCAGACCACAGAGAATGACATAGTCCTCCTCCTCATCGCGACCTGTGGCCTCACATTCTTTGAAAACTCGAGAGGTCAGCGGAGATCAATGCTTCCAAAGGAGACGATGCCTGACTCCTCTTGAAAATGGATAGGAGTCCCAGGATCCCTGTGGCACGTGGAAAGGGACCCTGGGTCTCCCGCCTCACGTGGAGACGCATCCCAATTGCCATGCCAAGACTCGCGGAGAATCCCGAGGTGTCCCTCGCACCTAGGCAGGAGTCCTGACGTCGCTGAACAAACACGTGTAAGGAAGGGCCCTCCCCGTCGTAACTCGAGAATATACCCCAGGTTCCGGCCGCAACTCGAGAAAAACCATGAGACTTCCCCCTCACTGCGAGATGAGACCCGATTCCCCTGCACTGCGTGCAGAACAATTCCGTGTTCCACATCAAACGTGAAAGGAGCCTTGATTTCCTTGATGACACTCCAGAGAAATCCCAAGATCACTGTCTCAAGTATAGAGGGATCCTGAGGTCACTGGAGCAACACAAAAGGGCTCCGTGGACCCCAAATCAACTCGAGATGAGAGCTTAGTCCCTGGCTTCGACTCAAGAGGAATACCAACTTTCCACAAGCACCTCAAGAGGAGGCTTCTCTCAGGTACAGGTATGTGAGAGGGACCCTGAGTTTGTGGCCTCAAGTGGAATGGACACCGAGATGCTCTGACTCGAAGTAAGGCCGGATATCCCTGCAGTGAATTGAATGCAGGCTCGTCTTGCATCTCCCAAGACGAAGGGATGTGTGAATCCCCTGTGGAGACCACAGAGAAAGACCGAGTTCTCCGCCTCATCGCGACCAGAGGCCTCACATCCTTTGAAAACTCGAGAGGTCCACGGGGATCAATGCTTCCAAAGAGACGATGCCTGACTCCTCTTGAAAATGGATAGGAGTCCCAGGATCCCTGTGGCACGTGGAAAGGGACCCTGGGTCTCCCGCCTCATGTGGAGACGCGTTCCAATTACCATGCCAAGACTTTAGGAGAATCCCGAGGTGTCCCTCGCACCTATCACGTGTCTGGAAGGGTCCTCCTCGTCGTAAATCGAGAATATACCCCAGGTTCCGGCCGCAACTCGAGAAAAACCATGAGACTTTCCCCTCGACGCGAGATGAGGCCCGATTCCCCTGGACTGCGTGCAGAGCAATTCCGTGTTCCACATCAAACGTGAAAGGAGCCTTGATTTCCTTGATGGCACTCCAGAGAAAACCCAGGATCACTGTCTCAAGTCTAGAGGGATCCTGAGGTCACTGGAGAAACACGAAAGGGCTCCGTGGACCCCAAATCAACTCGAGATGAGAGCTTAGTACCTGGCTTCGACGCAAGAGGAATACCAACTCTCCACAAGCACCCCAAGAGGAGGGTTCTCTCAGCCACAGGTATGTGAGAAGGACTCTGAGTTTGTGGCCTCAAGTGGAATGGACACCGAGATGCTCTGACTCGAAGTAAGGCCAGATATCCCTGCAATGAATTGAATGCAGGCTCGTCTTGCATCTCTCAAGACGAAGGAATGTCTGAATCCCCTGTGGAGACCACAGAGAAAGTCCTAGTTCTCCGCCTCATCGCGACCGGAGGCCTCACATCCTTTGAAAACTCAAGAGGTCCGCGGAGATCAATGCTTCCAAAGGAGACGATGCCTGACTCCTCTTGAAAATGGATAGGAGTCCCAGGATCCCTGTGGCACGTGGAAAGGGACCCTGGGTCTCCCGCCTCACGTGGAGACGCGTCCCAATTGCCATGCCAAGACTCGAGGAGAATCCCGAGGTGTCCCTCGCACCTAGGCAGGAGTCCTGACGTCGCTGAACAAACACGTGTCTGGAAGGGCCGTCCCCGTCGTAACTCGAGAATATACCCCAGGTTCTGGCCGCAACTCGAGAAAAACCATGAGACTTCCCCCTCGCCGAGAGATGAGGCCCGATTCCCCTGCACTGCATGCAGAGCAATTCCGTATTCCACATCAAAAAAGAAAGGAGCCTTGATTTCTTTGATGGCACTCCAGAGAAAACCCAAGATCACTGTCTCAAGTCTAGAGGGATCCTGAGGTCACTGGAGCAACACGAAAGGGCTCCATGGACCCCAAATCAACTCGAGATGAGAGCTTAGTCCCCGGCTTCGACTCGAGAGGAATACCAACTTTCCACAAGCACCTCAAGAGGAGACTTCTCTCAGCTACAGGTATGTGAGAGGGACCCTGAGTTTGTGGCCTCAAGTGCAATGGACACCGAGATGCTCTGACTCGAAGTAAGGCCGGATATCCGTGCAGTGAATTGAGTGCAGGCTCGTCTTGCATCTCCCAAGACGAAGGAATGTCTGAATCCCCTGTGGAGACCACAGAGAAAGATCTAGTTCTCACCACATCGTGAGCGGAGGACTCACATCCTTTGAAAACTCGAGAGGTCCTCGGAGATCAATGCTTCCAAAGGAGAGGATGCCTGACTCCTCTTGAAAAAGGATAGGAGTCCCAGGATCCCTGTGGCACGGGGAAAGGGACCCTGGGTCTCCCTTTCACGTGGAGATGCCTCGCAATTGCCATGCCAAGACTCGAGGAGAATACCGAGGTGTCCTTCGCACCTAGGCAGGAGTCCAGACGTCCCTGAACAAACACGTGTCTGGAAGGGACCTCCCCGTCGTAACTCGAGAATATACCCCAGGTTCCAGCCGCAACTCGAGAAAAACCATGAGACTTCCCCCTCGCCGCGACATGAGGCCCGATTCCCCTGCACTGCATGCAGAGCAATTCCGTGTTCCACATCAAACGGGAAAGGAGACTTGATTTCCTTGATGGCACTCCAGAGAAAACCCAAGATCACTGTCCCAAGTCTAGAGGGATCCTGAGGTCATTGGAGCAACAAGAAAGGGCTCCGTGGACCCGAAATCAACTCGAGATGAGATCTTAGTCCCTAACTTCGACTCAAGTGGTATACCAACGTTCCACAAGCACCTCAAGAGGAGGCTTCTCTCAGCTACAGGTATGTGAGAGGGACCCTGAGTTTGTGGCCTCAAGTGGAATGGACACCGAGATGCTCTGACTCGAAGTAAGGCTGGATTTCGCTGCAGTGAATTGAATGCAGGCTCGTCTTGCATCTCCCAAGACGAAGGGATGTCTGTATCCCCTGTGGAGACCACAGAGAAAGACCTAGTTCTCCGCCTCATTGCGACAAGGCCTCACATCCTTTGAAAATTCGAAAAGTCCGCGGAGATCAATGCTTCCAAAGGAGACGATGCCTGACTCCTCTTGAAAATGGATAGGAGTCCCAGGATCCCTGTTTCACGTGGAAAGGGACCCTGGGTCTCTCACCTCACGTGGAGACGCGTCCCAATTGCCATGTCAAGCCTCGAGGAGAATCCCGAGGTGTCCCTAGCACCAAGGCAGGAGTCCTGACATCGCTGAACAAACACGTTTCTGGAAGGTCCCTCCCCGTCGTAACTCGAGAATATACCCCAGGATCCGGCCGCAACTCGAGAAAAACCATGAGACTTCCCCCTCGCCACGAGATGAGGGCCGATTTCCCTGGACTGGCTGCAGAGCAATTCCGTGTTCCACATCAAACGTGAAAGGAGCCTTGATTTCCTTGATGGCCCTCCAGAGAAAACCAAAGATCACTGTCTCAAGTCTAGAGGGATCCTGAGGTCACTGTAGCAACATGAAAGGGCTCCGAGGACCCGAAATCAACTCGAGATGAGAGCTTAGTCCTGACTTCGACTCAAGAGCAATACCAACTTTCCACAAGCACCTCAAGAGGAGGCTTCTCTCAGCTGCAGGTATGTGAGAGGGACCCTGAGTTTGTGGCCTGAAGTGGAATGGACATCGAGGTGTTCTGACTCGAAGTAAGGCCAGATATCCCTGCAGTGAATTGAATGCAGGCTCGTCTTGCATCTCCCAGGACGAAGGCATGTCTGAATCCCCTGTGGAGACCACAGAGAAAGACCTAGTTCTCCGCATCATCGCCACTGGAGTCCTCACATCCTTTGAAAAATGGAGAGGTCCGCGGAGATCAATGCTTCCAAAGGAGACGATGACTGACTCCTCTTGAAAATGGATAGGAGTCCGAGGATCCCTGTTGCACGTGGAAAGGGACCCTGGGTCTCCCGCCTCACGTGGAGACGCGAGCCAATTGCCATGACGAGACTCGAGGAGAATCCCGGGTGTCCCTCCCACCTAGGCAGGAGTCCTGACGTCGCTGAACAAACACGTTTCTGGAAGGGCCCTCCCCGTCGTAACTCGAGAATATACCCCAGGTTGCGGTCGCAACTCGAGAAAAACCATGAGAATTCGCCCTCGCCGCGAGATGAGGCCCGATTACCCTGCACTGCGTGCAGAGCAATTCCGTGTTCCACATCAAAAGAGAAAGGAGCCTTGATTTCCTTGATGGCATTCCAGAGAAAACCCAAGATCACTGTCTCAAGTCTAGAGGGATCCTGAGGTCACTGGAGCAACACGAAAGGGCTCTGTGGACCCCAAATCAACTCGAGATGAGAGCTTAGTCCCTGGCTTCGACTCAAGAGGAATACCAACTTTCCACAAGCACCTCAAGAGGAGGGTTCTCTCAGCCACAGGTATGTGAGAAGGACCCTGAGTTTGTGGCCTCAAGTGGAATGGACACCGAGATGCTCTGACTCGAAGTAAGGCCAGATATCCCTGCAGTGAATTGAATGCAGGCTCGTCTTCCATCTCCCAAGACGAAGGGTTGTCTGAATCCCCTGTGGAGACCACAGAGAAAGACCTAGTTCTCCGCCTCATTGCGACCGGAGGCCTCATATCCTTTGAAAACTCAAGAGGTCCGCGGAGATCAATGCTTCCAAAGGAGAGGATGCCTGACTCCTCTTGAAAATGGATAGGAGTCCCAGGATCCCTGTGGCACGTGGAAAGGGACCCTGGGTCTCCCGCCTCACGTGGAGACGCGTCCCAATTGCCATGCCAAGACTCGAGGAGAATCCCGAGGTGTCCCTCGCACCTAAGCAGGGGTCCTGAAGTCGCTGAACAAACACGTGTCTGGAAAGACCCTCCCCGTCATAAATCGAGAATATACCGCAGGTTCCGGCCGCAACTCGAGAAAAACCATGAGACTTCCCCCTCGCCGCGAGATGAGGCCCGATTCCCCTGCAGTGCGTGCAGAGCAATTCCGTGTTCCACATCAAACGTGAAAGGAGCCTTGATTTCCTTGATGGCACTCCAGAGAAAACCCAAGATCACTGTCTCAAGTCTAGAGGGATCCTGAGGTCACTGGAGCACCACGAAAGGGCTCCGTGGACCCCAAATCAACTCGAGATGAGAGCTTAGTCCCTTGCTTCGAGTCAAGAGGAATACCAAGTTTCCACAAGCACATCAAGACGAGGCTTCTCTCAGCTACAGGTATGTGAGAGGGACCCTGAGTTTGTGGCCTCAGGGGGAATGGACACCGAGATGCTCTGACTCCAAGTAAGGCCGGATATCCGTGCAGTGAATTGAGTGCAGGCTCGTCTTGCATCTCCCAAGACGAAGGGATGTCTGAATCCCCTGTGGAGACCACAGAGAAATACCTAGTTCTCTTCCTCATTGTGACCGGAGGCCTCCCATCTTTGAAAACTCGAGAGGTCCGCGGAGATCAATGCTTCCAAAGGAGACGATCCTGACTCCTCTTGAAAAAGGATAGGAGTCCCAGGATCCCTGTGGCACGTGGAAAGGGACCCTGGGTCTCCCGCCTCACGTGGAGACACGTCCCAATTGCCATGCCAAGAATCGCGGAGAATCCTGAGGTGTCCCTCGCACCTAGGCAGGAGTCCTGACGTCGCTGAACAAACACGTGTCTGGAAGGGCCCTCCCCATCGTAACTCGAGAATATACCCCAGGTTCTGTCCGCAACTCGAGACAAACCATGAAATTCCCCCTCGCCGCGAGATGAGGCCCGAATACCCTGCACTGCGTGCAGAGCAATTCCGTGTTCCACATCAAACGTGAAAGGAGCCTTGATTTCCTTGATGGCACTCCAGAGAAAACCCAAGTTCACTGTCTCAAGCCTAGAGGGATCCTGAGGTCACTGGAAGAACATGAAAGGGCTCCGTGGACCCCAAATCAACTCGAGATGAGAGCTTAGTCCCTGGCTTCGACTCAAGAGGAATACCAACTTTCCACAAGCACCTCAAGAGGAGGCTTCTCTCAGCTACAGGTATGTGAGAGGGACCCTGAGTTTGTGGCCTCAAGTGGAATGGACACCGAGATGCTCTGACTCGAAGTAAGGCCGGATATCCCTGCAGTGAATTGAATGCAGGCTCGTCTTGCATCTCCCAAGACGAAGGGATGTCTGAATCCCCTGTGGAGACCACAGAGAAAAACCTAATTCTCCGCCTCACAGCGAGCGGAGGAATCACATCCTTTGAAAACCCGAGAGGTCCGCGGAGATCAATGCTTCCAAAGGAGACGATGCCTGACTCCTCATGAAAATGGATAGGAGTCCCAGGATCCCTGTGGCACGTGGGAAGGGACACTGGGTCTCCCGCCTCACGTGGAGACGCGTCCCAATTGCCATGCCAAGACTCGAGGAGAATCCCGAGGTGTCCCTCGCTCCTAGGCAGGAGTCCTGACGTCGCTGAACAAACACGTGTCTGGAAGCGCCCTCCCCGTCGTAACTCGAGAATATACCCCAGGTTCCGGCTGCAACTCGAGAAAAACCATGAGACTTCCCCCTCGCCGCGACATGAGGCCCGATTCCCCTGGACTGCGTGCAGAGCAATTCCGTGTTCCACATCAAACATGAAAGGAGCCTTGATTTCCTTGATGGCACTCCAGGGAAAACCCAAGATCACTGTCTCAAGTCTAGACGGATCCTGAGGTCACTGTAGCGACACGAAAGGGCTCCGTGGACCACAAATCAACTCGAGATGCGAGCTTAGTCCCTGGCTTCGACTCAAGAGAAATGCCAACTTTCCACAAGCACCTCAAGAGGAGGCTTCTCTCAGCTACAGGTATGTGACAGGGACCCTGAGTTTGTGGCCTCAAGTGGAATGGACACCGAGATGCTCTGACTCGAAGTAAGGCCGGATATCCCTGCAGTGAATTGAATGCAGGCTCGTCTTGCATCTCCCAAGACGAAGGGTTGTCTGAATCCCCTGTGGAGACCACAGAGAAAGACCTAGTCCTCCGCCTCTTCGCGACCGGAGGCCTCATATCCTTTGAAAACTCCAGAGGTCCGCTGAGATCAATACTTCCGAAGGAGACGATGCCTGACTCCTCTTGAAAATGGATAAGAGTCCCAGGATATCTGTGGCACGTGGAAAGGGACCCTGGGTCTCCCGCCTCATGTGGAGACGCGTCCCAATTGCCATGCCAAGACTCGAGGAGAATCCCGAGTTGTCCCTCGCACCTAGGCAGGGGTCCTGACGTCGCTGAACAAACACGTGTCTGGAAGGGCCCTCCCCGTCGTAACTCGAAAATATACCCCAGGTTCCGGCCGCAACTCGAGAAAAACCATGAGACTTCCCCATCGCCGCGAGATGAGGCCCGATTCCCCTGCACTGCGTGCAGAGCAATTCCGTGTTCCACATCAAATGGGAAAGGAGCCTTGATTTCCTTGATGGCACTCCAGAGAAAACCCAAGATCACTGTCTCAAGTCTAGAGGGATCCTGAGGTCACTGGAGCAACACGAAAGGGTTCCGTGGACCCCAAATCAACTCGAGATGAGAGCTTAGATCCTGGATTCGAGTCAAGAGGAATACTAACTTTCCACAAGCACCTCAAGAGGAGGCTTCTCTCTGCTAAAGGTATGTGAGAGGGACCCTGAGTTTGTGGCCTCAGGTGGAATGGACACCGAGATGCTCTGACTCGAAGTAAGGCCGGATATCCCTGCAGTGAATTGAATGCAGGCTCGTCTTGCATCTCCCAAGACGAAGGGATGTCTGAATCCCCTGCGGAGACCGCAGAGAAAGACCTAGTCCTCCGCTTCATCGCGACCGGAGGCCTCACATCCTTTGAAAACTCGAGAGGTCCGCGGAGATCAATGCTTCCAAAGAGACGATTCCTGACTCCTCTTGAAAATGGATAGGAGTCCCAGGATCACTGTGGCACGTGGAAAGGGACCCTGGGTCTCCCGCCTCATGTGAAGACGCGTTCCAATTGCCATGCCAAGACTTTAGGAGAATCCCGAGGTGTCCCTCGCACCTAGGCAGGAGTCCTGACGTCGCTCAACAAACACGTGTCTGGAAGGGCCCTCCCTGTCGTAACTCGAGAATATATCCCAGGTTCCGGCCGCAACTGAAAAATACCATGAGATTTACCCCTCGCCGCGAGTTGAGGCCCGATTCCCCTGCACTGCATGCAGAGCAATTCCGTGTTCGACATCAAACGTGAAAGGAGCCTTGATTTCCTTGATGGCACTCCAGAGAAAACCCAAGATCACTGTTTCAAGGCTAGAGGGATCCTGAGGTCACTGGACCAACAGGAAAGGGCTCCGTGGACCACAAATCAACTCGAGATGAGAGCTTAGTCCCTGGCTTCAACTCAAGAGGAATATGAACTTTCCACAAGCCCCTCAAGAGGAGGCTTCTCTCAGCTACAGGTATGTGAGAGGGACCCTGAGTTTGTGGCATCAAGTGGAATGGACACCGAGATGCTCTGACTCGAAGTAAGGCCGGATATCCCTGCAGTGAATTGAATGCAGTCTCGTCTTGCATCTCCCAAGAAGAAGGGATGTCTGAATCCCCTGTGGAGACCACAGAGAAAGACCTACTCCTCCGCCTCATCGCGACCGGAGGCCTCACATCCTTTGAAAACTCGAGAGGTCTGCGGAGATCAATGCTTCCAAAGGAGACGATGCCTGACTCCTCTTGAAAATGGATAGGAGTCCCAGGATCCCTGTGGCACGTGGAAAGGGACACTGGGTCTCTCGCCTCACGTGGAGACGCGTCCCAATTGCCATGCCAGACTCGAGGAGAATCCCGAGGTGTCCCTCGCACCTAGGCAGGAGTCCTGACGTCGCTGTACAAACACGTGTCTGGAAGGGACCTCCCCGTCGTAACTCGAGAATATACCCCAGGTTCCGGCCGCAACTCGAGAAAAACCATGAGACTTCCCCCTCGCCGCGAGATGAGGCCCAATTCCCCTGCCCTGCGTGCAGAGCAATTCCGTATTCCACATCAAAAATGAAAGGAGCCTTGATTTCCTTGATGGCACTCCAGAGAAAACCCAAGATCAGTGTCTCAAGTCTAGAGGGATCCTGAGGTCACTGTAGCAACAACAAAGGGCTCAGTGGACCCCAAATCAACTCGAGATGAGAGCTTAGTCCCTGGCTTTGACTCAAGAGGAATACGAACTTTCCACAAGCACCTCAAGAGGAGGCTTCTCTCAGCTACAGGTATGTGAGAGGGACCCTGAGTTTGTTGCCTCAAGTGGAATGGACACCGAGATGCTCTGACTCGAAGTAAGGCCGGACATCCCTGCAGTGAATTGAATGCAGGCTCATCTTGCATCTCCCAAGACGAAGGGATGTCTGAATCCGCTGGGGAGACCACAGAGAAAGAGCGAGTTCTCCGCCTGATCGCGACCGGAGGCCTCACATCCTTTGAAAACTCGAGAGGTCCGAGGAGATCAATGTTTCCAAAGAGACGATGCCTGACTCCTCTTGAAAATGGATAGGAGTCCCAGGATCCCTGTGGCACGTGAAAAGGGACCCTGGGTCTCCCGCCTCACGTGGAGACGCGTCCAAAATGCCATGCCAAGACTCGAGGAGAATCCCGAGGTGTCCCTCGCACCTAGGCAGGAGTCCTGACGTCGCTGAACAAACACATGTCTGGAAGGGCCCTCCCCGTCGTAACTCGAGAATATACCCCAAGTTCCGGCCGCAACTCGAGGAAAACCATGAGACTTCCCCCTCGCCGCGAGATGAGGCCCGATTCCCCTGCACTGCGTGCAGAGCAATTCGGTTTTCCACATCAAACGTGAAAGGAGCCTTGATTTCCTTGATGGCACTCCAGAGAAAACCCAAGATCACTGACTCAAGTCTAGAGGGATCCTGAGGTCACTGGAGCAACATGAAATGGCTCCGTGGACCCCAAATCAACTCGAGATGAGAGCTTAGTCCCTGGCTTAGACTCAAGAGGAATACCAACTTTCCACAAGCATCTCAAGAGGAGGCTTCTCTCAGCTTCAGGTATATTTGAGGGACCCCGAGTTTGTGGCCTCAAGTGGAAAGGACACCGAGATGCTCTGACTCGAAGTAAGGCCGGATATCCCTGCAGTGAATTGAATGCAGGCTCGTCTTGCATCTCCCAAGTAGAAGGGATGTCTGAATCCCCTGTGGAGACCACAGAGAAAGACCGAGTTCTCCGCCTCATCGCGACCAGAGGCCTCACATCCTTTGAAAACTCGAGAGGTCTGCGGAGATCAATGCTTCCAAAGGAGACGATGCCTGACTCCTCTTGAAAATGGATAGGAGTCCCAGGATCCCTGTGGCACGTGGAAAGGGACACTGGGTCTCCCGCCTCACGTGGAGACGCGTCCCAATTGCCATGCCAAGACTCGAGGAGAATCCCGAAGTGTCCCTCGCACTTAGGCAGGAGTCCTGACGTCGCTGAACAAACACGTGTCTGGAAGGGCCCTCCCCATCGCAACTCGAGAATATACACCAGGTTCCGGCCGCAACTCGAGAAAAACCATGAGACTTCCCCCTCGCCGCGACATGAGGCCCGATTCCCCTGCACTGTGTGCAGAGCAATTCCGTATTCCACATCAAAAATGAAAGGAGCCTTGATTTCCTTGATGGCACTCCAGAGAAAACCCAAGATCAGTGTCTCAAGTCTAGAGGGATCCTGAGGTCACTGGAGCAACAAGAAAGGGCTCCAAGGACCCCAAATCAACTCGAGATGAGAGCTTAGTCCCTGGCTTAGACTCAAGAGGAATACCAACTTTGCACAAGCACCTCAAGAGGAAGCTTCTCTCAGCTAGAGGTATGTGAGTGGAACCCTGAATTTGTGGCCTCAAGTGCAATGTACACCGAGATGCTCTGACTCGAAGTAAGGCCGGATATCCCTGCAGTGAATTGAATGCAGGCTCGTCTTGCATCTCCCAAGACGAAGAGATGTCTGAATCCCCTGTGGAGACCACAGAGAAAGACCTAGTCCTCCGCCTCATCGTGACCGGAGGCCTCACATCCTTTGAAAACTCGAGAGGTCTGCAGAGATCAATGCTTCCAAAGGAGACGATGCCTGACTCCTCTTGAAAATGGATAGGAGTCCCAGGATTACTGTGGCACGTGGAAAGGGACACTGGGTCTCCCGCCACACGTGGAGACGCGTCCCAATTGCCATGCCAAGACTCGAGGAGAATCCCGAGGTGTCCCTCGCACCTAGGCAGGAGTCCTGACGTCGCTGAACAAACACATGTCTGGAAGGGCCCTCCCCGTCGTAACTCGAGAATATACCCCAAGTTCCGGCCGCAACTCGAGGAAAACCATGAGACTTCCCCCTCGCCGCGAGATGAGGCCCGATTCCCCTGCACTGCGTGCAGAGCAATTCGGTTTTCCACATCAAACGTGAAAGGAGCCTTGATTTCCTTGATGGCACTCCAGAGAAAACCCAAGATCACTGACTCAAGTCTAGAGGGATCCTGAGGTCACTGGAGCAACATGAAATGGCTCCGTGGACCCCAAATCAACTCGAGATGAGAGCTTAGTCCCTGGCTTAGACTCAAGAGGAATACCAACTTTCCACAAGCATCTCAAGAGGAGGCTTCTCTCAGCTTCAGGTATATTTGAGGGACCCCGAGTTTGTGGCCTCAAGTGGAAAGGACACCGAGATGCTCTGACTCGAAGTAAGGCCGGATATCCCTGCAGTGAATTGAATGCAGGCTCGTCTTGCATCTCCCAAGTAGAAGGGATGTCTGAATCCCCTGTGGAGACCACAGAGAAAGACCGAGTTCTCCGCCTCATCGCGACCAGAGGCCTCACATCCTTTGAAAACTCGAGAGGTCTGCGGAGATCAATGCTTCCAAAGGAGACGATGCCTGACTCCTCTTGAAAATGGATAGGAGTCCCAGGATCCCTGTGGCACGTGAAAAGGGACACTGGGTCTCCCGCCTCACGTGGAGACGCGTCCCAATTGCCATGCCAAGACTCGAGGAGAATCCCGAAGTGTCCCTCGCACTTAGGCAGGAGTCCTGACGTCGCTGAACAAACACGTGTCTGGAAGGGCCCTCCCCGTCGTAACTCGAGAATATACCCCAGGTTCCGGCCGCAACTCGAGAAAAACCATGAGATTTCCCCCTCGCCGCGAGTTGAGGCCCGATTCCCCTGCACTGCATGCAGAGCAATTCCGTTTTCCACATCAAACGTGAAAGTAGCCTTGATTTCCTTGATGGCACTCCAGAGAAAACGCAAGATCACTGTCTCAAGTCTAGAGGGATCCTGAGGTCACTGGAGCCACATGAAAGGGCTCCATGGACCCCAAATCAACTCGAGATGAGAGCTTAGTCCCTGGCTTCGACACAAGTGGAATACCAACTTTCCACAAGCAACTCAAGAGGAGGCTTCCTCAGCTACAGGTATGTGAGAGGGACCCTGAGTTTGTGACCTCAAGTGGAATGGACACCGAGATGCTCTGACTCGAAGTAAGGCCGGATATCCCTGCAGTGAATTGAATGCAGGCTCGTCTTGCATCTCCCAAGACGAAGGGATGTCTGAATCCCCTGTGGAGACCACAGAGAAAGACCTACTCCTCCGCCTCATCGCGACCGGAGGCCTCACATCCTTTGAAAACTCGAGAGGTCTGCAGAGATCAATGCTTCTAAAGGAGACGATGCTGACTCTTCTTGAAAATGGATAGGAGTCCCAGGATCCCTGTGACACGTGGAAAGGGACCCTGGGTCTCCCGCCTCACGTGAAGACGCATCCCAATTGCCATGTCAAGACTCGAGGAGAATCCAGAGGTGTCCCTGGCACCTAGGCAGGAGTCCTGACATCGCTGAACAAACACTTGTCTGGAAGGGCCCTCCCCGTCGTAACTCGAGTATATACCCCAGGTTCCGGCCGCAACTCGAGAAAAACCATGAGAGTTCCCCCTCGGCGCGAGATGAGGCCCGATGCCCCTGCACTGCGTGCAGAGCAATTCCGTGTTCCACATCAAACGTGAAAGGAGACTTGATTTCCTTGGTGGCACTCCAGAGAAAACCCAAGATCACTGTCTCAAGTCTAGAGGGATCCTGACGTCACTGTTGCAACACCAAAGGGCTCCGTGGAACCCAAATCAACTCGAGATGAGAGCTTAGTCCCTGGCTTCGACTCAAGAGGAATACCAAGTTTCCACAAGCACCTCAAGAGGAGGCTTCTCTCAGCTACAGGTATGTGAGAGGGACCCTGAATTTGTGGCCTCATGTGGAATGGACACCGAGATGCTCTGACTCGACGTAAGGCCGGATATCCCTTCAGTTAATTGAATGCCGGCCCGTCTTGAATCTCCCAAGACGAAGGGATGTCTGAATCCCCTGTGGAGACCGCAGAGAAAGACCTAGTTCTCCGCCTCATCGCGAACGGAGGCCTCGGATCCTTTGAAAACTCAAGAGGTCCTCGGAGATCAATGCTTCCAAAGGAGACGATGCCTGACTCCTCTTGAAAATGGATAGGAGTCCCAGGATCCGAGTGGCACGTGGAAAGGGACACTGGGTCTCCCGCCTCACGTGGAGACGCGTCTCAATTGCCATGCCAAAACTCGAGGAGAATCCCGAGTTGTCCCTCGCACCTAGGCAGGAGTCCAGACGTCGCTGAACAAACACGTGTCTGGAAGGGCCCTCCCCGTCGTAACTCGAGAATATACCCCAGGTTCCGGCCGCAACTCGAGAAAAACCATGAGACTTCCCCCTCGCCGCGGGATGAGGCCCATTTCCCCTGCCCTGCGTGCAGAGCAATTCCGTGTTCCACATCAAACGTGAAAGGAGCCTTGATTTCCTTGATGGCACTCCAGAGAAAACCCAAGATCACTGTCTCAAGTCTAGAGGGATCCTGAGGTCACTGGAGCAACACCAAAGGGCTCCTTGAACCCCAAATCAACTCGAGATGAGAGCTTAGTCCCTGGCTTCGACTCAAGAGGAATACGAACTTTCCACAAGCACCTCAAGAGGAGGCTTCTCTCAGCTAAAGGTATGTGAGAGGGACCCTGAGTTTGTTGCCTCAAGTGGAATGGACACCGAGATGCTCTGACTCGAAGTAAGGCCGGATATCCCTGCAGGGAATTGAATGCAGGCTCATCTTGCATCTCCCAAGACGAAGGGATGTCTGAATCCGCTGGGGAGACCACAGAGAAAGACCGAGTTCTCCGCCTCATCGCGACCGGAGGCCTCACATCCTTTGAAAACTCGAGAGGTCCGAGGAGATCAATGCTTCCAAAGGAGACGATGCCTGACTCCTCTTGAAAATGGATAGGAGTCCCAGGATCCCTGTGGCACGTGAAAAGGGACCCTGGGTCTCCCGCCTCACGTGGAGACGCGTCCAAAATGCCATGCCAAGACTCGAGGAGAATCCCGAGGTGTCCCTCGCACCTAGGCAGGAGTCCTGACGTCGCTCAACAAACACGTGTCTGGAAGGGCCCTCCGCGTCGTAACTCGAGAATATATCCCAGGTTCCAGCCGGAACTGAACAAAACCATGAGATTTACCCCTCGCCGCGAGTTGAGGCCCGATTCCCCTGCACTGCATGCAGAGCAATTCCGTGTTCCACATCAAACGTGAAAGGAGCCTTGATTTCCTTGATGGCACTCCAGAGAAAACCCAAGATCACTGTTTCAAGTCTAGAGCGATCCTGAGGTCACTGTAGCAACACGAAAGGGCTCTGTGGACCCGAAATCAACTCGAGATGAGAGTTTAGTCCCTGGCTTCGACTCAAGAAGAATACCAACTTTCCACAAGCACCTCAAGAGGAGGCTTCTCTCAGCTACAGGTATGTGAGAGGGCCCCGGAGTTTGTGGCCTCAAATGGAATGGACACCGAGATGCTCTGACTCGAAGTAAGGCCGGATATCCCTGCAGTGAATTGAATGCAGGCTCGTCTTGCATCTCCCAAGGCGAAGGGATGTCTGAATCCCCTGTGGAGACCACAGAGAAAGACCTAATTCTCCGCCTCATCGCGAGCGGAGGCCTCACATCCTTTGAAAACTCGAGAGGTCCGCGGAGATCAATGCTTCCAAAGGAAACGATACCTGACTCCTCTTGAAAATGGATAGGAGTCCCAGGATCCCTGTGGCACGGGGAAAGGGACACTGGGTCTCCCGCCTCACGTGGAGAGGCGTCCCAATTGCCATGCCAAGACTCGAGGAGAATCCCGAGGTGTCCCTCGCACCTAGGCAGGACTCCTGACGTCACTGAACAAACACGTGTCTGGAAGGCCCCTCCCCGTTGTAACTCGAGAATATACCCCAGGTTCCGGCCGCAACTCGAGAAAAACCATGAGACTTCCCCCTCGCCGCGAGATGAGGCCCGATTCCCCTGCCCTGCGTGCAGAGCAATTCCGTATTCCACATCAAAAAAGAAAGGAGCCTTGATTTCCTTGATGGCACTCCAGAGAAAACCCAAGATCACTGTCTCAAGTCTAGAGGGATCCTGAGGTCACTGGAGCAACAAGAAAGGGCTCCGTGGACCCCAAATCAACTCGAGATGAGAGCTTAGTCCCTGGCTTTGACTCAAGAGGAATACCAACTTTCCACAAGCACCTCAAGAGGAGGCTTCTCTCAGCTACAGGTATATTTGAGGGACCCTGAGTTTGTGGCCTCAAGTGGAATGGACACCGAGATGCTCTGACTCGAAGTAAGGCCGGATATCCCTGCAGTGAATTGAATGCAGGCTCGTCTTGCATCTCCCAAGGCGAAGGGATGTCTGAATCCCCTGTGGAGACCACAGAGAAAGACCTAATTCTCCGCCTCATCGCGAGCGGAGGCCTCACATCCTTTGAAAACTCGAGAGGTATGTGGAGATCAATGCTTCCAAAGGAAACGATGCCAGACTCCTCTTGAAAATGGATAGGAGTCCCAGGATCCCTGTGGCACGTGGAAAGGGACACTGGGTCTCCCGCCTCACGTGGAGAGGCGTCCCAATTGCCATGCCAAGACTCGAGGAGAATCCCGAGGTGTCCCTCGCACCTAGGCAGGAGTCCTGACGTCACTGAACAAACACGTGTCTGGAAGTCCCCTCCCCATCGTAACTCGAGAATATACCCCAGGTTCCGGCCGCAACTCGAGAAAAACCATGAGACTCCCCCCTCGCCGCGAGATGAGGCCCGATTCCCCTGCCCTGCGTGCAGAGCAATTCCGTATTCCACATCAAAATAGAAAGGAGCCTTGATTTCCTTGATGGCACTCCAGAGAAAACCCAAGATCACTGTCTCAAGTCTAGAGGGATCCTGAGGTCACTGGAGCAACAAGAAAGGGCTCCGTGGACCCCAAATCAACTCGAGATGAGAGCTTAGTCCCTGGTTTTGACTCAAGAGGAATACCAACTTTCCACAAGCACCTCAAGAGGAGGCTTCTCTCAGCTACAGGTATATTTGAGGGACCCTGAGTTTGTGGCCTCAAGTGGAATGGACACCGAGATGCTCTGACTCGAAGTAAGGCCGGATATTCCTGCAGTGAATTGAATGCAGGCTCGTCTTGCATCTCCATAGATGAAGGGATGTGTGAATCCCCTGTGGAGACCACAGAGAAAGACCGTGTTCTCCGCCTCATCGCGACCGGAGGCCTCACATCCTTTGAAAACTCGAGAGGTCCCCGGAGATCAATGCTTCCAAAGGAGACGATGCCTGACTCCTCTTGAAAATGGATAGGAGTCCTAGGATTCCTGTGGCACGTGAAAAGGGACCCTGGGTCTCCCGCCTCACATGGAGACGCGTCCCCATTGCCATGGCAAGACTCGAGGAGAATCCCGAGGTGTCCCTCGCACCTAGGCAGGAGTCCTGACGTCGCTCAACAAACACGTGTCTGGAAGGGCCCTCCCTGTCGTAACTCGAGAATATATCCCAGGTTCCGGCCGCAACTGAAAAATACCATGAGATTTACCCCTCCCCGCGTGTTGAGGCCCGATTCCCCTGCACTGCATGCAGAGCAATTCCGTGTTCGACATCAAACGTGAAAGGAGCCTTGATTTCCTTGATGGCACTCCAGAGAAAACCCAAGATCACTGTTTCAAGTCTAGAGGGATCCTGAGTTCACTGGACCAACAGGAAAGGGCTCCGTGGACCACAAATCAACTCGAGATGAGAGCTTAGTCCCTGGCTTCAACTCAAGAGGAATATGAACTTTCCACAAGCCCCTCAAGAGGAGGCTTCTCTCAGCTACAGGTATGTGAGAGGGACCCTGAGTTTGTGGCATCAAGTGGAATGGACACCGAGATGCTCTGACTCGAAGTAAGACCGGATATCCCTGCAGTGAATTGAATGCAGGCTCATCTTGCATCTCCCAAGACGAAGGGATGTCTGAATACCCTGTGGAGACCACAGAGAAAGACCTAATTCTCCGCCTCATCGCGAGCGGAGGCCTCACATCCTTTGAAAACTCGAGAGGTCCGCGGAGATCAATGCTTCCAAAGGAGACGATGCCTGACTCCTCTTGAAAATGGACAGGAGTCCCAGGATCCCTGTGGCACGTGGAAAGGGACACTGGGTCTCCCGCCTCACGTGGAGACGCGTCCCAATTGCCATGCCAAGACTCGAGGAGAATCCCGAGGTGTCCCTCGCACCTAGGCAGGAGTCCTGACGTCGCTGAACAAACACGTGTCTGGAAGGGCCCTCCCCATCGTAACTCGAGAATATACCCCAGGTTCCGGCCGCAACTCGAGAAAAACCATGAGATTTCCCCCTCGCCGCGAGTTGAGACCCGATTCCCCTGCACTGCATGCAGAGCAATTCCGTGTTCCACATCAAACGTGAAAGGAGCCTTGATTTCCTTGATGGCACTCCAGAGAAAACCCAAGATCACTGTCTCAAGTCTAGAGGGATCCTGAGGTCACTGGAGCAACATGAAATGGCTCCGTGGACCCCAAATCAACTGGAGATGAGAGCTTAGTCCCTGGCTTCGACTCAAGAGGAATACCAACTTTCCAACAGCACCTCAAGAGGAGGCTTCTCTCCGCTACAGGTATATTTGAGGGACCCCGAGTTTGTGGCCTCAAGTGGAAAGGACACCGAGATGCTCTGACTCGAAGTAAGGCCGGATATCCCTGCAGTGAATTGAATGCAGGCTCGTCTTGCATCTCCCAAGAAGAAGGGATATCTGAATCCCCTGTGGAGACCACAGAGAAAGAACGAGTTCTCCGCCTCATCGCGACCAGAGGCCTCACATCCTTTGAAAACTCGAGAGGTCTGCGGAGATCAATGCTTCCAAAGGAGACGATGCCTGACTCCTCTTGAAAATGGATAGGAGTCCCAGGATCCCTGTGGCACGTGGAAAGGGACCCTGGGTCTCCCGCCTCACGTGGAGACGCGTCCCAATTGCCATGCCAAGACTCGAGGAGAATCCCGAGGTGTCCGTCGCACCTAGGCAGGAGTCCTGATGTCGCTGAACAAACACGTGTATGGAAGGGCCCTCCCCATCATAACTCGAGAATATACCCCAGGTTCCGGCCGCAACTCGAGAAAAACCATGAGACTTCCCCCTCGACGGGACATGAGGCCCGATTCCCCTGCACTGCATGCAGAGCAATTCCGTTTTCCACATCAAACGTGAAAGGAGCCTTGATTTCCTTGATGGCACTCCAGAGAAAACCCAAGATCACTGTCTCAAGTCTAGAGGGATCCTGAGGTCACTGGAGCAAAATGAAAGGGCTCCATGGACCCCAAATCAACTCGAGATGAGAGCTTAGTCCCTGGCTTCGACACAAGAGGAATACCAACTTTCCACAAGCAACTCAAGAGGAGGCTTCTCTCAGCTACAGGTATGTGAGAGGGACCCTGAGTTTGTGGCCTCATGTGGAATGGACACCGAGATGCTCTGACTCGAAGTAAGGCCGGATATCCCTGCAGTGCATTGAATGCAGGATCGTCTTGCATCTCCCAAGACGAAGGGTTGTCTGAATCCCCTGTGGAGACCACAGAGAAAGACCTACTCCTCCGCCTCATCGCGACCGGAGGCCTCACATCCTTTGAAAACTCGAGAGGTCTGAAGAGATCAATGCTTACAAAGGAGACCATGCCTGACTCTTCTTGAAAATGGATAGGGGTCCCAGGATCACTGTGACACTTGGAAAGGGACCCTGGGTCTCCCGCCTCACGTGGAGACACGTCCCAATTGCCATGCAAGACTCGAGGAGAATCCCGAGGTGTCCCTCGCACCTAGGCAGGAGTCCTGACGTCGCTGAACAAACACGTGTCTGGAAGGGACCTCCCCGTCGTAACTCGAGAATATACCCCAGGTTCCGGCCGCACCTCGAGAAAAACCATGAGACTTCCCCCTCGCCGCGAGATGAGGCCCGATTCCCCTGCCCTGCGTGCAGAGCAATTCCGTATTCCACATCAAAAATGAAAGGAGCCTTGATTTCCTTGATGGCACTCCAGAGAAAACCCAAGATCAGTGTCTCAAGTCTAGAGGGATCCTGAGGTCACTGGAGCAACAAGAAAGGGCTCCAAGGACCCCAAATCAACTCGAGATGAGAGCTTAGTCCCTGGCTTAGACTCAAGAGGAATACCAACTTTGCACAAGCACCTCAAGAGGAAGCTTCTCTCAGCTAGAGGTATGTGAGTGGAACCCTGAATTTGTGGCCTCATGTGGAATGGACACCGAGATGCTCTGACTCGAAGTAAGGCCGGATATCCCTGCAGTGCATTGAATGCAGGATCGTCTTGCATCTCCCAAGACGAAGGGTTGTCTGAATCCCCTGTGGAGACCACAGAGAAAGACCTACTCCTCCGCCTCATCGTGACCGGAGGCCTCACATCCTTTGAAAACTCGAGAGGTCTGCAGAGATCAATGCTTCCAAAGGAGACGATGCCTGACTCCTCTTGAAAATGGATAGGAGTCCCAGGATTACTGTGGCACGTGGAAAGGGACACTGGGTCTCCCGCCACACGTGGAGACGCGTCCCAATTGCCATGCCAAGACTCGAGGAGAATCCCGAGGTGTCCCTCGCACCTAGGCAGGAGTCCTGACGTCGCTGAACAAACACATGTCTGGAAGGGCCCTCCCCGTCGTAACTCGAGAATATACCCCAAGTTCCGGCCGCAACTCGAGGAAAACCATGAGACTTCCCCCTCGCCGCGAGATGAGGCCCGATTCCCCTGCACTGCGTGCAGAGCAATTCGGTTTTCCACATCAAACGTGAAAGGAGCCTTGATTTCCTTGATGGCACTCCAGAGAAAACCCAAGATCACTGACTCAAGTCTAGAGGGATCCTGAGGTCACTGGAGCAACATGAAATGGCTCCGTGGACCCCAAATCAACTCGAGATGAGAGCTTAGTCCCTGGCTTAGACTCAAGAGGAATACCAACTTTCCACAAGCATCTCAAGAGGAGGCTTCTCTCAGCTTCAGGTATATTTGAGGGACCCCGAGTTTGTGGCCTCAAGTGGAAAGGACACCGAGATGCTCTGACTCGAAGTAAGGCCGGATATCCCTGCAGTGAATTGAATGCAGGCTCGTCTTGCATCTCCCAAGTAGAAGGGATGTCTGAATCCCCTGTGGAGACCACAGAGAAAGACCGAGTTCTCCGCCTCATCGCGACCAGAGGCCTCACATCCTTTGAAAACTCGAGAGGTCTGCGGAGATCAATGCTTCCAAAGGAGACGATGCCTGACTCCTCTTGAAAATGGATAGGAGTCCCAGGATCCCTGTGGTACGTGGAAAGGGACACTGGGTCTCCCGCCTCACGTGGAGACGCGTCCCAATTGCCATGCCAAGACTCGAGGAGAATCCCGAAGTGTCCCTCGCACTTAGGCAGGAGTCCTGACGTCGCTGAACAAACACGTGTCTGGAAGGGCCCTCCCCATCGCAACTCGAGAATATACACCAGGTTCCGGCCGCAACTCGAGAAAAACCATGAGACTTCCCCCTCGCCGCGACATGAGGCCCGATTCCCCTGCACTGTGTGCAGAGCAATTCCGTATTCCACATCAAAAATGAAAGGAGCCTTGATTTCCTTGATGGCACTCCAGAGAAAACCCAAGATCAGTGTCTCAAGTCTAGAGGGATCCTGAGGTCACTGGAGCAACAAGAAAGGGCTCCAAGGACCCCAAATCAACTCGAGATGAGAGCTTAGTCCCTGGCTTAGACTCAAGAGGAATACCAACTTTGCACAAGCACCTCAAGAGGAAGCTTCTCTCAGCTAGAGGTATGTGAGTGGAACCCTGAATTTGTGGCCTCAAGTGCAATGTACACCGAGATGCTCTGACTCGAAGTAAGGCCGGATATCCCTGCAGTGAATTGAATGCAGGCTCGTCTTGCATCTCCCAAGACGAAGAGATGTCTGAATCCCCTGTGGAGACCACAGAGAAAGACCTAGTCCTCCGCCTCATCGTGACCGGAGGCCTCACATCCTTTGAAAACTCCAGAGGTCTGCAGAGATCAATGCTTCCAAAGGAGACGATGCCTGACTCCTCTTGAAAATGGATAGGAGTCCCAGGACTACTGTGGCACGTGGAAAGGGACACTGGGTCTCCCGCCACACGTGGAGACGCGTCCCAATTGCCCTGCCAAGACTCGAGGAGAATCCCGAGGTGTCCCTCGCACCTAGGCAGGAGTCCTGACGTCGCTGAACAAACACATGTCTGGAAGGGCCCTCCCCGTCGTAACTCGAGAATATACCCCAAGTTCCGGCCGCAACTCGAGGAAAACCATGAGACTTCCCCCTCGCCGCGAGATGAGGCCCGATTCCCCTGCACTGCGTGCAGAGCAATTCGGTTTTCCACATCAAACGTGAAAGGAGCCTTGATTTCCTTGATGGCACTCCAGAGAAAACCCAAGATCACTGACTCAAGTCTAGAGGGATCCTGAGGTCACTGGAGCAACATGAAATGGCTCCGTGGACCCCAAATCAACTCGAGATGAGAGCTTAGTCCCTGGCTTAGACTCAAGAGGAATACCAACTTTCCACAAGCATCTCAAGAGGAGGCTTCTCTCAGCTTCAGGTATATTTGAGGGACCCCGAGTTTGTGGCCTCAAGTGGAAAGGACACCGAGATGCTCTGACTCGAAGTAAGGCCGGATATCCCTGCAGTGAATTGAATGCAGGCTCGTCTTGCATCTCCCAAGTAGAAGGGATGTCTGAATCCCCTGTGGAGACCACAGAGAAAGACCGAGTTCTCCGCCTCATCGCGACCAGAGGCCTCACATCCTTTGAAAACTCGAGAGGTCTGCGGAGATCAATGCTTCCAAAGGAGACGATGCCTGACTCCTCTTGAAAATGGATAGGAGTCCCAGGATCCCTGTGGCACGTGGAAAGGGACACTGGGTCTCCCGCCTCACGTGGAGACGCGTCCCAATTGCCATGCCAAGACTCGAGGAGAATCCCGAAGTGTCCCTCGCACTTAGGCAGGAGTCCTGACGTCGCTGAACAAACACGTGTCTGGAAGGGCCCTCCCCGTCGTAACTCGAGAATATACCCCAGGTTCCGGCCGCAACTCGAGAAAAACCATGAGATTTCCCCCTCGCCGCGAGTTGAGGCCCGATTCCCCTGCACTGCATGCAGAGCAATTCCGTTTTCCACATCAAACGTGAAAGTAGCCTTGATTTCCTTGATGGCACTCCAGAGAAAACGCAAGATCACTGTCTCAAGTCTAGAGGGATCCTGAGGTCACTGGAGCCACATGAAAGGGCTCCATGGACCCCAAATCAACTCGAGATGAGAGCTTAGTCCCTGGCTTCGACACAAGTGGAATACCAACTTTCCACAAGCACCTCAAGATGAGGCTTCTCTCAGCTACAGGTATGTGAGAGGGACCCTGAGTTTGTGACCTCAAGTGGAATGGACACCGAGATGCTCTGACTCGAAGCAAGGCCGGATATCCCTGCAGTGAATTGAATGCAGGCTCGTCTTGCATCTCCCAAGACGAAGGGATGTCTGAATCCCCTGTGGAGACCACAGAGAAAGACCTACTCCTCCGCCTCATCGCGACCGGAGGCCTCACATCCTTTGAAAACTCGAGAGGTCTGCAGAGATCAATGCTTCTAAAGGAGACGATGCCTGACTCTTCTTGAAAATGAATAGGAGTCCCAGGATCACTGTGGTACTTGGAAAGGGACCCTGGGTCTCCCGCCTCACGTGGAGACACGTCCCAATTGCCATGCCAGACTCGAGGAGAATCCCGAGGTGTCCCTCGCACTTAGGCAGGAGTCCTGACGTCGCTGAACAAACACGTGTCTGGAAGGGCCCTCCCCGTCGTAACTCGAGAATATACCCCAGGTTCCGGCCGCAACTCGAGAAAAACCATGAGATTTCCCCCTCGCCGCGAGTTGAGGCCCGATTCGCCTGCACTGCATGCAGAGCAATTCCGTTTTCCACATCAAAAGTGAAAGTAGCCTTGATTTCCTTGATGGCACTCCAGAGAAAACGCAAGATCACTGTCTCAGTTCTAGAGGGATCCTGAGGTCACTGGAGCCACATGAAAGGGCTCCATGGACCCCAAATCAACTCGAGATGAGAGCTTAGTCCCTGGCTTTGACACAAGTGGAATACCAACTTTCCACAAGCAACTCAAGAGGAGGCTTCTCTCAGCTACAGGTATGTGAGAGGGACCCTGAGTTTGTGACCTCAAGTGGAATGGACACCGAGATGCTCTGACTCGAAGTAAGGCCGGATATCCCTGCAGTGAATTGAATGCAGGCTCGTCTTGCATCTCCCAAGACGAAGGGATGTCTGAATCCCCTGTGGAGACCACAGAGAAAGACCTACTCCTCCGCCTCATCGCGACCGGAGGCCTCACATCCTTTGAAAACTCGAGAGGTCTGCAGAGATCAATGCTTCTAAAGGAGACGATGCCTGACTCTTCTTGAAAATGGATAGGAGTCCCAGGATCCCTGTGACACGTGGAAAGGGACTCTGGGTCTCCCGCCTCACGTGAAGACGCATCCCAATTGCCATGTCAAGACTCGAGGAGAATCCAGAGGTGTCCCTGGCACCTAGGCAGGAGTCCTGACATCGCTGAACAAACACTTGTCTGGAAGGGCCCTCCCCGTCGTAACTCGAGTATATACCCCAGGTTCCGGCCGCAACTCGAGAAAAACCATGAGAGTTCCCCCTCGGCGCGAGATGAGGCCCGATGCCCCTGCACTGCGTGCAGAGCAATTCCGTGTTCCACATCAAACGTGAAAGGAGACTTGATTTCCTTGGTGGCACTCCAGAGAAAACCCAAGATCACTGTCTCAAGTCTAGAGGGATCCTGACGTCACTGTTGCAACACCAAAGGGCTCCGTGGAACCCAAATCAACTCGAGATGAGAGCTTAGTCCCTGGCTTCGACTCAAGAGGAATACCAAGTTTCCACAAGCACCTCAAGAGGAGGCTTCTCTCAGCTACAGGTATGTGAGAGGGACCCTGAATTTGTGGCCTCATGTGGAATGGACACCGAGATGCTCTGACTCGAAGTAAGGCCGGATATCCCTTCAGTTAATTGAATGCCGGCCCGTCTTGAATCTCCCAAGACGAAGGGATGTCTGAATCCCCTGTGGAGACCGCAGAGAAAGACCTAGTTCTCCGCCTCATCGCGAACGGAGGCCTCGGATCCTTTGAAAACTCAAGAGGTCCTCGGAGATCAATGCTTCCAAAGGAGACGATGCCTGACTCCTCTTGAAAATGGATAGGAGTCCCAGGATCCGAGTGGCACGTGGAAAGGGACACTGGGTCTCCCGCCTCACGTGGAGACGCGTCTCAATTGCCATGCCAAAACTCGAGGAGAATCCCGAGTTGTCCCTCGCACCTAGGCAGGAGTCCAGACGTCGCTGAACAAACACGTGTCTGGAAGGGCCCTCCCCGTCGTAACTCGAGAATATACCCCAGGTTCCGGCCGCAACTCGAGAAAAACCATGAGACTTCCCCCTCGCCGCGGGATGAGGCCCATTTCCCCTGCCCTGCGTGCAGAGCAATTCCGTGTTCCACATCAAACGTGAAAGGAGCCTTGATTTCCTTGATGGCACTCCAGAGAAAACCCAAGATCACTGTCTCAAGTCTAGAGGGATCCTGAGGTCACTGGAGCAACACCAAAGGGCTCCATGAACCCCAAATCAACTCGAGATGAGAGCTTAGTCCCTGGCTTCGACTCAAGAGGAATACGAACTTTCCACAAGCACCTCAAGAGGAGGCTTCTCTCAGCTAAAGGTATGTGAGAGGGACCCTGAGTTTGTTGCCTCAAGTGGAATGGACACCGAGATGCTCTGACTCGAAGTAAGGCCGGATATCCCTGCAGTGAATTGAATGCAGGCTCATCTTGCATCTCCCAAGACGAAGGGATGTCTGAATCCGCTGGGGAGACCACAGAGAAAGACCGAGTTCTCCGCCTCATCGCGACCGGAGGCCTCACATCCTTTGAAAACTCGAGAGGTCCGAGGAGATCAATGCTTCCAAAGGAGACGATGCCTGACTCCTCTTGAAAATGGATAGGAGTCCCAGGATCCCTGTGGCACGTGAAAAGGGACCCTGGGTCTCCCGCCTCACGTGGAGACGCGTCCAAAATGCCATGCCAAGACTCGAGGAGAATCCCGAGGTGTCCCTCGCACCTAGGCAGGAGTCCTGACGTCGCTCAACAAACACGTGTCTGGAAGGGCCCTCCGCGTCGTAACTCGAGAATATATCCCAGGTTCCAGCCGGAACTGAACAAAACCATGAGATTTACCCCTCGCCGCGAGTTGAGGCCCGATTCCCCTGCACTGCATGCAGAGCAATTCCGTGTTCGACATCAAACGTGAAAGGAGCCTTGA
The DNA here is from genome assembly GCF_033118175.1 of Dama dama. Taxonomy (NCBI): domain Eukaryota; kingdom Metazoa; phylum Chordata; class Mammalia; order Artiodactyla; family Cervidae; genus Dama; species Dama dama. Next base: position 93,730 of record NW_026871054.1, read on the forward strand.
TTTCCTTGATGGCACTCCAGAGAAAACCCAAGATCACTGTTTCAAGTCTAGAGCGATCCTGAGGTCACTGTAGCAACACGAAAGGGCTCTGTGGACCCGAAATCAACTCGAGATGAGAGTTTAGTCCCTGGCTTCGACTCAAGAAGAATACCAACTTTCCACAAGCACCTCAAGAGGAGGCTTCTCTCAGCTACAGGTATGTGAGAGGGCCCCGGAGTTTGTGGCCTCAAATGGAATGGACACCGAGATGCTCTGACTCGAAGTAAGGCCGGATATCCCTGCAGTGAATTGAATGCAGGCTCGTCTTGCATCTCCCAAGGCGAAGGGATGTCTGAATCCCCTGTGGAGACCACAGAGAAAGACCTAATTCTCCGCCTCATCGCGAGCGGAGGCCTCACATCCTTTGAAAACTCGAGAGGTCCGCGGAGATCAATGCTTCCAAAGGAAACGATACCTGACTCCTCTTGAAAATGGATAGGAGTCCCAGGATCCCTGTGGCACGGGGAAAGGGACACTGGGTCTCCCGCCTCACGTGGAGAGGCGTCCCAATTGCCATGCCAAGACTCGAGGAGAATCCCGAGGTGTCCCTCGCACCTAGGCAGGACTCCTGACGTCACTGAACAAACACGTGTCTGGAAGGCCCCTCCCCGTTGTAACTCGAGAATATACCCCAGGTTCCGGCCGCAACTCGAGAAAAACCATGAGACTTCCCCCTCGCCGCGAGATGAGGCCCGATTCCCCTGCCCTGCGTGCAGAGCAATTCCGTATTCCACATCAAAAAAGAAAGGAGCCTTGATTTCCTTGATGGCACTCCAGAGAAAACCCAAGATCACTGTCTCAAGTCTAGAGGGATCCTGAGGTCACTGGAGCAACAAGAAAGGGCTCCGTGGACCCCAAATCAAATCGAGATGAGAGCTTAGTCCCTGGCTTTGACTCAAGAGGAATACCAACTTTCCACAAGCACCTCAAGAGGAGGCTTCTCTCAGCTACAGGTATATTTGAGGGACCCTGAGTTTGTGGCCTCAAGTGGAATGGACACCGAGATGCTCTGACTCGAAGTAAGGCCGGATATCCCTGCAGTGAATTGAATGCAGGCTCGTCTTGCATCTCCCAAGGCGAAGGGATGTCTGAATCCCCTGTGGAGACCACAGAGAAAGACCTAATTCTCCGCCTCATCGCGAGCGGAGGCCTCACATCCTTTGAAAACTCGAGAGGTATGTGGAGATCAATGCTTCCAAAGGAAACGATGCCAGACTCCTCTTGAAAATGGATAGGAGTCCCAGGATCCCTGTGGCACGTGGAAAGGGACACTGGGTCTCCCGCCTCACGTGGAGAGGCGTCCCAATTGCCATGCCAAGACTCGAGGAGAATCCCGAGGTGTCCCTCGCACCTAGGCAGGAGTCCTGACGTCACTGAACAAACACGTGTCTGGAAGTCCCCTCCCCGTCGTAACTCGAGAATATACCCCAGGTTCCGGCCGCAACTCGAGAAAAACCATGAGACTCCCCCCTCGCCGCGAGATGAGGCCCGATTCCCCTGCCCTGCGTGCAGAGCAATTCCGTATTCCACATCAAAAATGAAAGGAGCCTTGATTTCCTTGATGGCACTCCAGAGAAAACCCAAGATCACTGTCTCAAGTCTAGAGGGATCCTGAGGTCACTGGAGCAACAAGTAAGGGCTCCGTGGACCCCAAATCAACTCGAGATGAGAGCTTAGTCCCTGGTTTTGACTCAAGAGGAATACCAACTTTCCACAAGCACCTCAAGAGGAGGCTTCTCTCAGCTACAGGTATATTTGAGGGACCCTGAGTTTGTGGCCTCAAGTGGAATGGACACCGAGATGCTCTGACTCGAAGTAAGGCCGGATATTCCTGCAGTGAATTGAATGCAGGCTCGTCTTGCATCTCCCAAGACGAAGGGATGTGTGAATCCCCTGTGGAGACCACAGAGAAAGACCGTGTTCTCCGCCTCATCGCGACCGGAGGCCTCACATCCTTTGAAAACTCGAGAGGTCCCCGGAGATCAATGCTTCCAAAGGAGACGATGCCTGACTCCTCTTGAAAATGGATAGGAGTCCTAGGATTCCTGTGGCACGTGAAAAGGGACCCTGGGTCTCCCGCCTCACATGGAGACGCGTCCCCATTGCCATGGCAAGACTCGAGGAGAATCCCGAGGTGTCCCTCGCACCTAGGCAGGAGTCCTGACGTCGCTCAACAAACACGTGTCTGGAAGGGCCCTCCCTGTCGTAACTCGAGAATATATCCCAGGTTCCGGCCGCAACTGAAAAATACCATGAGATTTACCCCTCCCCGCGAATTGAGGCCCGATTCCCCTGCACTGCATGCAGAGCAATTCCGTGTTCGACATCAAACGTGAAAGGAGCCTTGATTTCCTTGATGGCACTCCAGAGAAAACCGAAGATCACTGTTTCAAGTCTAGAGGGATCCTGAGGTCACTGGACCAACAGGAAAGGGCTCCGTGGACCACAAATCATCTCGAGATGAGAGCTTAGTCCCTGGCTTCAACTCAAGAGGAATATGAACTTTCCACAAGCCCCTCAAGAGGAGGCTTCTCTCAGCTACAGGTATGTGAGAGGGACCCTGAGTTTGTGGCATCAAGTGGAATGGACACGAGATGCTCTGACTCGAAGTAAGACCGGATATCCCTGCAGTGAATTGAATGCAGGCTCATCTTGCATCTCCCAAGACGAAGGGATGTCTGAATCCCCTGTGGAGACCACAGAGAAAGACCTAATTCTCCGCCTCATCGCGAGCGGAGGCCTCACATCCTTTGAAAACTCGAGAGGTCCGCGGAGATCAATGCTTCCAAAGGAGACGATGCCTGACTCCTCTTGAAAATGGACAGGAGTCCCAGGATCCCTGTGGCACGTGGAAAGGGACACTGGGTCTCCCGCCTCACGTGGAGACGCGTCCCAATTGCCATGCCAAGACTCGAGGAGAATCCCGAGGTGTCCCTCGCACCTAGGCAGGAGTCCTGACGTCGCTGAACAAACACGTGTCTGGAAGGGCCCTCCCCATCGTAACTCGAGAATATACCCCAGGTTCCGGCCGCAACTCGAGAAAAACCATGAGATTTCCCCCTCGCCGCGAGTTGAGACCCGATTCCCCTGCACTGCATGCAGAGCAATTCCGTGTTCCACATCAAACGTGAAAGGAGCCTTGATTTCCTTGATGGCACTCCAGAGAAAACCCAAGATCACTGTCTCAAGTCTAGAGGGATCCTGAGGTCACTGGAGCAACATGAAATGGCTCCGTGGACCCCAAATCAACTCGAGATGAGAGCTTAGTCCCTGGCTTCGACTCAAGAGGAATACCAACTTTCCACAAGCACCTCAAGAGGAGGCTTCTCTCCGCTACAGGTATATTTGAGGGACCCCGAGTATGTGGCCTCAAGTGGAAAGGACACCGAGATGCTCTGACTCGAAGTAAGGCCGGATATCCCTGCAGTGAATTGAATGCAGGCTCGTCTTGCATCTCCCAAGAAGAAGGGATATCTGAATCCCCTGTGGAGACCACAGAGAAAGACCGAGTTCTCCGCCTCATCGCGACCAGAGGCCTCACATCCTTTGAAAACTCGAGAGGTCTGCGGAGATCAATGCTTCCAAAGGAAACGATGCCTGACTCCTCTTGAAAATGGATAGGAGTCCCAGGATCCCTGTGGCACGAGGAAAGGGACCCTGGGTCTCCCGCCTCACGTGGAGACGCGTCCCAATTGCCATGCCAAGACTCGAGGAGAATCCCGAGGTGTCCGTCGCACCTAGGCAGGAGTCCTGATGTCGCTGAACAAACACGTGTATGGAAGGGCCCTCCCCATCATAACTCGAGAATATACCCCAGGTTCCGGCCGCAACTCGAGAAAAACCATGAGACTTCCCCCTCGACGGGACATGAGGCCCGATTCCCCTGCACTGCATGCAGAGCAATTCCGTTTTCCACATCAAACGTGAAAGGAGCCTTGATTTCCTTGATGGCACTCCAGAGAAAACCCAAGATCACTGTCTCAAGTCTAGAGGGATCCTGAGGTCACTGGAGCAAAATGAAAGGGCTCCATGGACCCCAAATCAACTCGAGATGAGAGCTTAGTCCCTGTCTTCGACACAAGAGGAATACCAACTTTCCACAAGCAACTCAAGAGGAGGCTTCTCTCAGCTACAGGTATGTGAGAGGGACCCTGAGTTTGTGGCCTCATGTGGAATGGACACCGAGATGCTCTGACTCGAAGTAAGGCCGGATATCCCTGCAGTGAATTGAATGCAGGCTCGTCTTGCATCTCCCAAGACGAAGGGTTGTCTGAATCCCCTGTGGAGACCACAGAGAAAGACCTACTCCTCCGCCTCATCGCGACCGGAGGCCTCACATCCTTTGAAAACTCGAGAGGTCTGAAGAGATCAATGCTTACAAAGGAGACAATGCCTGACTCTTCTTGAAAATGGATAGGGGTCCCAGGATCACTGTGACACTTGGAAAGGGACCCTGGGTCTCCCGCCTCACGTGGAGACACGTCCCAATTGCCATGCAAGACTCGAGGAGAATCCCGAGGTGTCCCTCGCACCTAGGCAGGAGTCCTGACGTCGCTGAACAAACACGTGTCTGGAAGGGACCTCCCCGTCGTAACTCGAGAATATACCCCAGGTTCCGGCCGCAACTCGAGAAAAACCATGAGACTTCCCCCTCGCCGCGAGATGAGGCCCGATTCCCCTGCCCTGCGTGCAGAGCAATTCCGTATTCCACATCAAAAATGAAAGGAGCCTTGATTTCCTTGATGGCACTCCAGAGAAAACCCAAGATCAGTGTCTCAAGTCTAGAGGGATCCTGAGGTCACTGGAGCAACAAGAAAGGGCTCCAAGGACCCCAAATCAACTCGAGATGAGAGCTTAGTCCCTGGCTTAGACTCAAGAGGAATACCAACTTTGCACAAGCACCTCAAGAGGAAGCTTCTCTCAGCTAGAGGTATGTGAGTGGAACCCTGAATTTGTGGCCTCAAGTGCAATGTACACCGAGATGCTCTGACTCGAAGTAAGGCCGGATATCCCTGCAGTGAATTGAATGCAGGCTCATCTTGCATCTCCCAAGACGAAGGGATGTCTGAATCCCCTGTGGAGACCACAGAGAAAGACCGAGTTCTCCGCCTCATCGCGACCGGAGGCCTCACATCCTTTGAAAACTCGAGAGGTCCCCGGAGATCAATGCTTCCAAAGGAGATGATGCCTGACTCCTCTTGAAAATGGATAGGAGTCCCAGGATTCCTGTGGCACGTGGAAAGGGACCCTGGGTCTCCCGCCTCACGTGGAGATGCGTCCAAATTGCCATGCCAAGATTCGAGGAGAATCCCGAGGTGTCCCTCGCACCTAGGCAGGAGTCCTGACGTCGCTGAACAAACACGTGTCTGGAAGGGCCCTCCCCGTCGTAACTCGAGAATATACCCCAGGTTCCGGCCGCAACTCGAGAAAAACCATGAGATTTTCCCCTCCCCGCGAGTTGAGGCCCGATTCCCCTGCACTGCATGCAAAGCAATTCCGTGTTCCACATCAAACGTGAAAGGAGCCTTGATTTCCTTGATGGCACTCCAGAGAAAACCCAAGATCACTGTCTCAAGTCTAGAGGGATCCTGAGGTCACTGGAGCAACATGAAATGGCCCCGTGGACCCCAAATCAACTCGAGATGAGAGCTTAGTCCCTGGCTTAGACTCAAGAGGAATACCAACTTTCCACAAGCACCTCAAGAGGAGGCTTCTCTCAGCTACAGGTATATTTGAGGGACCCCGAGTTTGTGGCCTCAAGTGGAAAGGACACCGAGATCCTCTGACTCGAAGTAAGACCGGATATCCCTGCAGTGAATTGAATGCAGGCTCGTCTTGCATCTCCCAAGACGAAGGGTTGTCTGAATCCCCTGTGGAGACCACAGAGAAAGACCTACTCCTCCGCCTCATCTCGACCGGAGGCCTCACATTCTTTGAAAACTGGAGAGGTCTGAAGAGATCAATGCTTCTAAAGGAGACGATGCCTGACTCTTCTTGAAAATGGATAGGAGTCCCAGGATCTCTGTGGCACTTGGAAAGGGAACCTGGGTCTCCCGCCTCACATGGACACACGTCCCAATTGCCATGCCAGACTCGAGGAGAATCCCGAGGTGTCCCTCGCACCTAGGCAGGAGTCCTGACGTCGCTGAACAAACACATGTCTGGAAGGGACCTCCCCGTCGTAACTCGAGAATATACCCCAGGTTCCGGCCGCAACTCGAGAAAAACCATGAGACTTCCCCCTCGCCGCGAGATGAGGCCCGATTCCCCTGCCCTGCGTGCAGAGCAATTCCGTATTCCACATCAAAAATGAAAGGAGCCTTGATTTCCTTGATGGCACTCCAGAGAAAACCCAAGATCACTGTCTCAAGTCTAGAGGGATCCTGAGGTCCCTGGAGCAACAAGAAAGGGCTCCGTGGACCCCAAATCAACTCGAGATGAGAGCTTAGTCCCTGGCCTCGACTCAGGAGGAATACCAACTTTCCACAAGCACCTCAAGAGGAGGCTTCTCTCAGCTACAGGTATATTTGAGGGACCCTGAGTTTGTGGCCTCAAGTGGAATGGACACCGAGATGCTCTGACTCGAAGTAAGGCCGGATATCCCTGCAGTGAATTGAATGCAGGCTCGTCTTGCATCTCCCAAGACGAAGGGATGTGTGAATCCCCTGTGGAGACCACAGAGAAAGACCGAGTTCTCCGCCTCATCGCGACCGGAGGCCTCACATCCTTTGAAAACTCGAAAGGTCCACGGAGATCAATTCTTCCAAAGGAGACGATGGCTGACTCCTCTTGAAAATGGATAGGAGTCCCAGGATTACTGTGGCACGTGGAAAGGGACACTGGGTCTCCCGCCTCACGTGGAGACGCGTCCCAATTGCCATGCCAGACTCGAGGAGAATCCCGAGGTGTCCCTCGCACCTAGGCAGGAGTCCTGACGTCGCTGAACAAACACGTGTCTGGAAGGGCCCTCCCCGTCGTAACTCGAGAATATACCCCAAGTTCCGGCCGCAACTTGAGAAAAACCATGAAACTTCGCCCTCGCCGCGAGATGAGGCCCGATTCCCCTGCCCTGCGTGCAGTGGAATTCCGTATTCCACATCAAAAAAGAAAGGAGCCTTGATTTCCTAATGGCACTCCAGAGAAAACCCAAGATCACTGTCTCAAGTCTAGAGGGATCATGTGGTCACTGGAGCAACAAGAAAGGGCTCCGTGGACCCCAAATCAACTCGAGATGAGAGCTTAGTCCCTGGCTTCGACTCAAGAGGAATACCAACTTTCCACAAGCACCTCAAGAGGAGGCTTCTCTCAGCTACAGGTATGTGAGAGGGACTCTGAGTTTGTGGCCTCAAGTGCATTGGACACCGAGATGCTCTGACTCGAAGTAAGGCCGGATATCCCTGCAGTGAATTGAATGCAGGATCGTCTTGCATCTCCCAAGACGAAGGGTTGTCTGAATCCCCTGTGGAGACCACAGAGAAAGACATCGTTCTCCGCCTCATCGAGCCCGAAGGCCCCACATCGTTTGAAAACTCGAGAGGTCCGAGGAGATCAATGCTTCCAAAGGAGACGATGCCTGACTCCTCTTGAAAATGGATAGGAGTCCCAGGATCCCTGTGGCACGTGGAAAGGGACCCTGGGTCTCCCGCCTCACATGGAGAGGCGTCGCAATTGCCATGCCAAGACTCGAGAAGAATCCCGAGGTGTCCCTCGCACCTAGGCAGGAGTCCTGACGTCGCTGAACAAACACGTGTCTGGAAGGGCCCTCCCCGTCGTAACTCGAGAATATACCCCAAGTTCAGGCCGCAACTTGAGAAAAACCATGAAACTTCGCCCTCGCCGCGAGATGAGGCCCGATTCCCCTGCCCTGCGTGCAGTGGAATTCCGTATTCCACATCAAAAAAGAAAGGAGCCTTGATTTCCTAATGGCACTCCAGAGAAAACCCAAGATCACTGTCTCAAGTCTAGAGGGATCCTGTGGTCACTGGAGCAACAAGAAAGGGCTCCGTGGACCCCAAATCAACTCGAGATGAGAGCTTAGTCCCTGGCTTCGACTCAAGAGGAATACCAACTTTCCACAAGCACCTCAAGAGGAGGCTTCTCTCAGCTACAGGTATGTGAGAGGGACCCTGAGTTTGTGGCCTCAAGTGGAATGGACACCGAGATGCTCTGACTCGAAGTAAGGCCGGATATCCCTGCAGTGAATTGAATGCAGGATCGTCTTGCATCTCCCAAGACGAAGGGTTGTCTGAATCCCCTGTGGAGACCACAGAGAAAGACATCGTTCTCCGCCTCATCGAGCCCGACGGCCCCACATCCTTTGAAAACTCGAGAGGTCCGAGGAGATCAATGCTTCCAAAGGAGACGATGCCTGACTCCTCTTGAAAATGGATAGGAGTCCCAGGATCCCTGTGGCACGTGGAAAGGGACCCTGGGTCTCCTGCCTCACATGGAGAGGCGTCGCAATTGCCATGCCAAGACTCGAGAAGAATCCCGAGGTGTCCCTCGCACCTAGGCAGGAGTCCTGACGTCGCTGAACAAACACGTGTCTGGGAGGCCCCTCCCCGTCGTAACTCGAGAATATACCCCAGGTTCCGGCCGCAACTTGAGAACAACCATGAGACTTCCCCCTCGCCGCGAGATGAGGCCCGATTCCCCTGCACTGCGTGCAGAGCAATTCCGTGTTCCACATCAAACTTGAAAGGAGTCTTGATTTCCTTGATGGCACTCCAGAGAAAACCCAAGATCACTGTCTCAAGTCTAGAGGGATCCTGAGGTCACTGTAGCAACACGAAAGGGCTCCGTGGACCCCAAATCAACTCGAGATGAGAGCTTAGTCCCTGGCTTCGACTCAAGAGGAATACCAACTTTCCACAAGCACCTCAAGAGGAGTCTTCTCTCAGCTACAGGTATGTGAGAGGGACACTGAGTTTGTGGCCTCAGGTGGAATGGACATCGAGATGCTGTGACTCGAAGTAAGGCCGGATATCCCTGCAGTGAATTGAATGCAGGCTCGTCTTGCATCTCCCAAGACGAAGGGATGTCTGAATCCCCTGTGGAGTCCACAGAGAAAGACCTAGTCCTCCGCCTTATCGCGACCGGAGGCCTCACATCCTTTGAAAACTCGAGAGGTCCGCGGAGATCAATGCTTCCAAAGGAGACGATGCCTGACTCCTCTTGAAAATGGATAGGAGTCCCAGGATCCCTGTGGCACGTGGAAAGGGACCCTGGGTCTCCCGCTTCACGTGGAGACACGTCCCAATTGCCATGCCAAGACTCGAGGAGAATCCCGAGGTGTCCCTCGCACCTATGCAGGAGTCCTGACGTCGCTGAACAAACACGTGTAAGGAAGGGCCCTCCCCGTCGTAACTCGAGAATATACCCCAGGTTCCGGCCGCAACTCGAGATAAACCATGAGACTTCCCCCTCGCCGCGAGATGAGTCCGATTCCCCTGCACTGCGTGCAGAGCAATTCCGTGTTCCACATCAAACGTGAAAGGCACCTTGATTTCCTTGATGGCACTCCAGAGAAAACCCAAGGTCACTGTCTCAAGTTTAGAGGGATCCTGAGGTCACTGGAGCAACAAGAAAGGGCTCCGTGGACCCCAAATCAACTCGAGATGAGAGCTTAGTCCCTGGCTTCGACTCAAGAGGAATACCAACTTTCCACAAGGACCTCAAGAGGAGGCTTCTCTCAACTACATGTATGTGAGAGGGACCCTGAGTTTGTGGCCTCAAGTGGAATGGACACCGAGATGTTCTGACTCGAAGTAAGGCCGGATATCCCTGCAGTGAATTGAATGCAGGCTCGTCTTCCATCTCCCAAGATGAAGGGATGTCTGAATCCCCTGTGGAGACCACAGAGAAGACCTAGTTCTCCACCTCTTCACGACTGGAGGCCTCACATCCTATGAAAAATCGAGACGTCCGCGGAGATCAATGCTTCCAAAGGAGACGATGCCTGACTCCTCTTGAAAATGGATAGGAGTCCCAGGATCCCTGTGGCTCGTGGAAAGGGACCCTGGGTCTCCCGCCTCACGTGGAGACGCGTCTCAATTGTCATGCCAAGAATCGAAGAGAATCCCGAGGTGTCCCTCGCACCTAGGCAGGAGTCCTGACGTCGCTGAACAAACACGAGTCTGGAAGGTCCCTCCCCGTTGTAACTCGAGAATATACCCCAGGTTCCGGCCGCAACTCGAGGAAAACCATGAGACTTACCCCTCGCCGCAAGATGAGGCCCGATTCCCCTGCACTGCGTGCAGAGCAATTCCGTGTTCCACATCAAACTTGAAAGGAGTCTTGATTTCCTTGATGGCACTCCAGAGAAAACCCAAGATCACTGTCTCAAGTCTAGAGGGATCCTGAGGTCACTGTAGCAACAGGAAAGGGCTCCGTGGACCCCAAATCAACTCGAGATGAGAGCTTAGTCCCTGGCTTCGACTCAAGAGGAATACCAACTTTCCACAAGCACCTCAAGAGGAGGCTTCTCTCAGCTACAGGTATGTGAGAGGGACCCTGAGGTTGTGGCCTCAAGTGGAATGGACACCGAGATGCTCTGACTCTAAGTAAGGCCGGATATCCCTGCAGTGAATTGAATGCAGGCTCGTCTTCCATCTCCCAAGATGAAGGGATGTCTGAATCCCATGTGGAGACCACAGAGAACACCTAGTTCTCCACCTCTTCACGATTGGAGGACTCACATCCTTTGAAAACTCGAGACGTCCACGGAGATCAATGCTTCCAAAGGAGACGATGCCTGACTCCTCTTGAAAATGGATAGGAGTCCCAGGATCCCTGTGGCACGTGGAAAGGGACCCTGGGTCTCCCGCCTCACGTGGAGACACGTCCCAATTGCCATGCCAAGGCTCGAGGAGGATCCCGAGGTGTCCCTCGCACCTAGGCAGGAGTCCTGACGTCGCTGAACAAACACGTGTCTGGAAGGGCCCTCCCCGTCGGAACTTGAGAATATACCCCATGTTCCGGCCTCAACTTGAGAAAAACCATGAGACTTCCCCCTTGACGCGACATGAGGCCCGATTCCCCTGCACTGCGTGCAGAGCAATTCCGTGTTCCACATCAAACGTGAAAGAAGCCTTGATTTCCTTGATGGCACTCCAGAGAAAACCCAAAATCACTGTCTCAAGTCTAGAGGGATCCTGAGGTCACTGGAACAACACGAAAGGGCTCCGAGCACCCCAAATCAACTCGAGATGAGAGCTTAGTCCCTGGCTTCGAGTCAAGAGGAATACCAACTTTCCACAAGCACCTCAAGAGGAGGCTTCTCTCAGCTACAGGTATGTGAGAGGGACCCTGAGTTTGTGGCCTCAAGGGGAATGGACACCGATATGCTCTGACTCGAAGTAAGGCCGGATATCCCTGCAGTGAATTGAATGCAGGCTCGTCTTGCATCTCCCAAGAAGAAGGGATGTCTGAATCCCCTGTGGAGACCACAGATAAAGACCTAGTTCTCCGCCTCATCGCGACCGGAGGCCTCACATCCTTTGAAAAGTCGAGAGGTCCGCGGAGATCAATGCTTCCAAAGGAGACGATGCCTGACTCCTACTGAAAATGGATAGGAGTCCCAGGATCCCTGTGGCACGTGGAACGGGACCCTGGGTATCCCGCCTCACGTGGAGACGCGTCCCAATTGCCATGCCAAGACTCGAGGAGAATCCCGAGGTGTCCCTCGCACCTAGGCAGGAGTCCTGACGTCGCTGAACAAACAGGTGTCTGGAAGGGCCCTCACCGTCGTAACTCGAGAATATACCCCAAGTTCCGGCCGCAACTCGAGAAAAACCATGAGACTTCCCCCTCGCCGTGAGTTGAGGCCCGATTCCCCTGCACTGCCTGCAGAGCAATTCCGTGGTCCACATCAAACGTGAAAGGAGCCTTGATTTCCTTGATGGCACTCCAGAGAAAACCCAAGATCACTGTCTCAAGTCTAGAGGGATCCTGAGGTAACTGGAGCAACACCAAAGGGCTCCATGGACTCCAAATCAACTCGAGATGAGAGCTTAGTCCCTGGCTTCGACTCAAGAGGAATACCAACTTTCCACAAGCACCTCAAGAAGAGGCTTCTCTCAGCTACAGGTATGTGAGAGGGACCCTGAGTTTGTGGCCTCAAGTGGAATGGACACCGAGATGCTCTGACTCGAAGTAAGGCCAGATATCCCAACAGTGAATTGAATGCAGGCTCATCTTGCATCTCCCAAGACGAAGGGCTGTCTGAATCCCCTGTGTAGACGACAGAGAAAGACCTAGTCCTCCGCCTCATCGCGACCAGAGGCCTCACATCCTTTGAAAACTCGAGAGGTCTGCGGAGATCAATGCTTCCAAAGGAGACGATGCCTGACTCCTCTTGAAAATGTATAGGAGTCCCAGGATCCCTGTGGCACGTGCAAAGGGACCCTGGGTCTCCCGCGTCACGTGGAGACGCGTCACAATTGCCATGCCAAGACTCGAGGAGAATCCCGAGGTGTCCCTCTCACCTAGGAAGGAGCCTGACGTCGCTGAACAAACACGTGTCTGGAAGGGCCCTCCCCGTCGTAACTCGAGAATATACCCCAGGTTCCGGCCGCAACTCGAGAAAAACCATGAGATTTCCCCCTCGCCGCGAGATGAGGCCCGATTCCCCTGCACTGCGTGCAGAGCAATTCCGTGTTCCACATCAAAGGTGAAAGGAGCCTTGATTTCCTTGATGGCACTCCATAGAAAACCCAAGATCACTGTCTCAAGTCTAGAAGGATCCTGAGGTCACTGGAGCAACACGAAAGGGCTCCGTCGACCCCAAATCAACTCGAGATGAGAGCTTAGTCCCTGGCTTAGACTCAAGAGGAATACCAACTTTCCACAAGCATCTCAAGAGGAGGCTTCTCTCAGCTACAGGTATATTTGAGGGACCCTGAAGTTGTGTCCTCAAGTGGAATGGACACAGCGATGCTCTGACTCGAAGTAAGGCCGGATATCCCTGCAGTGAATTGAATGCAGGCTCGTCTTGCATCTCCCAAGACGAAGGGATGTGTGAATCCCCTGTGGAGACCACAGAGAAAGACCGAGTTCTCCGCCTCATCGCGAGCGGAGGCCTCACATCCTTTGAAAAGTCGAGAGGTCCGCGGAGATCAATGCTTCCAAAGGAGACGATGCCTGACTCCTACTGAAAATGGATAGGAGTCCCAGGATCCCTGTGGCACGTGGAACGGGACCCTGGGTATCCCGCCTCACGTGGAGACGCGTCCCAATTGCCATGCCAAGACTCGAGGAGAATCCCGAGGTGTCCCTCGCACCTAGGCAGGAGTCCTGACGTCGCTGAACAAACAGGTGTCTGGAAGGGCCCTCACCGTCGTAACTCGAGAATATACCCCAAGTTCCGGCCGCAACTCGAGAAAAACCATGAGACTTCCCCCTCGCCGTGAGTTGAGGCCCGATTCCCCTGCACTGCCTGCAGAGCAATTCCGTGGTCCACATCAAACGTGAAAGGAGCCTTGATTTCCTTGATGGCACTCCAGAGAAAACCCAAGATCACTGTCTCAAGTCTAGAGGGATCCTGAGGTAACTGGAGCAACACCAAAGGGCTCCATGGACTCCAAATCAACTCGAGATGAGAGCTTAGTCCCTGGCTTCGACTCAAGAGGAATACCAACTTTCCACAAGCACCTCAAGAAGAGGCTTCTCTCAGCTACAGGTATGTGAGAGGGACCCTGAGTTTGTGGCCTCAAGTGGAATGGACACCGAGATGCTCTGACTCGAAGTAAGGCCAGATATCCCAACAGTGAATTGAATGCAGGCTCATCTTGCATCTCCCAAGACGAAGGGCTGTCTGAATCCCCTGTGTAGACGACAGAGAAAGACCTAGTCCTCCGCCTCATCGCGACCAGAGGCCTCACATCCTTTGAAAACTCGAGAGGTCTGCGGAGATCAATGCTTCCAAAGGAGACGATGCCTGACTCCTCTTGAAAATGTATAGGAGTCCCAGGATCCCTGTGGCACGTGCAAAGGGACCCTGGGTCTCCCGCGTCACGTGGAGACGCGTCACAATTGCCATGCCAAGACTCGAGGAGAATCCCGAGGTGTCCCTCTCACCTAGGAAGGAGCCTGACGTCGCTGAACAAACACGTGTCTGGAAGGGCCCTCCCCGTCGTAACTCGAGAATATTCCCCAGGTTCCGGCCGCAACTCGAGAAAAACCATGAGATTTCCCCCTCGCCGCGAGATGAGGCCCGATTCCCCTGCACTGCGTGCAGAGCAATTCCGTGTTCCACATCAAAGGTGAAAGGAGCCTTGATTTCCTTGATGGCACTCCAGAGAAAACCCAAGATCACTGTCTCAAGTCTAGAAGGATCCTGAGGTCACTGGAGCAACACGAAAGGGCTCCGTCGACCCCAAATCAACTCGAGATGAGAGCTTAGTCCCTGGCTTAGACTCAAGAGGAATACCAACTTTCCACAAGCATCTCAAGAGGAGGCTTCTCTCAGCTACAGGTATATTTGAGGGACCCTGAAGTTGTGTCCTCAAGTGGAATGGACACAGCGATGCTCTGACTCGAAGTAAGGCCGGATATCCCTGCAGTGAATTGAATGCAGGCTCGTCTTGCATCTCCCAAGACGAAGGGATGTGTGAATCCCCTGTGGAGACCACAGAGAAAGACCGAGTTCTCCGCCTCATCGCGAGCGGAGGCCTCACATCCTTTGAAAACTCGAGAGGTCCGCGGAGATCAATGCTTCCAAAGGAGACGATGCCTGACTCCTCTTGAAAATGGATAGGAGTCCCAATCCCTGTGGCACGTGGAAAGGGACCCTGGGTCTCCCGCCTCACGTGGAGTCGCGTCCCAGTTGCCATGCCAAGAATCGAGGAGAATCCCGAGGCGTCCCTCGCACCTAGGCAGGAGTCCTGACGTCGCTGAACAAACACGTGTCTGGAAGGGCCCTCCCCGTCGTAACTCGAGAATATACACCAGGTTCCGGCCGCAAGTCGAGAAAAACCATGAGACTTCCCCTTCGCCGCGACATGAGGCCCGATTCCCCTGCACTGCCTGCAGAGCAATTCCGTGTTCCACATCAAACGTGAAAGGAGCCTTGATTTCCTTGATGGCACTCCAGAGAAAACCCAAGATCACTGTCTGAAGTCTAGAGGGATCCTGAGGTCACTGGAGCAACACGAAAGGGCTCCGTGGACCCCAAATCAACTCGAGATGAGAGCTTAGTCCGTGGCTTCAACTCAAGAGGAATACGAACTTTCCACAAGCCCCTCAAGTTGAGGCTTCTCTCAGCTACAGGTATGTGAGAGGAACCCTGAGTTTGTGGCATCAAGTGGAATGGACACCGAGATGCTCTGACTCGAAGTAAGGCCGGATATACCTGCAGTGAATTGAATGCAGGCTCGTCTTGCATCTCCCAAGACGAAGTTTTGTCTGAATCCCCTGTGCAGACCACACAGAAAGAACTAGTCCTCCGCCTCATCGCGAGCAGAGGCCTCACATCCTTTGAAAACTCGAGAAGTGTGCGGAGATCAATGCTTCCAAAGGAGACGATGCCTGACTCCTCCTGAAAATGGATAGGAGTCCCAGGATCACTGTGGCACGTGGAGAGGGATCCTGGGTCTCCCGCCTCACGTGGAGACGCGTTCCAATTGCCATGCCAAGACTCGAGGAGAATCCCGAGGTGTCCCTCGCACCTCGGCAGGAGTCCTGACGTCGCTGAACAAACACGTGTCTGGAAGGGACCTCCCCATCGTAACTCGAGAATATACCCCTGTTTCCGGCCGCAACTCGAGAAAAACCATGAGATTTCCCCCTCGCCGCGAGTTGAGGACCGATTCCCCTGCACTGCATGCAGAGCAATTCCGTGTTCCACATCAAACGTGAAAGGAGCCTTGATTTCCTTGATGGCACTCCAGAGAAAACCCAAGATCACTGTCTCAAGTCTAGAGGGATCCTGAGGTCACTGTAGCAAGACGAAAGGGCTACGTGGACCCCAAATCAACTCGAGATGAGAGCTTAGTCCCTGGCTTAGACTCAAGAGGAATACCAACTTTCCACAAGCATCTCAAGAGGAGGCTTCTCTCAGCTACAGGTATATTTGAGGGACCCTGAAGTTGTGTCCTCAAGTGGAATGGACACAGCGATGCTCTGACTCGAAGTAAGGCCGGATATCCCTGCAGTGAATTGAATGCAGGCTCGTCTTGCATCTCCCAAGACGAAGGGATGTGTGAATCCCCTGTGGAGACCACAGAGAAAGACCGAGTTCTCCGCCTCATCGCGAGCGGAGGCCTCACATCCTTTGAAAACTCGAGAGGTCCGCGGAGATCAATGCTTCCAAAGGAGACGATGCCTGACTCCTCTTGAAAATGGATAGGAGTCCCAATCCCTGTGGCACGTGGAAAGGGACCCTGGGTCTCCCGCCTCACGTGGAGTCGCGTCCCAGTTGCCATGCCAAGAATCGAGGAGAATCCCGAGGCGTCCCTCGCACCTAGGCAGGAGTCCTGACGTCGCTGAACAAACACGTGTCTGGAAGGGCCCTCCCCGTCGTAACTCGAGAATATACACCAGGTTCCGGCCGCAAGTCGAGAAAAACCATGAGATTTCCCCCTCGCCGCGAGTTGAGGACCGATTCCCCTGCACTGCATGCAGAGCAATTCCGTGTTCCACATCAAACGTGAAAGGAGCCTTGATTTCCTTGATGGCACTCCAGAGAAAACCCAAGATCACTGTCTCAAGTCTAGAGGGATCCTGAGGTCACTGTAGCAAGACGAAAGGGCTACGTGGACCCCAAATCAACTCGAGATGAGAGCTTAGTCCCTGGCTTAGACTCAAGAGGAATACCAACTTTCCACAAGCATCTCAAGAGGAGGCTTCTCTCAGCTACAGGTATATTTGAGGGACCCTGAAGTTGTGTCCTCAAGTGGAATGGACACAGCGATGCTCTGACTCGAAGTAAGGCCGGATATCCCTGCAGTGAATTGAATGCAGGCTCGTCTTGCATCTCCCAAGACGAAGGGATGTGTGAATCCCCTGTGGAGACCACAGAGAAAGACCGAGTTCTCCGCCTCATCGCGAGCGGAGGCCTCACATCCTTTGAAAACTCGAGAGGTCCGCGGAGATCAATGCTTCCAAAGGAGACGATGCCTGACTCCTCTTGAAAATGGATAGGAGTCCCAATCCCTGTGGCACGTGGAAAGGGACCCTGGGTCTCCCGCCTCACGTGGAGTCGCGTCCCAGTTGCCATGCCAAGAATCGAGGAGAATCCCGAGGCGTCCCTCGCACCTAGGCAGGAGTCCTGACGTCGCTGAACAAACACGTGTCTGGAAGGGCCCTCCCCGTCGTAACTCGAGAATATACACCAGGTTCCGGCCGCAAGTCGAGAAAAACCATGAGACTTCCCCTTCGCCGCGACATGAGGCCCGATTCCCCTGCACTGCCTGCAGAGCAATTCCGTGTTCCACATCAAACGTGAAAGGAGCCTTGATTTCCTTGATGGCACTCCAGAGAAAACCCAAGATCACTGTCTGAAGTCTAGAGGGATCCTGAGGTCACTGGAGCAACACGAAAGGGCTCCGTGGACCCCAAATCAACTCGAGATGAGAGCTTAGTCCGTGGCTTCAACTCAAGAGGAATACGAACTTTCCACAAGCCCCTCAAGTTGAGGCTTCTCTCAGCTACAGGTATGTGAGAGGAACCCTGAGTTTGTGGCATCAAGTGGAATGGACACCGAGATGCTCTGACTCGAAGTAAGGCCGGATATACCTGCAGTGAATTGAATGCAGGCTCGTCTTGCATCTCCCAAGACGAAGTTTTGTCTGAATCCCCTGTGCAGACCACACAGAAAGACCTAGTCCTCCGCCTCATCGCGAGCAGAGGCCTCACATCCTTTGAAAACTCGAGAAGTGTGCGGAGATCAATGCTTCCAAAGGAGACGATGCCTGACTCCTCCTGAAAATGGATAGGAGTCCCAGGATCACTGTGGCACGTGGAGAGGGATCCTGGGTCTCCCGCCTCACGTGGAGACGCGTTCCAATTGCCATGCCAAGACTCGAGGAGAATCCCGAGGTGTCCCTCGCACCTCGGCAGGAGTCCTGACGTCGCTGAACAAACACGTGTCTGGAAGGGACCTCCCCATCGTAACTCGAGAATATACCCCTGTTTCCGGCCGCAACTCGAGAAAAACCATGAGATTTCCCCCTCGCCGCGAGTTGAGGACCGATTCCCCTGCACTGCATGCAGAGCAATTCCGTGTTCCACATCAAACGTGAAAGGAGCCTTGATTTCCTTGATGGCACTCCAGAGAAAACCCAAGATCACTGTCTCAAGTCTAGAGGGATCCTGAGGTCACTGTAGCAAGACGAAAGGGCTACGTGGACCCCAAATCAACTCGAGATGAGAGCTTAGTCCCTGGCTTCGACTCAAGAGGAATACCAACTTTCCACAAGCACTTCAAGAGGAGGCTTCTCTCAGCTACAGCTATGTGAGAGGGCCACTGAGTTTGTGGCCTCAAGTGGAATGGACACCGAGATGCTCGGACTCGAAGTAAGGCCGGATATCCCTGCAGTGAATTGAATGCAGGCTCGTCTTGCATCTCCCAAGACGAAGGGATGTCTGAATCCCCTGTGGAGACCACAGAGAAAGACCTAATTCTCCGCCTCATCGCGAGAGGAGGCCTCACATCCTTTGAAAACTCGAGAGGTCTGCGGAGATCAATGCTTCGAAAGGAGACGATGCCTGACTCCTCTTGAAAATGAATAGGAGACCCAGGATCCCTGTGGCACGTGGAAAGGGACACTGGGTCTCCCGCCTCACGTGGACACGCGTCCCAATTGCCATGCCAAGACTCGAGGAGAATCCCGAGGTGTCCCTCGCACCTAGGCAGGAGTCCTGACGTCGCTGAACAAATACGTGTCTGGAAGGGCCCTCCCCGTCGTAACTCGAGAATATACCCCAGTTTCCGGTCGCAACTCGAGAAAAACCATGAGATTTCCCCCTCGCCGCGAGTTGAGGCCCGATTCCCCTGCACTGCCTGCAGAGCAATTCCGTGTTCCACATCAAACGTGAAAGGAGCCTTGATTTCCTTGGTGGCACTCCAGAGAAAACCCAAGATCACTGTCTCAAGTCTAGAGGGATCCTGAGGTTACTGGAGCTACACGAAACGGCTCCGTGGACCCCAAATCAACTCAAGATGAGAGCTTAGTCCCTGGCTTAGACTCAAGAGGAATACCAACTTTCCACAAGCACCTCAAAAGGAGTCTTCTCTCAGCTACAGGTATGTGAGAGGGACCCTGAGTTTGTGGCCTCAAGTGGAATGGACACCGAGATGCTCTGACTCGAAGTAAGTCCGGATATCCCTGCAGTGAATTGAATGCAGGCTCGTCTTGCATCTCCCAAGACGAAGGGTTGTCTGAATCCCCTGTGTAGACCACAGAGAAAGACCTAGTTCTCCGCCTCAACGCGAACGGAGGCCTCACATTCTTTGAAAACTCGAGAGGTGCGCGGAGATCAATGCTTCCAAAGGAGACTTTGCCTGACTCCTCTTGAAAATGGATAGGAGTCCCAGGATCCCTGTGGCACGTGGAAGGGGACCCTGGGTCTCCCGCCTCACGTGGAGACGCATCCCAATTGCCATGCCAAGACTCGAGGAGAATCCCGAGTTGTCCCTCGCACCTCGGCAGGAGTCCTGACGTCGCTGAACAAACACGTGTCTGGAAGGGCCCTACCCATCGTAACTTGAGAATTTAACCCAGGTTCCGGACGGAACTCGAGAAAAACCATGAGACTTCCCCCTCGCCGTGAGATGAGGCCCGATTCCCCTGCACTGCGTGCAGAGCAATTCCGTGTTCCACATCAAACGGGAAAGGAGCCTTGATTTCCTTGATGGAACTCCAGAGAAACCCCAAGATCACTGTCTCAAGTCTAGAGGGATCCTGAGGTCACTGGAGCAACACGAAAGGGCTCCGTGGACCCCAAATCAACTCGAGATGAGAGCTTAGTCCCTGGCTTCGACTCAAGAGGAATACCAACTTTCCACAAGCACCTCAAGAGGAGGCTTCTCTCAGCTACAGGTATGTGAGAGGGACCCTGAATTTGTGGACTCAAGTGGAATGGACACCGAGATGCTCTGACTCGAAGTAAGGCCGGATATCCCTGCAGTCAATTGAATGCAGGCTCGTCTTGAATCTCCCAAGACGACGGGATGTATGAATCCCCTGTGGAGACCACAGCAAAAGACCTAGTCTTCCGCCTCATCGCGACCGGAGGCCTCACATCCTTTGAAAACTCGAGAGGTCTGCGGAGATCAATGCTTACAAAGGAGACGATGCCTGACTCCTCTTGAAAATGGATAGGAGTCCCAGGATCCCTGTGGCACGTGCAAAGGGACCCTGGGTCTCCCGCCTCACGTGGAGACGCGTCCCCATTGCCATGCCAAGACTCGAGGAGAATCCCGAGGTGTCCCTCGCACCTAGGCAGGAGTCCTGACGTCGCTGAACAAACACGTGTCTGGAAGGGCCCTCCTCGTCGTAACTCGAGAATATACCCCAGGTTCCGGCCGCAACTCGAGAAAAACCATGAGACTTCCCCCTCGCCGCGAGATGAGGTCCGATTCCCCTGCACTGCGTGCAGAGCAATTCCGTGTTCCACATCAAACGTGAAAGAAGCCTTGATTTCCTTGATGGCACTCCAGAGAAAACCCAAGATCACTGTCTCAAGTCTAGAGGGATCCTGAGGTCACTGGAGCAACACGAAATGGCTCCGTGGACCCCAAATCAACTCGAGATGAGAGCTTAGTCCCTGGCTTCGACTCAAGAGGACTACCAACTTTCCACAAGCACCTTAAGAGGAGGCTTCTCTCAGCTACAGGTATGTGAGAGGGACCCTGAATTTGTGGCCTCAAATGGAATGGACACCGAGATGCTCTGACTCGAAGTAACGCCGGATATCCCTGCAGTGAATTGAATGCAGGCTCGTCTTGCATCTCCATAGATGAAGGGATGTCTGAATCCCCTGTGGAGACCACAGAGAAAGACCTAGTCCTCCACCTCATCAAGACCGGAGGCCTCACATCCTTTGAAAACTCGAGAGTTCTGCGGAGATCAATGCTTCCAAAGGAGATGATGCCTGACTCCTCTTCAAAATGGATAGGAGTCCCAGGATTCCTGTGGCACGTGGAAAGGGACCCTGGGTCTCCCGCCTCATGTGGAGACGCGTCCCAATTGCCATGCCAAGACTCGAGGAGAATCCCGAGGTGTCCCTCGCACCTAGGCAGGAGTCCGACGTCGCTGAACAAACACGTGTCTGGAAGGGCCCTCCCTGTCGTAACTCGAGAATATACCCCAGGTTCCGGCCGCAACTCGAGAAAAACCATGAGACTTCCCCCTCGCCGCGAGATGAGGCCCGATTCCACTGCACTGCGTGCAGAGCAATTCCGTGTTCCACATCAAACGGGAAAGGAGCCTTGATTTCCTTGATGGCACTCCAGAGAAACCTCAAGATGACTGTCTCAAGTCTAGAGGGATCCTGAGGTCACTGGAGCAACAAGAAAGGGCTCTGTGGACCCCAAATCAACTCGAGATGAGAGCTTAGTCCCTGGCTTCGACTCAAGAGGAATACCAACTTTCCACAAGCACCTCAAGAGGTGGCTTCTCTCAGCTACATGTATATTTGAGGGACCCCGAGTTTGTGGCCTCAAGTGGAATGGACACCGGGATGCTCTGACTCGACGTAAGGCCGGATATCCCTGCAGTGAATTGAATGCAGGCTCGTCTTGCATCTCCCAAGACGAAGGGATGTCTGAATCCCCTGTGGAGACCACGGAGAAAAACCTAATTCTCCACCTCATCGCGAGCGGAGGCCTCACATCCTTTGAAAACTCGAGAGGTCCGCGGAGATCATTGCTTCCAAAGGAGACGTTGACTGACTCCTCTTGAAAATGGATAGGAGTCCCAGGATCCCTGTGGCACGTGGAAAGGGACCCTGGGTCTCCCGCCTCACGTGGAGACACGTCCCCATTGCCATGCCAAGACTCGAGGAGAATCCCGAGGTGGCCCTCGCACCTAGGCAGGAGTCCTGACGTCGCTGAACAAACACGTGTCTGGAAGGGCCCTCCCCGTCGTAACTCGAGAATATACCCCAGGTTCCGGCCGGAACTCGAGAAAAACCATGAGACTTCCCCCTCGCCGCAAGATGAGGCCCGATTCCCCTGCCCTGCATGCAGAGCAATTCCGTATTCCACATCAAAAGTGAAAGGAGCCTTGATTTCCTTGATGGCACTCCAGAGAAAACCCAAGATCACTGGCTCAAGTCTAGAGGGATCCTGAGGTCACTGGAGCAATACGAAAGGGCTCCGTGGACCACAAATCAACTCGTGATGAGAGCTTAGTCCCTGGCTTCGACTCAAGAGGAATACCAACTTTCCACAAGCACCTCAAGAGGAGGCTTCTATTAGCTACAGGTATGTGAGAGGGACCCTGAGTTTGTGGCCTCAAGTGGAATGGACACCGAGATGCTCTGACTCGAAGTAAGGCCGGATATCCCTGCAGTGAATTGAATGCAGGCTCGTCTTGCATCTCCCAAGACGAAGGGATGTCTGAATCCCCTGTGGAGATGACAGAGAAAGAGCTAGTCCTCCGCCTCATCGCGAGCGGAGGCCTCACATCCTTTGAAAACTCGAGAGGTCCGCGGAGATCAATGCTTCCAAAGGAGACGATGCCTGACTCCTCTTCAAAATGGATAGGAGTCCCAGGAACCCTGTGGCACGTGGAAAGGGACCCTGGGTCTCCTGCCTCACGTGGAGACGCGTCCCAATTGCCATGCCAAGACTCGAGGAGAACCCCGAGGTGTCCCTCGCACCTAGGCAGGAGTCCTGACGTCGCTGAACAAACACGTGTCTGGAAGGGCCCTCCCCGTCTTAACTCAAGAATATACCCCAGGTTCCGGCCGCAACTCGAGAAAAACCATGAGACTTCCCCCTCGCCGCGAGATGAGGCCCGATTCCCCTGCACTGCGTGCAGAGCAATTCCGTATTCCACATCAAAAGTGAAAGGAGCCTTGATTTCCTTGATGGCACTCCAGAGAAAACCCAAGATCACTGTCTCAAGTCTAGAGGGATCCTGAGGTCAATGGAGTAACAGTAAAGGGCTCCGTGGACCCCAAATCAACTCGAGATGAGAGCTTAGTACCTGGCTTCCACTCAAGAGGAATATCAACTTTCCACAAGCACCTCAAGAGGAGGCTTCTCTCAGCTACAGGTATGTGAGAGGGACCCTGAGTTTGTGGCCTCAAGTGGAATAGACAGCGAGATGCTCTGACTCGATGTAAGGCTGGATATCCCTGCAGTGAATTGAATGCAGGCTCGTCTTGCATCTCCCAAGACGAAGGGATGTCTGAATCCCCTGTGGAGACGACAGAGAAAGACCTAGTTCTCAGCCTCATCGTGACCGGAGGCCTCACATCCTTTGAAAACTCGAGAGGTCCGCGGAGATCAATGCTTCCAAAGGAGACGATGCCTGACTCCTCTTGAAAATGGATAGGAGACCCAGGATCCCTGTGGCACGTGGAAAGGGACACTGGGTCTCCCGCCTCACGTGGAGACGCGTCCCAATTGCCATGCCAAGACTCGAGGAGAATCCCGAGGTGTCCCTCGCACCTAGGCAGGAGTCCTGACATCGCTGAACAAACACGTGTCTGGAAGGGCCCTCCCCGTCGTAACTCGAGAATATACCCCAGGTTCGGGCCCCAAGTCGAGAAAAACCATGAGATTTCCCCCTCGCCGCGAGTTGAGGCCCGATTCACCTGCACTGCATGCAGAGCAATTCCGTGTTCCACATCAAACGTGAAAGGAGCCTTGATTTCCTTGATGACACTTCAGAGAAAACCCAAGATCAATGTCTCAAGTCTAGAGGGATCCTGAGGTCACTGGACCAACAGGAAAGGGCTACGTGGACCGAAATACACTCGAGATGAGAGCTTAGTCCCTGGCTTAGACTCAAGAGGAATACGAACTTTCCACAAGCACCTCAAGAGGAGGCTTCTCTCAGCTACATGTATATTTGACGGACCCCGAGTTTGTGGCCTCAAGTGGAATGGACACCGAGATGCTCTGACTCGAAGTAAGGCCGGATATCCCTGCAGTGAATTGAATGCAGGCTCGTCTTGCATCTCCAAGACGAAGGGTTGTCTGAATCCCCTGTGGAGACCACAGAGAAAGACCTAGTCCTCCGCCTCCTCGCAACCGGAGGCCTCATATCCTTTGAAAATTCGAGAGGTCCGCTGAGATCAATACTTGCGAAGGAGACGATGCCTGACTCCTCTTGAAAATGGATAGGAGTCCCAGGATCACTGTGGCACGTGGAAAGGGACTCTCGGTCTCCCGCCTCACGTGGAGACGCGTCCCAATTGCCATGCCAAGACTCGAGGAAAATCTCGAGGAATCCCTCACACCTAGGCAGGAGTCCTGACGTCGCTGAACAAACACGTGTCTGGAAGGGCCCTCCCCATCGTAACTCGAGAATATACCCCAGGTTCCGGCGCAACTCGAGAAAAACCATGAGACTTCCCCCTCGCCGCGAGATGAGGCCCGATTCCCCTGCACTGCGTGCAGAGCAATTCCGTGTTCCACATCAAACGAGAAAAAAGCCTTGATTTCCTTGATGGCACTCCAGAGAAAACCCAAGATCACTGTCTCAAGTCTAGAGGGATCCTGAGGTCACTGTAGCAACACAAAAGGGCTCTGTGCACCCCAAATCAACTCGAGATGAGAGCTTAGTTCCTGGCTTCGACTCAAGAGGAATTCCAACTTTCCACAAGCACCTCAAGGGGAGGCTTCTCTCAGCTACATGTATGTGAGAGGGACCCTGAGTTTGTGGGCTCAAGTGGAATGGACACCGAGATGCTCTGTCTCGAAGTAAGGCCGGATATCCCTGCAGTGAATTGAATGCAGGCTCGTCTTGCATCTCCCAAGACGAAGGGATGTCTGAATCCCCTGTGGAGACGACAGAGAAAGAACTAGTTCTCCGCCTCATCGCGACCGGAGGCCTCACATCCTTTGAAAACTCGAGAGGTCCACGGAGATCAATGCTTCCAAAGGAGACGATGCCTGACTCCTCTTGAAAATGGATAGGAGTCCCAGGATCCCTGTGGCACGTGGAAAGGGACCCTGGGTCTCCCGCCTCACGTGGAGACGCATCCCAATTGCCATGCCAAGACTCGAGGAGTATCCCGAGTTGTCCCTCGCACCTAGGCAGGGGTCCTGACGTTGCTGAACAGACATGTGTCTGGAAAGACCCTCCCCGTCGTAACTCGAGAATATACCCCAGGTTCCGGCCGCAACTCGAGAACAACCATGAGACTTCCCCCTCGCCGCGAGATGAGGCCCGATTCCCCTGCAATGCATGCAGAGCAATTCCGTGTTCCACATCAAACTTGAAAGGAGCCTTGATATCCTTGATGGCACTCCATACAAAACCCAAGATCACTGTCTCAAGTCTAGAGGGATCCTGAGGTCACTGTAGCAACAAGAAAGGGCTCCGTGGACCCAAAACCAACTCGAGATGAGAACTTAGTCCCTGGCTTCGACTCAAGGGGAATACCAACTTTCCACAAGCACCTCAAGCGGAGGCTTCTCTCAGCTACAGGTATGTGAGAGGGACCCTGAGTTTGTGGCCTCAAGTGGAATGGACACCGAGACGCTGTGACTCGAGGTAAGGCCGGATATCCCTGCAGTGAACTGAATGCATGCTCGTCTTGCATCTCCCAAGACGAAGGGATGTCTGAATCCCCTGTGGAGACCACAGAGAAAGACCTAGTTCTCCGTCTCATCGAGACCGGAGGACTCACAACCTTTGAAAACTCGAGAGGTCCACGGAGATCAATACTTCCAAAGGAGACGATGCCTGACTCCTCTTCAAAATGGATAGGAGTCCCAGGATCCCTGTGGCACGTGGAAAGGGACCCTGGGTCTCTTGCCTCATGTGGAGACGCGTTCCAATTGCCATGCCAAGACTTTAGGAGAATCCAAAGGTGTCCCTCGCACCTATCACGTGTCTGGAAGGGCCCTCCCCTTCGTAACTCGAGAATATACCCCAGGTTCAGGCCGCAACTCGAGAAAAACCATGAGACTTCCCCCTCGCCGCGAGATGAGGCCCGATTCCCCTGCCCTGCATGCAGAGCAATTCCGTATTCCACATCAAAAATGAAAGGAGCCTTGATTTCTTTGATGGCACTCCAGAGAAAACCCAAGATTACTGTCTCAAGTCTAGAGGGATCCTGAGGTCACTGTAGCAACATGAAAGGGCTCTGTGGTCCCCAAATCAACTCGAGATGAGAGCTTAGTCCCTGGCTTCGACTCAAGAGGAATACCAACTTTCCACAGCAGCTCAAGAGGAGGCTTCTCTCAGCTACATGTAAGTGAGAGGGCCCCTGAGTTTGTGGCCTCAAATGGAATGGACACCGAGATGCTCTGACTCGAAGTAAGGCCGAATATCCCTGCAGTGAATTGAATGCAGGCTCGTCTTGCATCTCCCAAGATGAAGGGATGTCTAAACCCCTGTGGAGACCACAGGGAAAGACCTAGTCCACCGCCTCATCGCGACCAGAGGCCTCACATCCTTTGAAAATTCGAGAGGTCCGCGGAGATCAATGCTTCCGAAGGAGACGATGCCTGACTCCTCTTGAAAATGGATTGGAGTCCCAGGATCCCTGTGGCACGTGGAAAGGGACCCTGGGTCTCCCGCCTCACATGGAGACGCGTCCAAATTGCCATGCCAAGACTCGAGGAGAATCCCGAGGTGTCCCTCGCACCTAGGCAGGAGTCCTGACGTCGCTGAACAAACACGTGTCTGGAAGGGCCCTCCCCGTCGTAACTCGAGCATATACCCCAGGTTCCGCCCGCAACTCGTGAAAAACCATGAGACTTCCCCCTCGCCGCGAGATGAGGCCCGATTCCCCTGCACTGCATGCAGAGCAATTACGTGTTCCACATCAAAAGTGAAAGGAGCCTTGATTTCCTTGATGGCACTCCAGAGAAACCCCAAGATCACTGTCTCAAGTCTAGAGGGATCCTGAGGTCACTGGAGCAACAGGAAAGGGCTCCTTGGACCCCAAATCAACTCGAGATGAGAGCTTAGTCCCTGGCTTCGACTCAAGAGGAATATCAACTTTCCACAAGAACCTCAACAGGAGGCTTCTCTCAGGTACAGGTATGTGAGAGGGACCCTGAGTTTGTGGCCTCAAGTGGAATGGACACCGAGATACTCTGACTCGACGTAAGGCCGGATATCCCTGCAGTGAATTGAATGCAGGCTCGTCTTGCATCTCCCAAGACGAAGGGATGTCTGATCCCCTGAGGAGACCACAGAGAAAGACCTAACTTTCTGCCTCATCGCGACCAGAGGCCTCACATCCTTTGAAAACTCGAGAGCTCCGCAGATAACAATGCTTCCAAAGGAGACGATGCCTGACTCCTCTTGAAAATGGATAGGAGTCCCAGGATCCCTGTGGCACGTGGAAAGGGACCCTGGGTCTCCCGCCTGACGTGGAGACGCGTCCCAATACCCATGCCAAGACTCGAGGAGAATCCCGAGGTGTCCCTCGCACCTAGGCAGGAGTCCTGACGTCGCTGAACAAACACGTGTCTGGAGGGGCCCTCCCCGTTGTAACTCGAGAATATACCCCAGGTTCGGGCCGCAACTCGAGAAAAACCATGAGACTTCCCCCTCGCCGCGAGATGAGGCCTGATTCCCCTGCCCTGCGTGCAAAGCAATTCCGTTTTCCACATCAAACGTGAAAGGAGCCTTGATTTCCTTGATGGCGCTCCAGAGAAAACCCAAGTTCTCTGTCTCAAGTCTAGAGGGATCCTGAGGTCACTGGAGCAACACGAAAGGGCTCCGTGGACCACAAATCAACTCGAGATGAGAGCTTAGTCCCTAGCTTCGACTCAAGAGGAATACCAACTTTCCACAAGCACCTCAAGAGGAGGCTTCTCTCAGTTACAGGTATGTGAGAGGGACCCTGAGTTTGTGGCCTCAAGTGGAATGGACACCGAGATGCTCTGACTCGAAGTAAGGCCGTATATCCCTGCAGTGAATTGAATGCACGATCGCCATGCATCTCCCAAAACGAAGGGATGTCTGAATCCCCTGTGGAGATGACAGAGAAAGAGCTAGTCCTCCGCCTCATCACGAGCGGAGGCCTCACATCCTTTGAAAACTCGAGAGGTCCGCGGAGATCAATGCTTCCAAAGGAGACGATGCCTGACTCCTCTTGAAAATGGATAGGAGTCCCAGGATCCCTGTGGCACGTGGAAAGGGACCCTGGGTCTCCCGCCTCACATGGAGACGCGTCCAATTGCCATGCCAAGACTCGAGGAGAATCCCGAGTTGACCCTCGCACCTAGGCAGGAGTCCTGACGTCGCTGAACAAACACGTGTCTGGAAGGGCCCTCCCCGTCGTAACTCGAGAATATACCCCAGGTTCCGGCCGCAACTCGAGAAAAACCATGAGACTTCCCCCTCGCCGCTGGATGAAGCCCGATTCCCCTGCACTGCGTGCAGAACAATTCCGTGTTCCACATCAAACGTGAAAGGAGCCTTGATTTCCTTGATGGCACTCCAGAGAAAACCCAAGATCACTGTCTCAAGTCTAGAGGGATCCTGAGGTCACTGGAGCAACACGAAAGGGCTCCGTGGACCCCAAATCAACTCGAGATGAGAGCTTAGTCCCTGGCTTCGACTCAAGAGGAATACCAACTTTCCACAAGCACCTCAAGAGGAGGCTTCTCTCAGCTACAGGTATGTGAGAGGGACCCTGAGTTTGTGGCCTCAAGTGGAATGACACCGAGATGCTCTGACTCGAAGTAAGGCCGGATATCCCTGCAGTGAATTGAATGCAGGCTCGTCTTGCCTCTAACAAGACGAAGGGATGTCTGAATCCCCTGTGGAGACCACAGAGAAAGACCGAGTTCTCCGCCTCATCGAGACCGGAGGCCTCACATTCTTTGAAAACTCGAGAGGTCCGCGGAGATCAATGCTTCCAAAGGAGACGATGCCTGACTCCTCTTGAAAATGGATAGGAGTCCCAGGATCCCTGTGGCACGTGGAAAGGGACCCTGGGTCTCCCGCCTCACGTGGAGACGCGTCCAAATTGCCATGCCAAGACTCGAGGAGAATCCCGAGGTGTCCCTCACACCTAGGCAGGAGTCCTGACGTCGCTGAACAAACACGTGTCTGGAAGGGCCCTCCCCGTCGTAACTCGAGAACATACCCCAGGTTCGGGCCGCAACTCGAGAAAAACAATGAGATTTCCCCCTCGCCGCGAGTTCAGGCACGATTTCCCTGCACTGCATGCAGAGCAATTCCGTGTTCCACATCAAACGTGAAAGGAGCCTTGATTTCCTTGATGACACTCCAGAGAAAACCCAAGATCACTGTCTCAAGTCTAGAGGGATCCTGAGGTCACTGGACCAACAGGAAAGGGCTCCGTGGACCGAAATACACTCGAGATGAGAGCTTAGTCCCTGGCTTCGACTCAAGAGGAATACCAACTTTCCACAAGCACCTCAAGAGGAAGCTTCTCTCAGCTACATGTATATTTGAGGGACCCCGAGTTTGTGGCCTCAAGTGGAATGGACAACGGGATGCTCTGACTCGAAGTAAGGCCGGATATCCCTGCAGTGAATTGAATGCAGGCTCGTCTTGCATCTCCCAAGACGAAGGGATGTCTGAATCCCCTTTGGAGACCACAGAGAAAAACCTAATTCTCCAGCTACTCGCGAGCGGAGGCCTCACATCCTTTGAAAACTCGAGAGTTCCGCGGAGATCATTGCTTCCAAAGGAGACGATGACTGACTCCTCTTGAAAATGGATAGGAGTCCCAGGATCCATGTGGCACGTGGAAAGGAACCCTGGGTCTCCCGCCTCACGTGGAGACGCGTCCCAATTGCCATGCCAAGACTCGAGGAGAATCCCGA
Organism: Dama dama; assembly: GCF_033118175.1. Classification (NCBI taxonomy): domain Eukaryota; kingdom Metazoa; phylum Chordata; class Mammalia; order Artiodactyla; family Cervidae; genus Dama; species Dama dama. The sequence continues at coordinate 123,707 of NW_026871054.1, forward strand.
GGTGTCCCTCGCACCTAGGCAGGAGTCCTGACGTCGCTGAACAAACACGTGTCTGGAAGGGCCCTCCCCGTTGTAACTCGAGAATATACCCCAGGTTCGGGCCGCAACTCGAGAAAAACCATGAGACTTCCCCCTCGCCGCGAGATGAGGCCTGATTCCCCTGCCCTGCGTGCAAAGCAATTCCGTTTTCCACATCAAACGTGAAAGGAGCCTTGATTTCCTTGATGGCACTCCAGAGAAAACCCAAGTTCACTGGCTCAAGTCTAGAGGGATCCTGAGGACACTGGAGCAAAACAAAAGGGCTCCGTAGACCACAAATCAACTCGAGATGAGAGCTTAGTCCCTGGCTTCGACTCAAGAGGAATACCAACTTTCCACAAGCACCTCAAGAGGAGGCTTCTCTCAGCTACAGGTATGTGAGAGGGACCCTGAGTTTGTGGCCTCAAGTGGAATGGACACCGAGATGCTGTGACTCGAAGTAAGTCCGGATATCCCTGCAGTGAATTGAATGCACGATCGTCTTGCATCTCCCAAGACGAAGGGATGTCTGAATCCCCTGTGGAGATGACAGAGAAAGAGCTATTCCTCCGCCTCATCGCGAGCGAAGGCCTCACATCCTTTGAAAACTCGAGAGGTCCGCGGAGATCAATGCTTCCAAAGGAGACGATGCCTGACTCCTCTTGAAAATGGATAGGAGTCCCAGGATCCCTGTGGCACGTGGAAAGGGACCCTGGGTCTCCCGCCTCACGTGGAGAAGCGTCCAAATTGCCATGCCAAGACTCGAGGAGAATCCCGAGGTGTCCCGCGCACCTAGGCAGGAGTCCTGACGTCGCTGAACAAACACGTGTCTGGAAGGTCCCTCCCCATCGTAACTCGAGAATATACCCCAGGTTCCGGCCGCAACTCGAGAAAAACCATGATACTGCCCCCTCGCCGCTGGATGAAGCCCGATTGCCCTGCACTGCGTGCAGAACAATTCCGTGTTCCACATCAAACGTGAAAGGAGCCTTGATTTCCTTGATGGCACTCCAGAGAAAACCCAAGATCCCTGTCTCAAGTTTAGAGGGATCCTGAGGTCACTGGAGCAACACGAAAGGGCTCCTTGGACCCCAAATCAACTCGAGATGAGAGCTTAGTCCCTGGCTTCGACTCAACAGGAATACCAACTTTCCACAAGCACCTCAAGAGGAGGCGTCTCTCAGCTACAGGTATGTGAGAGGTCTCCTGAGTTTGTGGCCTCAAGTGGAATGGACACCGAGATGCTCTGACTCGAAGTAAGGCCGGACATCCCTGCAGTGAATTGAATGCAGGCTCGTCTTGTATCTCCCAAGACGAAGGGATGTCTGAATCCCCTGTGGAGACCACAGAGAAAAACCTAATTCTCCGCCTCATCGCGAGCGGAGGCCTCACATCCTTTGAAAACTCAAGAGGTCCGCGGAGATCAATGCTTCCAAAGGAGACGATGCCTGACTCCTCTTGAAAATGGATAGCAGTCCCAGGATCCCTGTGGCACGTGGAAAGGGACCCTGAGTCTCCCGCCTCACGTGGAGACGCGTCTCAATTGCCATGCCAAGAATCGAGGAGAATCCCGAGGTGTCCCTCGCACCTAGGCAGGAGTCCTGACGTCGCTGAACAAACACGTGTCTGGAAGGGACCTCCCCGTCGTAACTCGAGAATATACCCCAGGTTCTGGCCGCAACTCGAGTAAAACCATGAGACTTCCCCCTCGCCGCGAGATGAGGCCCGATTCCCCTGCCCTGCGTGCAGAGCAATTCCGTATTCCACATCTAAAGTGAAAGGAGCCTTGATTTCCTTGATGGCACTCCAGAGAAAACCCAAGATCACTGTCCCTAGTCTAGAGGGATCCTGAGGTCACTGTAGCAACACGAATGGGCTCCATGGACCCCAAATCAACTCGAGATGAGAGCTTGGTCCCTGGCTTCGACTCAAGAGGAATACCAACTTTCCACAAGCAGCTGAAGAGGAGGCTTCTCTCAGCTACAGGTATGTGAGAGGGACCCTGAGTTTGTGGCCTCAAGTGGAATGGACACCGAGATGCTCTGCCTCGAAGTAAGGACGGATATCCCTGCAGTGAATTGAATGCAGGCTCGTCTTGCATCTCCCATGACGAAGGGATGTCTGAATCTCCTGTGGAGACCACAGAGAAAAACCTAATTCTCCGCCTCATCGCGAGCGGAGGCCTCACATCCTTTGAAAACTCGAGAGGTCCGCGGAGATCAATGCTTCCAAAGGAGACGATGCCTGACTCCTCTTGAAAATGGATAGGAGTCCCAGGTACCTGTGGCACGTGGAAAGGGACCCTGGGTCTCCCGCCTCACGTGGAGACGCGTCCCAATTGCCATGCCAAGACTCGAGGAGAATCCCGAGGTGTCCCTCGCACCTAGGCAGGAGTCCTGACGTCGCTGAACAAACACGTGTCTGGAAGGGCCCTCCTCGTCTTAACTCGAGAATATACCCAGGTTCCGGCCGCAACTCGAGAAAAACCATGAGACTTCCCCCTCGCCGCGAGATGAGGCCCGATTCCCCTGCACTGCGTGCAGAGCAATTCCGTATTCCACATCAAACATGAAAGGAGCCTTGATTTCCTTGATGGCACTCCAGAGAAAACCCAAGATCACTGTCTCAAGTCTAGAGGGATCCTGAGGTCACTGGAGCAACATGAAAGTTCTCCGTGGACCCCAAATCAACTCGAGATGAGAGCTTAGTCCCTGGCTTCGAGTCAAGAGGAATACCAACTTTCCAAAAGCACCTCAAGAGGAGGCTTCTCTCAGCTACAGGTATGTGAGAGGGACCCTGAGTTTGTGGCCTCAAGTGGAATGGACACCGAGATGCTCTGACTCGAAGTAAGGCCGGATATCCCTGCAGTGAATTGAATGCAGGCTCGTCTTGCGTCTCCCAAGACGAAGGGATGTCTGAATCCCCTGTGGAGACCACAGAGAAAGACCGAGTTCTCCGCCTCATCGCGACCAGAGGTCTCACATCCTTTGAAAACTCGAGAGGTCCGTGGAGATCAATGCTTCCAAAGGAGACGATGCCTGACTCATCTTGAAAATGGATAGGAGTCCCAGGATCCCTGTGGCACGTGGAAAGGGACCCTGGGTCTCCCGCCTCACGTGGAGACGCGTCCCAATTGCCATGCCAAGACTCGAGGAGAATCCCGAGGTGTCCCTCGCACCTAGGCAGGAGTCCTGACGTTGCTGAACAAACACATGTCTGGAAGGGACCTCCCCGTTACAACTCGAGAATATACCCCAGGTTCCGGCCGCAACTCGAGAAAAACCATGAGACTTCACCCTCGCCGCGAGATGAGGCCCGATTCCCCTGCCCTGCGTGCAGAGCAATTCCGTATTCCACATCAAAAGTGAAAGGAGCCTTGATTTCCTTGATGGCACTCCAGAGAAAACCAAAGATCACTGTCTCTAGTCTAGAGGGATCCTGAGGTCACTGTAGCAACACGAAAGGGCTCCGTGGACCCCAAATCAACTCGAGATGAGAGCTTAGTCCCTGGCTTCGACTCAAGAGGAATACCAACTTTCCACAAGCACCTCAAGAGGAGGCTTCTCTCAGCTACAGGTATGTGAGAGGGACCCTGAGTTTGTGGCCTCAAGTGGAATGGACACCGAAATGCTCTGACTCGAAGTAAGGCCGGATATCCCTGCAGTGAATTGAATGCAGGCTCGTCTTGCATCTCCCAAGACGAAGGGATGTCTGAATCCCCTGTGGAGACGACAGAGAAAAACCTAATTCTCCGCCTCATCGCGAGCGGAGGCCTCACATCCTTTGAAAACTCGAGAGGTCCGCGGAGATCAATGCTTCCAAAGCAGACGATGCCTGACTCCCCTTGAAAATGGATAGGAGTCCCAGGATCCCTGTGGCACGTGGAAAGGGACCCTGGGTCTCCCGCCTCACGTGGAGACGCGTCCCAATTGCCATGCCAAGACTCGAGGAGAATCCCGAGGTGTCCCTCGCACCTAGGCAGGAGTCCTGACGTCGCTGAACAAACACGTGTAAGGAAGGGCCCTCCCCGTCGTAACTCGAGAATATACCCCAGGTTCCGGCCGCAACTCGAGATAAACCATGAGACTTCCCCCTCGCCGCGAGATGAGTCCGATTCCCCTGCACTGCGTGCAGAGCAATTCCGTGTTCCACATCAAACGTGAAAGGCACCTTGATTTCCTTGATGGCACTCCAGAGAAAACCCAAGGTCACTGTCTCAAGTTTAGAGGGATCCTGAGGTCACTGGAGCAACAAGAAAGGGCTTCGTGGACCCCAAATCAACTCGAGATGAGAGCTTAGTCCCTGGCTTCGACTCAAGAGGAATACCAACTTTCCACAAGGACCTCAAGAGGAGGCTTCTCTCAACTACATGTATGTGAGAGGGACCCTGAGTTTGTGGCCTCAAGTGGAATGGACACCGAGATGTTCTGACTCGAAGTAAGGCCGGATATCCCTGCAGTGAATTGAATGCAGGCTCGTCTTGCATCTCCCAAGACGAAGGGTTGTCTGAATCCCCTGTGGAGACCACAGAGAAAGACCTAGTCCTACGCCTCAACGCGAACAGAGGCCTCACATCCTTTGAAAACTCGAGAGGCCCACGGAGATCAATGCTTCCAAAGGAGACGATGCCTGACTCCTCTTGAAAATGTATAGGAGTCCCAGGATCCCTGTGGCACGTGGAAAGGGACCCTGGGTCTCCCGCCTCACGTGGAGACGCGTCCCAATTGCCATGCCAAGAATCGAAGAGAATCCCGAGGTGTCCCTCGCACCTAGGCAGGAGTCCTGACGTCGCTGAACAAACATGAGTCTGGAAGGGCCCTCCCCTTCGTAACTCGAGAATATACCCCAGGTTACGGCCGCAACTCGAGAAAAACCATGAGACTTCCCCCTCGCCGCGAGATGAGGCCCGATTCCCCTGCACTGCGTGCAGAGCAATTCCGTGTTCCACATCAAACTTGAAAGGAGTCTTGATTTCCTTGATGGCACTCCAGAGAAAACCCAAGATCACTGTCTCAAGTCTAGAGGGATCCTGAGGTCACTGTAGCAACAGGAAAGGGCTCCGTGGACCCCAAATCAACTCGAGATGAGAGCTTAGTCCCTGGCTTCGACTCAAGAGGAATACCAACTTTCCACAAGCACCTCAAGAGGAGGCTTCTCTCAGCTACAGGTATGTGAGAGGGACCCTGAGTTTGTGGCCTCAAGTGGAATGGACACCGAGATGCTCTGACTCGAAGTAAGGCCGGATATCCCTGCAGTGAATTGAATGCAGGCTCGTCTTCCATCTCCCAAGATGAAGGGATGTCTGAATCCCCTGTGGAGACCACAGAGAAGACCTAGTTCTCCACCTCTTCACGACTGGAGGCCTCACATCCTATGAAAAATCGAGACGTCCGCGGAGATCAATGCTTCCAAAGGAGACGATGCCTGACTCCTCTTGAAAATGGATAGGAGTCCCAGGATCCCTGTGGCTCGTGGAAAGGGACCCTGGGTCTCCCGCCTCACGTGGAGACGCGTCTCAATTGCCATGCCAAGAATCGAAGAGAATCCCGAGGTGTCCCTCGCACCTAGGCAGGAGTCCTGACGTCGCTGAACAAACACGAGTCTGGAAGGTCCCTCCCCGTTGTAACTCGAGAATATACCCCAGGTTCCGGCCGCAACTCGAGAAAACCATGAGACTTACCCCTCGCCGCAAGATGAGGCCCGATTCCCCTGCACTGCGTGCAGAGCAATTCCGTGTTCCACATCAAACTTGAAAGGAGTCTTGATTTCCTTGATGGCACTCCAGAGAAAACCCAAGATCACTGTCTCAAGTCTAGAGGGATCCTGAGGTCACTGTAGCAACAGGAAAGGGCTCCGTGGACCCCAAATCAACTCGAGATGAGAGCTTAGTCCCTGGCTTCGACTCAAGAGGAATACCAACTTTCCACAAGCACCTCAAGAGGAGGCTTCTCTCAGCTACAGGTATGTGAGAGGGACCCTGAGGTTGTGGCCTCAAGTGGAATGGACACCGAGATGCTCTGACTCTAAGTAAGGCCGGATATCCCTGCAGTGAATTGAATGCAGGCTCGTCTTCCATCTCCCAAGATGAAGGGATGTCTGAATCCCATGTGGAGACCACAGAGAACACCTAGTTCTCCACCTCTTCACGATTGGAGGCCTCACATCCTTTGAAAACTCGAGACGTCCACGGAGATCAATGCTTCCAAAGGAGACGATGCCTGACTCCTCTTGAAAATGGATAGGAGTCCCAGGATCCCTGTGGCACGTGGAAAGGGACCCTGGGTCTCCCGCCTCACGTGGAGACACGTCCCAATTGCCATGCCAAGGCTCGAGGAGGATCCCGAGGTGTCCCTCGCACCTAGGCAGGAGTCCTGACGTCGCTGAACAAACACGTGTCTGGAAGGGCCCTCCCCGTCGGAACTCGAGAATATACCCCATGTTCCGGCCTCAACTTGAGAAAAACCATGAGACTTCCCCCTTGACGCGACATGAGGCCCGATTCCCCTGCACTGCGTGCAGAGCAATTCCGTGTTCCACATCAAACGTGAAAGAAGCCTTGATTTCCTTGATGGCACTCCAGAGAAAACCCAAAATCACTGTCTCAAGTCTAGAGGGATCCTGAGGTCACTGGAACAACAGGAAAGGGCTCCGAGCACCCCAAATCAACTCGAGATGAGAGCTTAGTCCCTGGCTTCGAGTCAAGAGGAATACCAACTTTCCACAAGCACCTCAAGAGGAGGCTTCTCTCAGCTACAGGTATGTGAGAGGGACCCTGAGTTTGTGGCCTCAAGGGGAATGGACACCGAGATGCTCTGACTCGAAGTAAGGCCGGATATCCCTGCAGTGAATTGAATGCAGGCTCGTCTTGCATCTCCCAAGACGAAGGGATGTCTGAATCCCCTGTGGAGACCACAGAGAAAGACCTAGTTCTCCGCCTCATCGCGACCGGAGGCCTCACATCCTTTGAAAAGTCGAGAGGTCCGCGGAGATCAATGCTTCCAAAGGAGACGATGCCTGACTCCTACTGAAAATGGATAGGAGTCCCAGGATCCATGTGGCACGTGGAACGGGACCCTGGGTATCCCGCCTCACGTGGAGACGCGTCCCAATTGCCATGCCAAGACTCGAGGAGAATCCCGAGGTGTCCCTCGCACCTAGGCAGGAGTCCTGACGTCGCTGAACAAACAGGTGTCTGGAAGGGCCCTCACCGTCGTAACTCGAGAATATACCCCAAGTTCCGGCCGCAACTCGAGAAAAACCATGAGACTTCCCCCTCGCCGTGAGTTGAGGCCCGATTCCCCTGCACTGCCTGCAGAGCAATTCCGTGGTCCACATCAAACGTGAAAGGAGCCTTGATTTCCTTGATGGCACTCCAGAGAAAACCCAAGATCACTGTCTCAAGTCTAGAGGGATCCTGAGGTAACTGGAGCAACACCAAAGGGCTCCATGGACTCCAAATCAACTCGAGATGAGAGCTTAGTCCCTGGCTTCGACTCAAGAGGAATACCAACTTTCCACAAGCACCTCAAGAAGAGGCTTCTCTCAGCTACAGGTATGTGAGAGGGACCCTGAGTTTGTGGCCTCAAGTGGAATGGACACCGAGATGCTCTGACTCGAAGTAAGGCCAGATATCCCAACAGTGAATTGAATGCAGGCTCATCTTGCATCTCCCAAGACGAAGGGCTGTCTGAATCCCCTGTGTAGACGACAGAGAAAGACCTATTCCTCCGCCTCATCGCGACCAGAGGCCTCACATCCTTTGAAAACTCGAGAGGTCTGCGGAGATCAATGCTTCCAAAGGAGACGATGCCTGACTCCTCTTGAAAATGTATAGGAGTCCCAGGATCCCTGTGGCACGTGCAAAGGGACCCTGGGTCTCCCGCGTCACGTGGAGACGCGTCACAATTGCCATGCCAAGACTCGAGGAGAATCCCGAGGTGTCCCTCTCACCTAGGAAGGAGCCTGACGTCGCTGAACAAACACGTGTCTGGAAGGGCCCTCCCCGTCGTAACTCGAGAATATACCCCAGGTTCCGGCCGCAAATCGAGAAAAACCATGAGACTTCCCCCTCGCTGCGAGATGAGGCCCGATTCCCCTGCACTGCGTGCAGAGCAATTCCGTGTTCCACATCAAAGGTGAAAGGAGCCTTGATTTCCTTGATGGCACTCCAGAGAAAACCCAAGATCACTGTCTCAAGTCTAGAAGGATCCTGAGGTCACTGGAGCAACACGAAAGGGCTCCGTCGACCCCAAATCAACTCGAGATGAGAGCTTAGTCCCTGGCTTAGACTCAAGAGGAATACCAACTTTCCACAAGCATCTCAAGAGGAGGCTTCTCTCAGCTACAGGTATATTTGAGGGACCCTGAAGTTGTGTCCTCAAGTGGAATGGACACAGCGATGCTCTGACTCGAAGTAAGGCCGGATATCCCTGCAGTGAATTGAATGCAGGCTCGTCTTGCATCTCCCAAGACGAAGGGATGTGTGAATCCCCTGTGGAGACCACAGAGAAAGACCGAGTTCTCCGCCTCATCGCGAGCGGAGGCCTCACATCCTTTGAAAACTCGAGAGGTCCGCGGAGATCAATGCTTCCAAAGGAGACGATGCCTGACTCCTCTTGAAAATGGATAGGAGTCCCAGGATCCCTGTGGCACGTGGAAAGGGACCCTGGGTCTCCCGCCTCACGTGGAGTCGCGTCCCAGTTGCCATGCCAAGAATCGAGGAGAATCCCGAGGCGTCCCTCGCACCTAGGCAGGAGTCCTGACGTCGCTGAACAAACACGTGTCTGGAAGGGCCCTCCCCGTCGTAACTCGAGAATATATACCAGGTTCCGGCCGCAAGTCGAGAAAAACCATGAGACTTCCCCTTCGCCGCGACATGAGGCCCGATTCCCCTGCACTGCCTGCAGAGCAATTCCGTGTTCCACATCAAACGTGAAAGGAGCCTTGATTTCCTTGATGGCACTCCAGAGAAAACCCAAGATCACTGTCTGAAGTCTAGAGGGATCCTGAGGTCACTGGAGCAACACGAAAGGGCTCCGTGGACCCCAAATCAACTCGAGATGAGAGCTTAGTCCGTGGCTTCAACTCAAGAGGAATACGAACTTTCCACAAGCCCCTCAAGTTGAGGCTTCTCTCAGCTACAGGTATGTGAGAGGAACCCTGAGTTTGTGGCATCAAGTGGAATGGACACCGAGATGCTCTGACTCGAAGTAAGGCCGGATATCCCTGCAGTGAATTGAATGCAGGCTCGTCTTGCATCTCCCAAGACGAAGTTTTGTCTGAATCCCCTGTGCAGACCACACAGAAAGACCTAGTCCTCCGCCTCATCGCGAGCAGAGGCCTCACATCCTTTGAAAACTCGAGAGGTGTGCGGAGATCAATGCTTCCAAAGGAGACGATGCCTGACTCCTCCTGAAAATGGATAGGAGTCCCAGGATCACTGTGGCACGTGGAGAGGGATCCTGGGTCTCCCGCCTCACGTGGAGACGCGTTCCAATTGCCATGCCAAGACTCGAGGAGAATCCCGAGGTGTCCCTCGCACCTCGGCAGGAGTCCTGACGTCGCTGAACAAACACGTGTCTGGAAGGGACCTCCCCATCGTAACTCGAGAATATACCCCTGTTTCCGGCCGCAACTCGAGAAAAACCATGAGATTTCCCCCTCGCCGCGAGTTGAGGACCGATTCCCCTGCACTGCATGCAGAGCAATTCCGTGTTCCACATCAAACGTGAAAGGAGCCTTGATTTCCTTGATGGCACTCCAGAGAAAACCCAAGATCACTGTCTCAAGTCTAGAGGGATCCTGAGGTCACTGTAGCAAGACGAAAGGGCTACGTGGACCCCAAATCAACTCGAGATGAGAGCTTAGTCCCTGGCTTCGACTCAAGAGGAATACCAACTTTCCACAAGCACTTCAAGAGGAGGCTTCTCTCAGCTACAGCTATGTGAGAGGGCCACTGAGTTTGTGGCCTCAAGTGGAATGGACACCGAGATGCTCGGACTCGAAGTAAGGCCGGATATCCCTGCAGTGAATTGAATGCAGGCTCGTCTTGCATCTCCGAAGACGAAGGAATGTCTGAATCCCCTGTGGAGACCACAGAGAAAGACCTAATTCTCCGCCTCATCGCGAGAGGAGGCCTCACATCCTTTGAAAACTCGAGAGGTCGCGAAGGTCAATGCTTCGAAAGGAGATGATGCCTGATCCTCTTGAAAATGAATAGGAGACCCAGGATCCCTGTGGCACGTGGAAAGGGACACTGGGTCTCCCGCCTCACGTGGACACGCGTCCCAATTGCCATGCCAAGACTCGAGGAGAATCCCGAGGTGTCCCTCGCACCTAGGCAGGAGTCCTGACGTCGCTGAACAAATACGTGTCTGGAAGGGCCCTCCCCGTCACAACTCGAGAATATACCCCAGTTTCCGGTCGCAACTCGAGAAAAACCATGAGATTTCCCCCTCGCCGCGAGTTGAGGCCCGATTCCCCTGCACTGACTGCAGAGCAATTCCGTGTTCCACATCAAACGTGAAAGGAGCCTTGATTTCCTTGATGGCACTCCAGAGAAAACCCAAGATCACTGTCTCAAGTCTAGAGGGATCCTGAGGTCACTGGAGCTACACGAAACGGCTCCGTGGACCCCAAAGCAACTCAAGATGACAGCTTAGTCCCTGGCTTCGAATCAAGAGGAATACCAACTTTCCAAAAGCACCTCAAGAGGAGGCTTCTCTCAGCTACAGGTATGTGAGAGGGCTCCTGAGTTTGTGGCCTCAAGTGGAATGGACACCGAGATGCTCTGACTCCAAGTAAGGCCGGATATCCCTGCAGTGAATTGAATGCAGGCTCGTCTTGCATCTCCCAAGACGAAGGGATGTCTGAATCCCCTGTGGAGACCACAGAGAAAAACCTAATTCTCCGCCTCATCGCGAGCGGAGGCCTCACATCCTTTGAAAACTCGAGAGGTCCGCGGAGATCAATGCTTCCAAAGCAGACGATGCCTGACTCCCCTTGAAAATGGATAGGAGTCCCAGGATCCCTGTGGCACGTGGAAAGGGACCCTGGGTCTCCCGCCTCACGTGGAGACACGTCCCCATTGCCATACCAAGACTCGAGGAGAATCCCGAGGTGTCCCTCGCACCTAGGCAGGAGTCCTGACGTCGCTGAACAAACATGTGTCTGGAAGGGCCCTCCCCGTCGTAACTCAAGAATATACCCCAGGTTCCGGCCGCAACTCGAGAAAAACCATGAGACTTCCCCCTCGCCGCGAGATGAGGCCCGATTCCACTGCACTGCGTGTAGAACAATTCCGTGTTCCACATCAAACGTGAAAGGAGCCTTGATTTCCTTGATGGCACTCCAGAGAAAACCCAAGATCACTGTCTCAAGTCTAGAGGGATCCTGAGGTCACTGGAGCAACACGAAAGGGCTCCGTGGACCCCAAATCAACTCGAGATGAGAGCTTAGTCCCTGGCTTCGACTCAAGAGGAATACCAACTTTCCACAAGCACCTCAAGGGGAGGCTTCTCTCAGCTACAGGTATGTGAGAGGGACCCTGAGTTTGTGGCCTCAAGTGGAATGGAAACCGAGATGCTCTGACTCGAAGTAAGGCCGGATATCCCTGCAGTGAATTGAATGCAGGCTCGTCTTGCATCTCCCAAGACGAAGGGATGTCTGAATCCCCTGTGGAGACCACAGAGAAAGACCGAGTTCTCCGCCTCATCGCGACCGGAGGTCTCACATCCTTTGAAAACTCGAGAGGTCCGCGGAGATCAATGCTTCCAAAGGAGACGATGCCTGACTCCTCTTGAAAATGGATAGGAGTCCCAGGATCCCTGTGGCACGTGGAAAGGGACCCTGGGTCTCCCGCCTCACGTGGAGACGCGTCCAAATTGCCATGCCAAGACTCGAGGAGAATCCCGAGGTGTCCCTCGCAACTAGGCAGGAGTCCTGACGTCGCTGAACAAACACGTGTCTGGAAGGGCCCTCCCCGTCGTAACTCGAGAATATACCCCATGTTCGGGCCGCAACTCGAGAAAAACCATGAGATTTCCCCCTCTCCGCGAGTTGAGGCCCGATTCCCCTGCACTGCATGCAGAGCAATTCCGTGTTCCACATCAAACGAGAAAGGAGCCTTGATTTCCTTGATGGCACTCCAGAGAAAACACAAGATCACTGTCTCAAGTCTAGAGGGATCCTGAGGTCACTGGACCAACAGGAAAGGCTCCGTGGACCGAAATCAACTCGAGATGAGAGCTTAGTCCCTGGCTTAGACTCAAGAGGAATACCAACTTTCCACAAGCACCTCAAGAGGAGGCTTCTCTCAGCTACAGGTATGTGAGAGGGCCCCTGAGTTTGTGGCCTCAAGTGGAATGGACACCGAGATGTTCTGACTCGAAGTAAGGCCGGATATCCCTGCAGTGAATTGAATGCAGGCTCGTCTTGCATCTCCCAAGACGAAGGGTTGTCTGAATCCCTTGTGGAGACCACAGAGAAAGACTTCGTTCTCCGCCTCATCGAGACCGGAGGCCTCACATCCTTTGAAAATTCGAGAGGTCCGCGGAGATCAATGCTTCCAAAGGAGACGATGCCTGACTCCCCTTGAAAATGGATAGGAGTCCCAGGATCCCTGTGGCACGTGGAAAGGGACACTGGGTCTCCCGCCTCACGTGGAGACGCGTCCCAATTGCCATGCCAAGACTCGAGGAGAATCCCGAGGTGTCCCTCGCACCGAGGCAGGAGTCCTGACGTCGCTGAACAAACACGTGTCTGGAAGGGCCCTCCCCGTCGTAACTCGAGAATATACCCCAGGTTTCGGCTGCAGCTTGAGAAAAACCATGAGACATCCCCCTCGCCGCGAGATGAGGCCCGATTCCCCTGCACTGCGTGCAGAGCAATTCCGTGTTTCACATCAAATTTGAAAGGAGACTTGATTTCCTTGATGGCACTCCCGAGAAAACCCAAGATCACTGTCTCAAGTCTAGAGGGATCCTGACGTCACTGGAGCAACCCGAAAGGGCTCCGTGGACCCCAAATCAACTCGAGATGAGAGCTTAGTCCCTGGCTTCGACTCAAGAGGAATACCAACTTTCCACAAGCACCTCAAGAGGAGGCTTCTCTCAGCTACAGGTATGTGAGAGGGACCCTGAGTTTGTGGCCTCAAGTGGAATGGACACCGAGATGCTCTGACTCGAAGTAAGGCCGGATATCCCTGCAGTGAATTGAATGCAGGCTCGTCTTGCATCTCCCAAGACGAAGGGATGTCTGAATCCCCTGTGGAGACCACAGAGAAAGACCTAGTCCTCCGCTTCCTCGCGACCGGAGGCCTCACATCCTTTGAAAACTCGAGAGGTCCGCGGAGATCAATGCTTCCAAAGGAGACGATGCCTGACTCCTCTTGAAAATGGATAGGAGTCCCAGGATCCCTGTGGCACGTGGAAAGGGACACTGGGTCTCCCGCCTCACGTGGAGACGCGTCCCAAGTGCCATGCCAAGACTCGAGGAGAATCCCGAGGTGTCCCTCGCACCTAGGCAGGAGTCCTGACGTCGCTGAACAAACACGTGTCTGGAAGGGCCCTCCCCGTCGTAACTCGAGAATATACCCCAGGTTCCGGCCGCAACTCGAGAAAAACCATGAGACTTCCCCCTCGCCGCGAGATGAGGCCCGATTCCCCTGCACTGCGTGCAGAGCAATTCCGTGTTCCACATCAAAAGTGAAAGGAGCCTTGATTTCCTTGATGGCACTCCAGAGAAAACGCAAGATCACTGTCTCAAGTCTAGAGGGATCCTGAGGTCTCTGGAGCAACACGAAAGTTCTCCGTGGACCCCAAATCAATTCGAGATGAGATCTTAGTCCCTGGCTTCGACTCAAGAGGAATAACAACTTTCCAAAAGCACCTCAAGGGGAGGCTTCTCTCAGCTACAGGTATGTGAGAGGGACCCTGAGTTTCTGGCCTCAAGTGGAATGGACACCGAGATGCTCTGACTCTAAGTAAGGCCGGATATCCCTGCAGTGAATTGAATGCAGGCTCGTCTTGCATCTCCCAAGACGAAGGGATGTCTGAATCCCCTGTGGAGACCACAGAGAAAGACCGAGTTCTCCGCCTCATCGCGACCGGAGGTCTCACATCCTTTGAAAACTCGAGAGGTCCACGGAGATCAATGCTTCCAAAGGAGACGATGCCTGACTCCTCTTGAAAATGGATAGGAGTCCCAGGATCCCTGTGGCACGTGGAAAGGGAGCCTGGGTCTCACGCCTCACGTGGAGAAGCGTCCAAATTGCCATGCCAAGACTCGTGGAGAATCCCGAGGTGTCCCTCGCACCTAGGCAGGAGTCCTGACGTCGCTGAACAAACACGTGTCTGGAAGGGCCCTCCCCGTCGTAACTCGAGAGTATATCCCAGGTTTGGGCCGCAACTCGAGAAAAACCATGAGATTTCCCCCTCGCCGCGAGTTGAGGCCCGATTCATCTTCACTGCATGCAGAGCAATTCCGTGTTCCACATCAAACGTGAAAGGAGCCTTGATTTCCTTGATGGCACACCAGAGAAAACCCAAGATCACTGTCTCAAGTCTAGAGGGATCCTGAGGTCACTGGACCAACAGGAAAGGGCTCCGTGGACCGAAATCAACTTGAGATGAGAGCTTAGTCCCTGGCTTAGACTCAAGAGGAATACCAACTTTCCACAAGCACCTCAAGAGGAGGCTTCTCTCAGCTACATGTATATTTGAGGGACCCAGAGTTTTTGGCCTCAAGTGGAAAGGACACCGAGATGCTCTGACTCGACGTAAGGCCGGATATCCCTGCAGTGAATTGAATGCAGGCTCGTCTTGCATCTCCCAAGACGAAGGGATGTCTGAATCCCCTGTGGAGACCACAGAGAAAAACCTAATTCTCCGCCTCATCGCGAGCGGAGGCCTCACATCCTTTGAAAACTCGAGAGGTCTGCAGAGATCAATGCTTCCAAAGGAGACGATGCCCGACTCCACTTGAAAATGGATAGGAGTCCCAGATTCCCTGTGGCACGTGGAAAGGGACACTGGGTTTCATGCCTCACGTGGAGACGCATCCCAATTGCCATGCCAAGACTCGAGGAGAATCCCGAGGTGTCCCTCGCACCTAGGCAGGAGCCCTGACGTCGCTGAACAAACACATGTCTGGAAGGGACCTCCCCGTCGTAACTCGAGAATATACCCCAGGTTCCGGCCGCAACTCGAGAAAAACCATGAGACTAACCCCTCGCCGCGAGATGAGGCCCGATTCCCCTGCCCTGCGTGCAGAGCAATTCCGTAATCCACATCAAAAGGGAAAGGAGCCTTGATTTCCTTGATGGCACTCCAGAGAAAACCCAAGATCACTGTCTCAAGTCTAGAGGGATCCTGAGGTCACTGTAGCAACACGAAAGGGCTCCGTGGACCCCAAATCAATTCGAGATGAGAGCTTATTCCCTGGCTTCGACTCAAGAGGAATACCAACTTTCCAAAAGCACCTCAAGAGGAGGCTTCTCTCAGCTACAGGTATGTGAGAGGGCCCCTGAGTTTGTGGCCTCAAGTGGAATGGACACCGAGATGCTCTGACTCGACGTAAGGCCGGATATCCCTGCAGTGAATTGAATGCAGGCTCGTCTTGCATCTCCCAAGACGAAGGGATGTCTGAATCCCCTGTGGAGACCACAGAGAAAAACCTAATTCTCCGCCTCATCCCGAGCGGAGGCCTCACATCCTTTGAAAACTCGAGAGGTCCGCGGAGATCAATGCTTCCAAAGGAGACGATGCCTGACTCCTCTTGAAAATGGATAGGAGTCCAAGGATCCCTGTGGCACGTGGAAAGGGACACTGAGTCTCCCGCCTCACGTGGAGACGCGTCCCCATTGCCATGCCAGGACTCGAGGAGAATCCCGAGGTGTCCCTCGCACCTAGGCAGGAGTCCTGAGGTCGCTGAACAAACACGTGTCTGGAAGGGCCCTCCCCGTCGTAACTCGAGAATATACCCAAGGTTCCGGCCGCAACTCGAGAAAAACCATGAGGCTTCCCACTCGCCGCGAGATGAGGCCCGATTCCCCTGCACTGCGTGCAGAGCAATTCCGAGTTCCACATCAAACGTGAAAGGAGCCTTGATTTCCTTGATGGCACTCCAGAGAAAACCCAAGATCACTGTCTCAAGTCTAGAGGGATCCTGAGTTCACTGGAGCAAAAGGAAAGTCCTCCGTGGACCCCAAATCAACTCGAGATGAGATCTTAGTCCCTGGCTTCGACTCAAGAGGAATACCAACTTTCCAAAAGCACCACAAGAGGAGGCTTCTCTCAGCTACAGGTAGGTGAGAGGGCGCCTGAGTTTGTGGCCTCAAGTGGAATGGACACCGAGTTGCTCTGACTCCAAGTAAGGCCAGATATCCCTGCAGTGAATTGAATGCAGACTCGTCTTGCATCTCCCAAGACGAAGGGATGTCTGAATCCCCTGTGGAGACGACAGTGAAAGACCTAGTCCTCCACCTCATCGCGACCAGAGGCCTCACATCCTTTGAAAATTCGAGAGGTCCGCGGAGATCAATGCTTCCGAAGGAGACGATGCCTGACTCCTCTTGAAAATAGACAGGAGTCCCAGGATCCCTGTGGCACGTGGAAAGGGACCCTGGGTCTCCCGCCTCACGTGGAGACGCGTCCCCATTGCCATGCCAAGACTCGAGGTGAATTCATAGGTGTCCCTCGCACCTAGGCAGGAGTCCTGACGTCGCTGAACAAACACGTGTCTGGAAGGGCCCTCCCCGTCGTAACTCGAGAATATACCCCAGGTTCCGGCCGCAACTCGAGAAAAACCATGAGACTTCCCCCTCGCCACTGGATGAAGCCCGATTCCCCTGCACTGCGTGCAGAACAATTCCGTGTTCCACATCAAACGTGAAAGGAGCCTTGATTTCCTTGATGGCACT
Organism: Dama dama; assembly: GCF_033118175.1. Classification (NCBI taxonomy): domain Eukaryota; kingdom Metazoa; phylum Chordata; class Mammalia; order Artiodactyla; family Cervidae; genus Dama; species Dama dama. Next base: position 140,643 of record NW_026871054.1, read on the forward strand.
CCAGAGAAAAGCCAAGATCACTGTCTCTAGTCTAGAGGGACCCTGAGGTCACTGTAGCAACGCGAAAGGGCTCCGTGGACCCCAAATCAACTCGAGATGAGAGCTTAGTCCCTGGCTTCGACTCAAGAGGAATACCAACTTTCCACAAGCACCTCAAGAGGAGGCTTCTCTCAGCTACAGGTATGTGAGAGGGCCCCTGATTTTGTGGCCTCAAGTGGAATGGACACCGAGATGCTCTGACTCTAAGTAAGGCCGGATATCCCTGCAGTGAATTGAATGCAGGCTCGTCTTGCATCTCCCAAGACGAAGGGATGTCTGAATCCCCTGTGGAGACCACAGAGAAAAACCTAATTCTCCGCTCATCGCGAGCGGAGGCCTCACATCCTTTGAAAACTCGAGAGGTCCACGGAGATCAATGCTTCCAAAGGAGACGATGCCTGACTCCTCTTGAAAATGGATAGGAGTCCAAGGATCCCTGTGTCACGTGGAAAGGGACCCTGGGTCTCCCGCCTCATGTGGAGACGCGTCCCAATTGCCATGCCAAGACTCGAGGAGATTCCCGAGCTGTCCCTCGCACCTAGGCAGGAGTCCTGACGTCGCTGAACAAACACGTGTCTGGAAGGGCCCTCCCCGTCGAAACTCGTGAGTATACCCCAGGTTTGGGCCGCAACTCGAGAAAAACCATGAGATTTCCCCCTCGCCGCGAGTTGAGGCCCGATTCCCCTGCACTGCATGCAGAGCAATTCCGGGTTCCACATCAAACGTGAAAGGAGCCTTGATTTCCTTGATGGCACTCCAGAGAAAACCCAAAATCACTGTCTCAAGTCTAGAGGGATCCTGAGGTCACTGGAGCAACAGGAAAGGGCTCCGTGGACCCCAAATCAACTCGAGATGAGAGCTTAGTCCCTGGCTTCGATTCAAGAGGAATATCAACTTTCCACAAGCACCTCAAGAGGAGGCTTCTCTCAGCTACAGGTATGTGAGAGGGCCCCTGAGTTTGTGGCCTCAAGTGGAATGGACACCGAGATGCTCTGACTCGAAGTAAGGCCGGATATCCCTGCAGTGAATTGAATGCAGGCTCGTCGTGCATCTCCCAAGACGAAGGGATGTCTGAATCCCCTGTGGAGACCACAGAGAAAGACCGAGTTCTCCGCCTCATCGCGACCGGAGGCCTCACATCCTTTGAAAACTCGAGAGGTCAGCGGAGATCAATGCTTCCAAAGGAGAAGATGCCTGACTTCTCTTGAAAATGGATAGGAGTCCCAGGATCCCTGTGGCACGTGGAAAGGGACCCTGGGTCTCATGCCTCACGTGGAGACACATCCCAATTGCCATGCCAAGACTCGAGGAGAATCCCGAGGTGTCCCTCGCAACTAGGCAGGAGTCCTGACGTCGCTGAACAAACAAGTGTCTGAAAGGGACCTCCCCGTCGTAACTCGAGAATATACCCAAGGTTCCGGCCGCAACTCGAGAAAAACCATGAGACTTCCCCCTCGCCACGAGATGAGGCCCGATTCCCCTGCCCTGCGTGCAGAGCAATTCCGTGTTCCACATCAAAAGTGAAAGGAGCCTTGATTTCCTTGATGGCACTCCAGAGAAAACCCAAGATCACTGTCTCAAGTCTAGAGGGATCCTGAGGTCACTGGAGCAAAAGGAAAGTTCTCCGTGGACCCCAAATCAACTCGAGATGAAATCTTAGTCCCTGGCTTCGACTCAAGAGGAATAACAATTTTCCAAAAGCACCTCAAGGGGAGGCTTCTCTCAGCTACAGGTATGTGAGAGGGACCCTGAGTTTGTGGCCTCAAGTGGAATGGACACCGAGATGCTCTGACTCTAAATAAGGCCGGATATCCCTGCAGTGAATTGAATGCAGGCTCGTCTTGCATCTCCCAAGACGAAGGGATGTCTGAATCCCCTGTGGAGACCACAGAGAAAGACCGAGTTCTACGCCTCATCGCGACCGGAGGTCTCACATCCTTTGAAAACTCGAGAGGTCCGCGGAGATCAATGCTTCCAAAGGAGACGATGCCTGACTCCTCTTGAAAATGGATAGGAGTCCCAGGATCCCTGTGGCACGTGGAAAGGGACCCTGGGTCTCCCGCCTCACGTGAAGAAGCGTCCAAATTGCCATGCCAAGACTCGTGGAGAATCCCGAGGTGTCCCTCGCACCTAGGCAGGAGTCCTGACGTCGCTGAACAAACACGTGTCTGGAAGGGCCCTCCCCGTCGTAACTCGAGAGTATATCCCAGGTTTGGACCGCAACTCGAGAAAAACCATGAGAGTTCCCCCTCGCTGCGAGTTGAGGCCCGATTCCCCTGCACTGCGTGCAGAGCAATTCCGTGTTCCACATCAAACGTGAAAGGAGCCTTGATTTCCTTGATTGCACACCAGAGAAAACCCAAGATCACTGTCTCAAGTCTAGACGGATCCTGAGGTCACTGGACCAACAGGAAAGGGCTCCGTGGACCGAAATCAACTTGAGATGAGAGCTTAGTCCCTGGTTTAGACTCAAGAGGAATACCAACTTTCCACAAGCACCTCAAGAAGAGCCTTCTCTCAGCTACAGGTATATTTGAGGGACCCCGAGTTTGTGGCCTCAAGTGGAATGGACACCGAGATGCTCTGACTCGACGTAAGGCCGGATATCCCTGCAGTGAATTGAATGCAGGCTCGTCTTGCATCTCCCAAGACGAAGGGATGTCTGAATCCCCTGTGGAGACCACAGAGAAAAACCTAATTCTCCGCCTCATCGCGAGCGGAGGCCTCACATCCTTTGAAAACTCGAGAGGTCTGCAGAGATCAATGCTTCCAAAGGAGACGATGCCCGACTCCACTTGAAAATGGATAGGAGTCCCAGGATCCCTGTGGCACGTGGAAAGGGACACTGGGTTTCATGCCTCACGTGGAGACGCATCCCAATTGCCATGCCAAGACTCGAGGAGAATCCCGAGGTGTCCCTCGCACCTAGGCAGGAGCCCTGACGTCGCTAAACAAACACGTGTCTGGAAGGGCCCTCCCCGTCGTAACTCTCGAATATATCCCAGGTTCCGGCCGCAACTCGAGAAAAACCATGAGACTTCCCCCTAGCCTCGAGATGAGACCCGATTCCCCTGCACTGCGTGCAGAACAATTCCGTGTTCCACATCAAACGTGAAAGGAGCCTTGATTTCCTTGATGGCACTCCAGAGAAAACCCAAGATCACTGTCTCAAGTCTAGAGGGATCCTGAGGTCACTGGAGCAACACGAAAGGGCTCCGTGGACCCCAAATCAACTCGAGATGAGAGCTTAGTCCCTGGCTTCGACTCAAGAGGAATACCAACTTTCCACATGCACCTCAAGGGGAGGCTTCTCTCAGCTACGGGTATGTGAGAGGGACCCTGAGTTTGTGGCCTCAAGTGGAATGGACACCGAGATGCTCTGACTCTAAGTCAGGCCGGATATCCCTGCAGTGAATTGAATGCAGGCCCGTCTTGCATCTCCCAAGACGAAGGGAAGTCTGAATCCCCTGTGGAGACCACAGAGAAAGACCGAGTTCTCCGCCTCATCGCGAGCGGAGGCCTCACATCCTTTGAGAACTCGAGAGGTCCGCGGAGATCAATGCTTCCAAAGGAGACGATGCCTGATTCCTCTTGAAAATGGATCGGAGACCCAGGATCCCTGTGGCACGTGGAAAGGGACCCTGGGTCTCCTTCGTCACGTGGAGACGCGTCCCAATTGCCATGCCAAGACTCGAGGAGAATCCCGAGGTGTCCCTCGCACCTAGGCAGGAGTCCTGACGTCGCTGAACAAACACGTGTCTGGAAGGGCCCTCCGCGTCGTAACTCGAGAATATACCCCAGGTTTCGGCCGCAACTTGAGAAAAACCATGAGACATTCCCCTCGCCGCGAGATGAGGCTCGATTCCCCTGCACTGCGTGCAGAGCAATTCCGTGTTCCACATCAAACGTGAAAGGAGCCTTGATTTCCTTGATGGCACTCCAGAGAAAACTCAAGATCACTGTCTCAAGTCTAGAGGGATCCTGAGGTCACTGGAGCAACACGAAAGGGCTCCGTGGACCCCAAATCAACTCGAGATGAGAGCTTAGTCCCTGGCTTCGACTCAAGAGGAATACCAACTTTCCACAAGTACCTCAAGAGGAGGCTTCTCTCAGCTACAGGTATGTGAGAGAGACCCTGAGTTTGTGGCCTCAAGTGGAATGGACACCGAGATGCTCTGACTCGAAGTAAGGCCGGATATCCCTGCAGGGAATTGAATGCAGGCTCGTCTTGCATCTCCCAAGACGAAGGGATGTCTGAATCCCCTGTGGAGACCACAGAGAAAGACCGAGTTCTCTGCCTCATCGCGACCGGAGGCCTCACATCCTTTGAAAACTCGAGAGGTCCGCGGAGATCAATGCTTCCAAAGGAGAGGATGCCTGACTCCTCTTGAAAATGGATAGGAGTCCCAGGATCCCTGTGGCATGTGGAAAAGGACCCTGGGTCTCCCGCCTCACGTGGAGACGCGTCCAAATCGCCATGCCAAGACTCGAGGAGAATCCCGAGGTATCCCTCGCACCTAGGCAGGAGTCCTGATGTCGCTGAACAAACACGTGTCTGGAAGGGCCCTCCCCGTCGTAACTCGAGAATATACCCCAGGTTCGGGCCACAACTCGAGAAAAACCATGAGATTTCCCCCTAGCCACGAGTTGAGGCCCGATTCCCCTGCACTGCATGCAGAGCAATTCCATGTTCCACATCAAAAGTGAAAGGAGCCTTGATTTCCTTGATGGCACTCCAGAGAAAACCCAAGATCACTGTCTCAAGTCTAGAGGGAGCCTTAGGTCACTGTAGCAACACGAAAGGACTCCGTGGACCCCAAATCAACTCGAGATGAGAGCTTAGTCCCTAGCTTTGACTCAAGAGGAATACCAACTTTCCACAAGCACCTCAAGAGGAGGTTTCTCTCAGCTACAGGTATGTGAGAGGGACCCTGAGTTTGTGGCCTCAAGTGCAATGGACACTGAGATGCTCTGACTCGAAGTAAGGCCGGATATCCCTGCAGTGAATTGAATGCAGGCTCGTCTTGCATCTCCCAAGACGAAGGGATGTCTGAATCCCCTGTGGAGACCACAGAGAAAGACCTAGTCCTCCGCCTCATCGTGACCGGAGGCCTCATATCCTTTGAAAACTCGAGAGGTCTGCAGAGATCAATGCTTCAAAAGGAGACGATGCCTGACTCCTTTTGAAAATGCATAGGAGTCCCAGGATCACTGTGGCACGTGGAAAGGGACCCTGGGTCTCCTGCCTCACGTGGAGACACGTCCCAATTGCCATGCCAAGACTCGAGGAGAATCCTGAGGTGTCCCTCGCACCTAGGCAGGAGTCCTGACGTTGCTGAACATACACGTGTCTGGAAGGGCCCTCCCCGTCGTAACTCGAGAATATACCCCTGGTTCCGGACGCAACTCCAGAAAAACCATGAGACTTCCCCCTCACGGCGAGATGAGGCCCGATTCCCCTGTACTGCGTGCAGAGCAATTCCGGGTTCGACATCAAAATTGAAAGGAGCCTTGATTTCCTTGATGGCACTCCAGAGAAAACCCAAGATCACTGTCTCAAGTCTAGAGGGATCCTGAGGTCACTGGAGCAACAGGAAAGGGCTCCGTGGACCCCAAATCAACTCGAGATGAGAGCTTAGTCCCTGGCTTCGACTCAAGAGGAATACCAACTTTCCACAAGCACCTCAAGAGGAGGCTTCTCTCAGCTACAGTTATGTGAGAGGGACCCTGTGTTTGTGGCCTCAAGTGGAATGGACAACGAGATGCTCTGACTCGAAGTAAGGCCGGATATCCCTGCAGTGAAGTGAATGCAGGCTCGTCTTGCATCTCCCAAGACGAAGAGATGTCTGAATCCGCTGTGGAGACCACAGAGAAAGACCTAGTCCCCCGCCTCATCGCGACAGGAGGCCTCACATCCTTTGAAAATTCGAGAGGTCTGCGGAGATCAATGCTTCCAAAGGAGACGATGCCTGACTCCTCTTGAAAATGGATAGGAGTCCCAGGATCCCTGTGGCACGTGGAAAGGGACCCTGAGTCTCCCGCCTCACGTGGAGACGCGTCCCAATTGCCATGCCAAGACTCGAGGAGAATCCCGAGGTGTCCCTCGCACCTAGGCAGGAGTCCTGACGTCGCTGAACAAACACGTGTCTGGAAGGGACCTCCCCGTCGTAACTCGAGAATATACCCCAGGTTCCGGCCGCAACTCGAGAAAAACCATGAGACTTCCCCCTCGCCGCGAGATGAGGCCCGATTCCCCTGCAGTGCGTGCAGAGCAATTCCGTGTTCCACATCAAAGCTGAAAGGAGCCTTGATTTCCTTGATGGCACTCCAGAGAAAACACAAGATCACTGTCTCAAGTCTAGAGGGATCCTGAGGTCACTGGAGCAACAAGAAAGGGCTCCGTGGACCCGAAATCAACTCGAGATGAGAGCTTAGTCCCTGGCTTCGACTCAAGAGGAATACCAATTTCCACAGCACCTCAAGATGAGGCTTCTCTCAGCTACAGGTATGTGAGAGGGACCCTGAGTTTGTGGCCTCAAGTGGAATGGACACCGAGATGCTCTGACTCGAAGTAAGGCCGGATATCCCTGCAGTGAATTGAACGCAGGCTCGTCTTGCATCTCCCAAGACGAAGGGATGTCTGAATCCCATGTGGAGACCACAGAGAAAGACATAATTCTCCGCCTCACCGCGAGCGGAGGCCTCACATCCTTTTAAAACTCGAGAGGTCCGCGGAGATCAATGCTTCCAAAGGAGATGATGCCTGACTCTTCTTGAAAATGGATAGGAGTCCCAGGATCCCTGTGGCACGTGGAAAGGGACCCTGGGTCTCCCGCCTCACGTGGAGACGCGTCCCAGTTGCCTTGCCAAGACTCGTGGAGAATCCCGAGGTGTCCCTCGCACCTAGGCAGGAGTCCTGACGTCGCTGAACAAACCCGTGTCTGGAAGTGCTCTCCCCGTCGTAAATCGAGAATATACCCCAGGTTCCGGCCGCAACTCGAGAAAAACCATGAGACTTCCCCCTCGCCGCAACATGAGGCCCGATTCCCCTGCACTGCATGCAGAGCAATTCCGTGTTTCAAATCAAACGTGAAAGGAGCCTTGATTTCCTTGATGGCACTCCAGAGAAAACCCAAGATCACTGTCTCAAGTCTAGAGGGATCCTGAGGTCACTGGAGCAACAGGAAAGGGCTCCGTAGACCCCAAATCAACTTGAGATGAGAGCTTAGTCCCTGGCTTCGACTCAAGAGGAATACCAATTTCCACAAGCACCTCAAGATGAGGCTTCTCTCAGCTACAGGTATGTGAGAGGGACCCTGAGTTTGTGGCCTCAAGTGGAATGGACACGGAGATGCTCTGACTCGAAGTAAGGCCGGATATCCCTGCAATGAATTGAATGCAGGCTCGTCTTGCATCTCCCAAGACGAAGGGATGTCTGAATCACCTGGGGAAACCACAGAGAAAGACCTAGTTCTCCGCCTCATCGAGACCGGAGGCCTCCCATCCTTTGAAAAGTCGAGAGGTCCGAGGAGATCAATGCTTCCAAAGGAGACGATGCCTGACTCTTCTTGAAAATGGATAGGAGTCCCAGGATCCCTGTGGCACGTGGAAAGGGACACTGGGTCTCCCGCCTCACGTGGAGACGCATCCCAATTACCATGCCAAGACTCGAGGAGATTCCCGAGGTGTCCCTCGCACCTAGGCAGGAGTCCTGACGTCGCTGAACAAACACGTGTCTGGAAGGGCCCTCCCCGTCGTAACTCGAGAATATTCCCTGGGTTCCGACCGTAACTTCAGAAAAACAATGAGACATCCCCCTTGCCGCGAGATGAGGCCCGATTCCCATGCACTGTGTGCAGAGCAATTCCGTGTTCCACATCAAACTTGAAAGGAGCCTTGATTTCCTTGATGGCACCCCAGAGAAAACCCAAGAACACTGTCTCAAGTCTAGAGGGATCCTGAGGTCACTGGAGCAACAAGAAAGGGCTCCGTGGACACCAAATCAACTCGAGATGAGAGCTTAGTCCCTGGCTTCGACTCAAGAGGAATACTAACTTTCCATAAGCACCTCAAGAGGAGGCTTCTCTCAGCTACAGGTATGTGAGAGTGACCCTGAATTTGTGGCCTCAAGTGTAATGGACACCGAGATGCTCTGACTCGAAGTAAGGCCGGATATCCCTGCAGTGAATTGAATGCAGGCTCCTCTTGCATCTCCCAAGACGAAGGGATGTCTGAATGCCCTGTGGAGACGACAGAGAAAGACCTAGTCCTCCGCCTCATCGCGACCAGAGGCCTCACATCCTTTGAAAATTCGAGATGTCTGCGGAGATCAATGCTTTCAAAGGAGACGATGCCTGACTCCTCTTGAAAATGGATAGGAGTCCCGGGATCCCTGTGGCACGTGGAAAGGGACACTGGGTCTCCCGCCTCACTTGGAGACGCGTCCCAATTGCCATGCCAAGACTCGAGGAGAATCCCGAGGTGTACCTCGCACATAGGCAGGAGTCCTGACGTCGCTGAACAACACGTGTTGGAAGGGCCCTCCCCGTCGTAACTCTCGAATATACCCCAGGTTCCGGCCGCAACTTGAGAAAAACCATGAGACTTCCCCTTCGCCGCGAGATGAGGCCCAATTCCCCTGCACTGCGTGCAGAGCAATTCCGTGTTCGACATCAAAAGTGAAAGGAGCCTTGATTTCCTTGATGGCACTCCAGAGAAAACCCAAGATCACTGTCTCAAGTCTAGAGGGATCCTGAGGTCTCTGGAGCAACACGAAAGGTCTCCATGGACCCCAAATCAACTCGAGATGAGAGCTTAGTCCCTGGCCTCGACTCAAGAGGAATACCAACTTTCCACAAGCACCTCAAGAGGAGGCTTCTCTCAGCTACAGGTATGTGAGAGGGACCCTGAGTTTGTGGCATCAAGTGGAATGGACACCGAGATGCTCTGACTCGAAGTAAGGCCGGATATCCGAATAGTGAATTGAATGCAGGCTCGTCTTGCATCTCCCAAGACGAAGGGATGTCTGAATCCCCTGTGGAGACCACAGAGAAAAACCTAATTCTCCGCCTCATCGCGACCGGAGGCCTCACATCCTTTGAAAACTCGAGAGGTCCGCGGAGATCAGTGCTTCCAAAGGAGACGAAGCCTGACTCCTCTTGAAAATGGATAGGTGTCCCAGGATCCCTGTGGCACGTGTAAAGGGACCCTGGGTCTCCCGCCTCACGTGGAGACGCGTCCCAGTTGCCTTGCCAAGACTCGTGGAGAATCCCGAGGTGTCCCTCGCACCTAGGCAGGAGTCCTGACGTCGCTGAACAAACACGTGTCTGGAAGGGCTCTCCCCGTCGTAAATCGAGAATATACCCCAGGTTCCGGCCGCAACTCGAGAAAAACCATGAGACTTCCCCCTCGCCGCGACATGAGGCCCGATTCCCCTGCACTGCATGCAGAGCAATTCCGTGTTCCAAATCAAACGTGAAAGGAGCCTTGATTTCCTTGATGGCACTCCAGAGAAAACCCAAGATCACTGTCTCAAGTCTAGAGGGATCCTGAGGTCACTGGAGCAACAGGAAAGGGCTCCGTAGACCCCAAATCAACTTGAGATGAGAGCTTAGTCCCTGGCTTCGACTCAAGAGGAATACCAATTTCCACAAGCACCTCAAGATGAGGCTTCTCTCAGCTACAGGTATGTGAGAGGGACCCTGAGTTTGTGGCCTCAAGTGGAATGGACACGGAGATGCTCTGACTCGAAGTAAGGCCGGATATCCCTGCAATGAATTGAATGCAGGCTCGTCTTGCATCTCCCAAGACGAAGGGATGTCTGAATCACCTGGGGAAACCACAGAGAAAGACCTAGTTCTCCGCCTCATCGAGACCGGAGGCCTCCCATCCTTTGAAAAGTCGAGAGGTCCGCGGAGATCAATGCTTCCAAAGGAGACGATGCCTGACTCTTCTTGAAAATGGATAGGAGTCCCAGGATCCCTGTGGCACGTGGAAAGGGACACTGGGTCTCCCGCCTCACGTGGAGACGCATCCCAATTACCATGCCAAGACTCGAGGATATTCCCGAGGTGTCCCTCGCTCCTAGGCAGGAGTCCTGACGTCGCTGAACAAACACGTGTCTGGAAGGGCCCTCCCCGTCGTAACTCGAGAATATTCCCTGGGTTCCGACCGTAACTTCAGAAAAACAATGAGACATCCCCCTTGCCGCGAGATGAGGCCCGATTCCCATGCACTGTGTGCAGAGCAATTCCGTGTTCCACATCAAACTTGAAAGGAGCCTTGATTTCCTTGATGGCACCCCAGAGAAAACCCAAGATCACTGTCTCAAGTCTAGAGGGATCCTGAGGTCACTGGAGCAACAAGAAAGGGCTCCGTGGACCCCAAATCAACTCGAGATGAGAGCTTAGTCCCTGGCTTCGACTCAAGAGGAATACCAACTTTCCATAAGCACCTCAAGAGGAGGCTTCTCTCAGCTACAGGTATGTGAGAGTGACCCTGAATTTGTGGCCTCAAGTGTAATGGACACCGAGATGCTCTGACTCGAAGTAAGGCCGGATATCCCTGCAGTGAATTGAATGCAGGCTCGTCTTGCATCTCCCAAGACGAAGGGATGTGTGAATCCCCTGTGGAGACCACAGAGAAAGACGTAATTCTCCGCCTCATCGCGACCGGAGGCCTCACATCCTTTGAAAACTCGAGAGGTCCGCGGAGATCAATGCTTCCAAAGGAGACGATGCCTGACTCCTCTTGAAAATGGATAGGTGTCCCAGGATCCCTGTGGCACGTGGAAAGGGACCCTGGGTCTCCCGCCTCACGTGGAGACGCGTCCCAATTGCCATGCCAAGACTCGAGGAGAATCCCGAGGTGTCCCTCGCACCTAGGCAGGAGTCCTGACGTCGCTGAACAAACACGTGTCTGGAAGGGCCCTCCCAGTCGTAACTCGAGAATATAACCGAGGTTCCGGCCGCAACTCGAGAAAAACCATGAGACTTCCCCCTCGCCGCGAGAAGAGGCCCGATTCCCCTGCAGTGCGTGCAGAGCAATTCCGTGTTCGACATCAAAGCTGAAAGGAGCCTTGATTTCCTTGATGGCACTCCAGAGAAAACACAAGATCACTGTCTCAAGTCTAGAGGGATCCTGAGGTCACTGGAGCAACACGAAAGGGCTCCGTGGACCCCAAATCAACTCGAGATGACAGCTTAGTCCCTGGCTTCGACTCAAGAGGAATACCAATTTCCACAAGCACCTCAAGATGAGGCTTCTCTCAGCTACAGGTATGTGAGAGGGACCCTGAGTTTGTGGCCTCAAGTGGAATGGACACGGAGATGCTCTGACTCGAAGTAAGGCCGGATATCCCTGCAGTGAATTGAAAGCAGGCTCGTCTTGCATCTCCCAAGACGAAGGGATGTCTGAATCCCCTGTGGAGACCACAGAGAAAGACCTAGTTCTCCGCCTCGAGACCGGAGGCCTCCCATCCTTTGAAAACTCAAGAGGTCTGCGGAGATCAATGCTTCCAAAGGAGACGATGCCTGACTCTTCTTGAAAATGGATAGGAGTCCCAGGATCCCTGTGGCACGTGGAAAGGGACCCTGGGTCTCCCGCCTCACGTGGAGACGCGTCCCAATTAGCATGCCAAGACTCGAGGAGATTCCCGAGGTGTCCCTCGCACCTAGGCAGGAGTCCTGACGTCGCTGAACAAACACGTGTCTGGAAGGGCCCTCCCCGTCGTAACTCGAGAATATTCCATAGGTTCCGACCGTAACTTCAGAAAAACAATGAGACATCCGCCTTGTCGCGAGATGAGGCCCGATTCCCATGCACTGTGTGCAGAGCAATTCCGTGTAGACATCAAACATGAAAGGAGCCTTGATTTCCTTGATGGCACCCCAGAGAAAACCCAAGATCACTGTCTCAAGTCTAGAGGGATCCTGAGGTCACTGTAGCAACACGAAAGGGCTCCGTGGACCCCAAATCAACTCGCGATGAGAGCTTAGTCCCTGGCCTCGACTCAAGAGGAATACCAACTTTCCATAAGCACCTCAAGAGGAGGCTTCTCTCAGCTACAGGTATGTGAGAGGGACCCTGAGTTTGTGGCCTCAAGTGTAATGGACACCGAGATGCTCTGACTCGAAGTAAGGCTGGATATCCCTGCAGTGAATTGAATGCAGGCTCGTCTTGCATCTCCCAAGACGAAGGGATGTCTGAATGCCCTGTGGAGACGACAGAGAAAGACCTAGTCCTCTGCCTCATCGCGACCGGAGGCCTCAAATCCTTTGAAAATTCGAGATGTCTGCGGAGATCAATGCTTCCAAGGAGACGATGCCTGACTCCTCTTGAAAATGGATAGGAGTCCCGGGATCCCTGTGGCACGTGGAAAGGGACACTGGGTCTCCCGCCTCACGTGGAGACGGGTCCCAATTGCCATGCCAAGACTCGAGGAGAATCCCGAGGTGTACCTCGCACCTAGGCAGGAGTCCTGACGTCGCTGAACAACACGTGTCTGGAAGGGCCCTCCCCGTCGTAACTCTCGAATATACCCCAGGTTCCGGCCGCAACTAGAGAAAAACCATGAGACTTCCCCTTCGCCGCGAGATGAGGCCCAATTCCCCTGCACTGCGTGCAGAGCAATTCCGTGTTCGACATCAAAATTGAAAGGAGCCTTGATTTCCTTGATGGCACTCCAGAGAAAACCCAAGATCACTGTCTCAAGTCTAGAGGGATCCTGAGGTCACTGGAGCAACACGAAAGGTCTCCGTGGACCCCAAATCAACTCGAGATGAGAGCTTAGTCCCTGGCCTCGACTCAAGAGTAATACCAACTTTCCACAGGCACCTCAAGAGGAGGCTTCTCTCAGCTACAGGTATGTGAGAGGGACCCTGAGTTTGTGGCATCAAGTGGAATGGACACCTAGATGCTCTGACTCGAAGTAAGGCCGGATATCCCAATAGTGAATTGAATGCAGGCTCGTCTTGCATCTCCCAAGACGAAGGGATGTCTGAATCCCCTGTGGAAACCACAGAGAAAGACCTAGTCCCCCGCCTCATCGCGACCAGAGGCCTCACATCCTTTGAAAATTCGAGAGGTGCGCGGAGATCAATGCTTCCAAAGGAGCCGATGCCTGACTCGTCTTGAAAATGGATAGGAGTCCCAGGATCCCTGTGGCACGTGGAAAGGGACCCTGGGTCTCCCGCCTCACGTGGAGACGGGTCCCAATTGCCATGCCAAGACTCGAGGAGAATCCCGAGGTGTCCCTTGCACCTAGGCAGGAGTCCTGATGTCGCTGAACAAACACGTGTCTCGAAGGGCCCTCCCCGTCGTAACTCGAGAATATATCCCAGGTTCCGGCCGCAACTCGAGAAAAACCATGAGACTTCCCCCTCGCCGCGAGATGAGGCCGGATTCCCCTGCACTGCGTGCAGAGCAATTCCGTGTTCCACATCAAACGTGAAAGGAGCCTTGATTTCCTTGATGGCACTCCAGAGAAAACCCAAGATCACTGTCTCAAGTCTAGAGGGATCCTGAGGTCACTGGAGCAACAGGAAAGGGCTCCGTGGACCCCACATCAACTCGAGATGAGAGCTTAGTCCATGGCTTCGACTCAAGAGGAATACCAACTTTCCACAAGCACCTCAAGAGGAGGCTTCTCTCAGCTACAGGTATGTGAGAGGGACCCTGAGTTTGTGGCCTCAAGTGGAATGGACACCGAGATGCTCTGACTCGAAGTAAGGCCAGATATCCCTGCAATGAATTGAATGCAGGCTCGTCTTGCATCTCCCAAGAGGAAGGGATGTCTGAATCCCCTGTGGAGACCACAGGGAAAGACATAATTCTCCGCCTCACCGCGAGCGGAGGCCTCACATCCTTTGAAAGCTCGAGAGGTCCGCGGAGATCAATGCTTCCAAAGGAGACGATGCCTGACTCCTGTTGAAAATGAATAGGAGTCCCAGGATCCCTGTGGCACGTGGAGAGGGACCCTGGGTCTCCCGCCTCACGTGGAGACGCGTGCCAATTGCCATGCCAAGACTCGAGGAGAATCCGGCGGTGTCCCTCGCAGCTAGGCAGGAGTCCTGACGTCGCTGAATGAACACGTGTCTGGAAGGGCCCTCCCCGTCGTAAATCGAGAATATACCCCAGGTTCCGGCCGCAACTCGAGAAAAACCATGAGACTTCCCCCTCACCGTGACACGAGGCCCGATTCCCCTGCACTGCGTGCAGAGCAATTCCGTGTTCCACATCAAACGTGAAAGGAGCCTTGATTTCCTTGATGGCACTCCAGAGAAAACCCAAGATCACTGTCTCAAGTCTATAGGGATCCTGAGGTCACTGGAGCAACACGAAAGGGCTTCGTGGACCCCAAATCAACTCGAGATGAGAGCTTAGTCCCTGGCTTCGACTCAAGAGGAATACCAACTTTCCACAAGCACCTCAAGAGGAGGCTTCTCTCAGCTACAGGTATGTGAGAGGGACCCTGAGTTTGTGGCCTCAAGTGGAATGGACACCGAGATGCTCTGACTCGAAATAAGGCCGGATATCCCTGCAGTGAATTGAATGCAGGCTCCTCTTGCATCTCCCAAGACGATGGGTTGTCTGAATCCTCTGTGGAGACCACAGAGAAAGACCTAGTCCTCCGCCTCAACGCAACCGGAGGCCTCATATCCTTTAAAAACTCGAGATGTTCGCGGAGATCAATACTTCCAAAGGAGACGATGCCTGACTCCTCTTGAAAATGGATAGGAGTCCCAGTATCCCTGTGGCACGTGGAAAGGGACCCTGGGTCTCCCACCTCACGTGGAGACGCGTCCCAATTGCCATGCCAAGACTCGAGGAGAATCCCGAGGTGTCCCTTGCACCTAGGCATGAGTCCTGATGTCGCTGAACAAACACGTGTCTCGAAGGGCCCTCCCCATCGTAACTCGAGAATATACCCCAGGTTCCGGCCGCAACTCGAGAAAAACCATGAGACTTCCCCCTCGCCGCGAGATGAGGCCCGATTCCCCTGCACTGCGTGCAGAGCAATTCCTTGTTCCACATCAAACGTGAAAGGAGCCTTGATTTCCTTGATGGCACTCCAGAGAAAACCCAAGATCACTGTCTCAAGTCTAGAGGGATCCTGAGGTCACTGGAGTAACACGAAAGGTCTCTGTGGACCCCACATCAACTCGAGATGAGAGCTTAGTCCCTGGCTTCGACTCAAGAGGAATACCAACTTTCCACAAGCACCTCAAGAGGAGGCTTCTCTCAGCTACAGGTATGTGAGAGGGACCCTGAGTTTGTGGCCTCAAGTGGAATGGACACCGAGATGCTCTGACTCGAAGTAAGGCCGGATATCCCTGCAGTGAATTGAATGCAGGCTCGTCTTGCATCTCCCAAGACGAAGGGATGTCTGAATCCCCTGTGGAGACGACAGAGAAAGAACTAGTCCTCCGCCTCATCGCGTCCGGAGGCCTCACATCCTTTGAAAACTCGAGAGGTGTGCGGAGATCAATGCTTCCAAAGGAGACGATGCCTGACTCCTCCTGAAAATGGATAGGAGTCCCAGGATCCCTGTGGCACGTGGAAAGGGACCCTGGGTCTCCCGCCTCAGGTGGAGACGCGTCCCAATTGCCATGCCAAGACTCGAGAAGAATCCCGAGGTGTCCCTCGCACCTCGGCAGCTGTCCTGACGTCGCTGAACAAACACGTGTCTGGAAGGGCCCTCCCCATCGTAACTCGAGAATATACCCCATGTTCCGGCCGCAACTCGAGAAAAACCATGAGACTTCCCCCTCGCCGCGAGGTGAGGCCCAATTCCCCTGCACTGCATGCAGAGCAATTCCGTGTTCCACATCAAACAAGATAGGAGCCTTGATTTCCTTCATGGCACTCCAGAGAAAACCAAAGATCAATGTCTCAAGTCTAGAGGGATCCTGAGATCACTGGAGCAACACGAAAGGCCTCTGTGGACGCCAAATCAACTCGAGATGAGAGCTTAGTCCCTGGCTTCGACTCTAGAGGAATACCAACTTTCCACAAGCACCTCAAGAGGAGGCTTCTCTCAGCTACAGGTATGTGAGTGGGACCCTGAGTTTTGGCCTCAAGTGGAATGGACACCGAGATGCTCTGACTTGAAATAAGGCCAGATATTCCTGCAGTGAATGGAATGCAGGCTCGTCTTGCATCTCCCAAGACGAAGGGATGTCTGAATCCCCTGTGGAGACCACAGAGAAAGACGTAGTTCTCCGCCTCATCGCGACCTGTGGCCTCACATTCTTTGAAAACTCGAGAGGTCAGCGGAGATCAATGCTTCCAAAGGAGACGATGCCTGACTCCTCCTGAAAATGGATAGGAGTCCCAGGTTCCCTGTTGCACGTGGAAAGGGACCCTGGGTCTCCCGCCTCAGGTGGAGACGCGTCCCAATTGCCATGCCAAGACTCGAGGAGAATCCCGAGGTGTCCCTCGCACCTCGGCAGCAGTCCTGACGTCGCTGAACAAACACGTGTCTGGAAGGGCCCTCCCCGTGGTAACTCGAGAATATACCCCAGGTTCCGGCCGCAACTCGAGAAAAACCATGAGACTTCCCCCTCGCCGCGAGATGAGGCCCAATTCCCCTGCACTGCGTGCAGAGCAATTCCGTGTTCCACATCAAACATGATAGGAGCCTTGATTTCCTTCATGGCACTCCAGAGAAAACCCAAGATCAATGTCTCAAGTCTAGAGGGATCCTGAGGTCACTGGAGCAACACGAAAGGGCTCCGTGGAACCCAAATCAACTCGAGATGAGAGCTTAGTCCCTGGCTTCGACTCAAGAGGAATACCAACTTTCCACAAGCACCTCAAGAGGAGGCTTCTCTCAGCTACAGGGATGTGAGATGGACCCTGAGTTTGTGGCCTCAAGTGGAATGGACACCGAGATGCTCTGACTCGAAGTAAGGCCGGATACCCCTGCAGTGAATTGAATGCAGGCTCGTCTTGCATTGCCTAAGACGAAGGGATGTCTGAATCCCCTGTGGAGACCACAGAGAAAAACCTAGTCCTCAGCCTCATCGCGACCGGAGACATCACATCCTTTGAAAACTCGAGAGGTGTGCGGAGATCAATGCTTCCAAAGGAGACGATGCCTGACTCCTCTTGAAAATGGATAGGAGTCCCAGGATCCCTGTGGAAGGTGAAAAGGGACCCTGGGTCTCCCGCCTCTCTTGGAGACGCATCCCAATTGACATGCCATGACTCGAGGAGAATCCCGAGGTGTCCCTCGCACCTAGGCAGGAGTCCTGACGTCGCTGAACAAACACGTGTCTGGAAGGGCCCTCCCCGTCGTAACTCGAGAATATACCCCAGGTTCCAGCCGCAACTCGAGAAAAACCATGAGACTTCCCCCTCGCCGCGAGATGAGGCCCGATTCCCCTGCACTGCGTGCAGAGCAATTCCGTGTTCCACATCAAACGTGAAAGAGCCTTGATTTCCTTGATGGCACTCCAGAGAAACCCAAGATCACTGTCTCAAGTCTAGAGGGATCCTGAGGTCACTGGCGCAACAGGAAAGGGCTACGTGGACCCCAAATCAACTCGAGATGAGAGCTTAGTCCCTGCCTTCGACTCAAGAGGAATACCAACTTTCCATAAGCACCTCAAGAGGAGGCTTATCTCAGCTACATGTATGTGAGAGGGACCCTGAGTTTGTGGCCTCAAGTGGAATGGAAACCGAGATGCTCTGACTCGAAGTAAGGGCGGATATCCCTGCAGTGAATGGAAAGCAGGCTCGTCTTGCATCTCCCAAGACGAAGAGTTGTCTGAATCCGCTGTGGAGACCACAGAGAAAGACCTAGTTCTCCGCCTCATCGCGACCGGAGGCCTCACATCTTTGGAAATTCGAGAGGTATGCGGAGATCAATGCTTCCAAAGGAGACGATGCCTGACTCCTCCTGAAAATGGATAGGAGTCCCAGGATCACTTTGGCACGTGGAAAGGGACCCTGCGTCTCCCGCCTCACGTGGAGACGCGTCCCAATTGCCATGCCAAAACTAGAGGAGAATCCCGAGGTGTCCCTCGCACCTAGGAAGGAGTCCTGACGTCCCTGAACAAACACGTGTCTGGAAGGGCCCTCCCCGTTGTAACTCGAGAATGTACCCCATGTTCCGGCCGCAACTCGAGAAAAACCATGAGACTTCCCCCTCGCCGAGAGATGAGGCCCGATTCCCCTGCACTGCGTGCAGAGCAATTCCGTGTTCTACATCAAACGTGAAAGGAGCCTTGATTTCCTTGATGGCACTCCAGAGAAAACCCAAGATCACTGTCTCAAGTCTAGAGGGATCCTGAGGTCACTGGAGCAAAAGGAAAGGGCTCCATGGACCCCAAATCAACTCAAGATGAGAGCTTAGTCCCTGGCTTCGACTCAAGAGGAATACCAACTTTCCACAAGCACCTCAAGAGGAGGCTTCTCTCAGCTACAGGTATGTGAGAGGGACCCTGAGTTTGTGGCCTCAAGTGGAATGGACACCGAGATGCTCTGACTCGAAGTAAGTTCGGATATCCCAACAGTGAATTGAATGCAGGCTCATCTTGCATCTCCCAAGACGAAGGGATGTCTGAATCCCCTGTGGAGACCACAGAGAAAGACATAGTCCTCCGCCTCATCGCGACCGGAGGCCTCACATCCTTTGAGAACTCGAGAGGTCTGCGGAGATCAATGCTTCGAAAGGAGACGATGCCTGACTCTTCTTGAAAATGTAGAGGAGTCCCAGGATCCCTGTGGCACGTGGAAAGGGATTCTGGGTCTCTCACCTCACGTAGAGACGCGTCCCAATTGCCATGCCAAGACTCGAGGAGAATTCCGAGGTGTCCCTCGCACGTAGGCAGGAGTCCTGACGTCGCTGAACAAACACGTGTTTTCAAGGGCCCTCCCCGTCGTAACTCGGGAATATACCCCAAGTTCTGGCCGCAACTCGAGAAAAACCATGAGACTTCCCCCTCGCCGCGAGATGAGGCCCGATTCCCCTGCACTGCGTGCAGAGCAATTCCGTGTTCCACATCTAACGTAAAAGGAGCCTTGATTTCCTTGATGGCACTCCAGAGAAAACCCAAGATCACTGTCTCAAGTCTAGAGGGATCCTGAGGTCACTGGAGCAACACGAAAGGGCTCCGTGGACGCCAAATCAACTCGAGATGAGAGCTTAGTCCCTGGCTACGACTCAAGAGGAATACCAACTTTCCACAAGCACCTCAAGAGGAGGTTTCTCTCAGCTACAGGTATGTGAGAGGGACCCTGAAATTGTGGCCTCAAGTGGAATGGACACCGAGATGCTCTGACTCGAAGTAAGGCCGGATATCCCTGCAGTGAATTGAACGCAGGCTCGTCTTGCATCTCCCAAGACGAAGGGGTGTCTGAATCCGCTGGGGAGACCACAGAGACAGACCCAGTCCTCCGCCTCATCACGACCGGAGGCCTCACATCCTTTGAAATCTCGAGAGGTCCACGTAGATCAATGCTTCCAAAGGAGACGATGCCTGACTCCTCTTGAAAATGGATAGGAGTCCCAGGATCCCTGTGGCACGTGGAAAGGGACCCTGGGTCTCCCTCCTCACGTGGATACGCGTCCCAATTGCCATGCCAAGACTCGAGGAGAATGACGATGTGTCCCTCGCAACTAGGCAGGAGTCCTGACGTCGCTGAACGAACACGTTTCTGGAAGGGCCCTCCCCTTCGTAATTCGAGAATATACCCCAGGTTCCGGCCGCAACTCGAGAAAAACAAACAGACTTCCCCCTCGCCGCGAGATGAGACCCGATTCCCCTGCACTGCGTGCAGAGCAATTCCGTGTTCCACATCAAACGTGAAAGGAGCCTTGATTTCCTTGATGGCACTCCAGAGAAAACCCAAGATCACTGTCTCAAGTCTAGAGGGATCCTGAGGTCACGGGAGCAACACGAAAGGGCTAAGTGGATGCCAAATCAACTCGAGATGAGAGATTAGTCCCTGGCTTCGACTCAAGAGGAATACCAACTTTTCACAAGCACCTCAAGAGGAGCCTTCTCTCAGTTACAGGTATGTGAGAGGGACCCTGAGTTTGTTGCCTCAAGTGGAAAGGACACCGAGATGCTCTGACTCGAAGTAAGGCCGGATATCCCTGCAGTGAATTGAATGCAGGCTCGTCTTGCATCTCCCAAGACGAAGGGATGTCTGAATCCCCTGTGGAGACGACAGAGAAAGACCTAGTCCTCCGCCTCATCGCGACCGGAGGCCTCACATCCTTTGAAAACTCGAGAGGTCCGCGGAGATCAATGCTTCCAAAGGAGACGATGACTTGAAAATGGATAGGAGTCCCAGGATCCCTGTGGCACGTGGAAAGGGACCCTGGGTCTCCCGCCTCACTTGGAGACAAGTCCCAATTGACATGCCATGACTCGAGGAGAATCCCGAGGTGTCCCTCGCAACTAGGTAGGAGTCCTGACGTCGCTGAACAAACACGTGTCTGGAAGGGCCCTCCCCGTCATAACTCGAGAATATACCCCAGGTTCCAGCCGCAACTTGAGAAAAACCATGAGACATCCCCCTTGCCACGAGATGAGGCCCGATTCCCCTGCACTGCGTGCAGAGCAATTCCGTGTTCCACATTCAACTTGAAAGGAGCCTTGATTTCCTTGATGGCACTCCAGAGAAAACCCAAGATCACTGTCTCAAGTCTAGAGGGATCCTGAGGTCACTGGAGCAACACGAAATGGCTCCGTGGAACCCAAATCAACTCGAGATGAGAGCTTAGTCCCTGGCTTCGACTCAAGAGGAATACCAACTTTCCACAAGCACCTCAAGAGGAGGCTTCTCTCAGCTACAGGTATGTGAGAGGGACCCTGAGTTTGTGGCCTCAAGTCGAATGGACACGGAGATGCTCTGACTCGAAGTAAGGCCGGATATCCCTGCAGTGAATTGAATGCAGGCTCGTCTTGCATCTCGCAAGACGAAGGGATGTCTGAATCCCCTGTGGAGACCACAGAGAAACACCTAGTCCTCAGCCTCATCGCGACCGGAGACATCACATCCTTTGAAAAATCGAGAGGTCTGCGGAGATCAATGCTTCCAAAGGAGACGATGCCTGACTCCTCTTGAAAATGGATAGGAGTCCCAGGATCCCTGTGGCACGTGGAAAGGGTCCCTGGGTCTCCCGCCTCTCGTGGAGACGCGTCCCAATTGCCATGCCAAGACTCGAGGAGAAACCCGAGGTGTCCCTCGCACCTAGGCAGGAGTCCTGACGTCGCTGAACAAACACGTGTCTGGAAGGGCCCTCCCCGTCGTAACTTGAGAATATACCCCAGGTTCCGGCCGCAACTCGAGAAAAACCATGAGACTTCCCCCTCGCCGCGAGATGAGGCCCGATTCCCCTGCCCTGCGTGCAGAGCAATTCCGTGTTCGACATCAAAAGTGAAAGGAGCCTTGATTTCCTTGATGTCACTCCAGAGAAAACCCAAGATGACTGTCTCAAGTCTAGAGGGTTCCTGAGGTCACTGTAGCAACACGAAAGGGCTCCGTGGACCCCAAATCAACTCGAGATGAGAGCTTAGTCCCTGGCCTCGACTCAAGAGGAATACCAACTTTCCACAAGCACCTCAAGAGGAGGCTTCTCTCAGCTACAGGTATGTGAGAGGGACCCTGAGTTTGTGGCCTCAAATGGAATGGACACCGAGATGCTCTGACTCGAAGTAAGGCCGGATATCCCTGCAGTGAATTGAATGCAGGCTCGTCTTGCATCTCCCAAGATGAAGGGATGTCTGAATCCCCTGTGGAGACCACCGAGAAAGACCTAGTCCTCCGCATCATAGCGACCGGAGGCCTCACATCCCTTGAAAACTCGAGAGGTCTGCCGAGATCAATGCTTCCAAAGGAGACAATGCCTGACTCCTCTTGAAAATGGATAGCAGTCCCAGGATCCCTGTGGCACTTGGAAAGGGAACCTGGGTCTCCCGCCTCACGTGGAGACACGTCCCAATTGCGATGCCAGACTCGAGGAGAATCCCGAGGTGTTCCTCGCACCTAGGCAGGAGTTGTGACGTCGCTGAACAAACACGTGTCTGGAAGTCACCTCCCCGTCGTAACTTGAGAATATACCCCAGGTTCCGGCCGCAACTCGAGAAAAACCATGAGACTTCCCCCTCGCCGCGAGATGAGGCCCGATTCCCCTGCCCTGCGTGCAGAGCAATTCCGTATTCCATATCAAAAATGAAAGGAGCCTTGATTTCCTTGATGGCACTCCAGAGAAAACCCAAGATCAGTGTCTCAAGTCTAGAGGGATCCTGAGGTCACTGGAGCAACACGAAAGGGCTCCAAGGACCCCAAATCAACTCGAGATGCGAGCTTAGTCCCTGGCTTAGACTCAAGAGGAATACCAACTTTCCACAAGCACCTCAAGAGGAAGCTTCTCTCAGCTACAGGTATGTGAGAGGAATCCTGAATTTGTGGCCTCAAGTGCAATGGACACCGAGATGCTCTGACTCGAAGTAAGGCCGGATATCCCTGCAGTGAATTGAATGCAGGCTCGTCTTGCATCTCCCAAGAAGGAGGGATGTCTGAATCCCCTGTGGAGACAACAGAGAAAGACCTAGTCCTCCGCCTCATCGTGACCGGAGGCCTCACATCCTTTGAAAACTCGAGAGATCTGCAGAGATCAATGCTTCCAAAGGAGACGATGCCTGACTCCTCTTGAAAATGGATAGGAGTCCCAGGATTACTGTGGCACGTGGAAAGGGACACTGGGTCTCCCGCAACACGTGGAGACGCGGCCCAATTGCCATGCCAAGACTAGAGGAGAATCCCGAGGTGTCCCTCGCACCTAGGCAGGAGTCCTGACGTCGCTGAACAAACACGTGTCTGGAAGGGCCCTCCCCGTCGTAACTCGAGAATATACCCCAAGTTCCGGCCGCAACTCGAGAAAAACCATGAGACTTCCCCCTCGCCGCGAGATGAGGCCCGATTCCCCTGCCCTGCGTGCAGAGGAATTCAGTATTACACATCAAAAAAGAAAGGAGCCTTGATTTCCTTGATGGCACTCCAGAGAAAACCCAAGATCACTGTCTCAAGTCTAGAGGGATCCTGAGGTCACTGGAGCAACAAGAAAGGGCTCCGTGGACCCCAAATCAACTCGAGATGAGAGCTTAGTCCCTGGCTTCGACTCCAGAGGAATACCAACTTTCCACAAGCACCTCAAGAGGAGGCTTCTCTCAGCTACAGGTATATTTGAGGGACCCCGAGTTTGTGGCCTCAAGTGGAAAGGACACCGAGATGCTCTGACTCGAAGTAAGGCCGGATATCCCTGCAGTGAATTGAATGCAGGCTCGTCTTGCATCTCCCAAGAAGAAGGGATGTCTGAATCCCCTGTGGAGACCACAGAGAAAGACCGAGTTCTCCGCCTTATCGCGACCAGAGGCCTCACATCCTTTGAAAACTCGAGAGGTCTGCGGAGATCAATGCTTCCAAAGGAGACGATGCCTGACTCCTCTTGAAAATGGATAGGAGTCCCAGGATCCCTGCGGCACATGGAAAGGTACCCTGGGTCTCCCGCCTCACGTGGAGACACGTCCCAATTGCCATGCCAAGACTCGAGGAAAATCCCGAGGTGTCCCTCGCACCTAGGCTGGAGTCCTTACGTCGCTGAACAAACACGTGTATGGAAGGGACCTCCCCGTCGTAACTCGAGAATATACCACAGGTTCCGGCCGCAACTCGAGAAAAACCATGAGACTTCCCCCTCGCCGCGAGATTAGGCCCGATTCCCCTGCACTGCATCCAGAACAATTCCGTGTTCCACATCAAACGTGAAAGGAGCCTTGATTTCCTTGATGACACTCCAGAGAAAACCCAAGATCACTGTCTCAAGACTAGAGTGATCCTGAGGTCACTGGAGCAACACGAAAGGGCTCTGTGGACGCCAAATCAACTCGAGATGAGAGCTTACTCCCTGGCTTCGACTCAAGAGGAATACCAACTTTCCACAAGCACCTCAAGAGGAGGCTTCTCTCAGCTACAGGTATGTGAGAGGGACCCTGAGTTTGTGGCCTCAAGTGGAATGGACACCGAGATGCTCTGACTCGAAGTAAGGCCGGATATCCCTGAAGTGAATTGAATGCAGGATCGTCTTGCATCTCCCAAGACGAAGGGTTGTCTGAATCCCCTGTGGAGACCACAGAGAAAGACCTCGTTCTCCGCCTCATCGAGACCGAAAGCCTCACATCCTTTGAAAACTCGAGAGGTCCGCGGAGATCAATGCTTCCAAAGGAGAAGATGCCTGACTCTTCTTGAATATGGATAGGAGTCCCAGGATCCCTGTGGCACGTGGAAAGGGACCCTGGGTCTCCCGCCTCACGTGGAGACGCGTCCCAATTGCCATGCCAAGACTCGAGGAGAATCCCGAGGTGTCCCTCGCACCTAGGCAGGAGTCCTGACGTCGCTGAACAAACACGTGTCTGGAAGGGCCCTCCCCGTCGTAACTCGAGAATATACTCCAGGTTTCAGCCGCAACTTGAGAAAAACCATGAGACATCCCCCTTGCCGCGAGATGAGGCCCGATTCCCCTGCACTGCGGGCAGAGCAATTCCGTGTTCCACATCAAACTTGAAAGGAGCCTTGATTTCCATGATGGCACTCCAGAGAAAACCCAAGATAACTGTCTCAAGTCTAGAGGGATCCTGAGGTCACTGGAGCAACACGAAAGGGCTCCATGGACCCCAAATCAACTCGAGATGAGAGCTTAGTCCCTGGCTTCGACTCAAGAGGAATACGAACTTTCCACAAGCACCTCAAGAGGAGGCTTCTCTCAGCTACAGGTATGTGAGAGGGACCCTGAGTTTGTTGCCTCAAGTGGAATGGACACCGAGATGCTCTGACTCGAAGTAAGGCCGGATATCCCTGCAGTGAATTGAATGCAGGCTCATCTTGCATCTCCCAAGACGAAGGGATGTCTGAATCCCCTGTGGAGACCACAGAGAAAGACCTAGTTCTCCGCCTCATCGCGACCTGAGGCCTCACATCCTTTGAAAATTCGAGAGGTCCGCGGAGATCAATGCTTCCAAAGGAGACGATGCCTGACTCCTCTTGAAAATGGATAGGAGTCCCAGGATCCCTGTGGCACGTGAAAAGGGACCCTGGGTCTCCAGCCTCACGTGGAGACGTGTCCCCATTGCCATGGCAAGACTCGAGGAGAATCCCGAGGTGTCCCTCGCACCTAGGCAGGAGTCCTGACGTCACTGAACAAACATGTGTCTGGAAGGACCCTCCCCATCGTAACTCGAGAATATACCCCAGGTTCCGGCCGCAACACGAGAAAAACCATGAGACTTCCCCCTCGCCGCGAGATGAGGCCCGATTCCCCTGCACTGCATGCAGAGCAATTCCATTTTCCACATCAAACGTGAAAGGAGCCTTGATTTCCTTGATGGCACTCCAGAGAAAACCCAAGATCACTGTCTCAAGTCTAGAGGGATCCTGAGGTCACTGGAGCAACACGAAAGGGCTCCATGGACCCCAAATCAACTCGAGATGAGAGCTTAGTCCCTGGCTTCGACACAAGAGGAATACCAACTTTCCACAAGCAACTCAAGAGGAGGCTTCTCTCAGCTACAGGTATGTGAGAGAGACCCTGAGTTTGTGGCCTCAAGTGGAATGGACACCGAGATGCTCTGACTCGAAGTAAGGCCGGATATCCCTGCAGTGAATTGAATGCAGGCTCGTCTTGCATCTCCCAAGACGAAGGGTTGTCTGAATCCCCTGTGGAGACCACAGAGAAAGAACTCCTCCTCCGCCTCATCGCGACCGCAGGCCTCACATCCTTTGAAAACTCGAGAGGTCTGAAGAGATCAATGCTTCTAAAGGAGACGATGCCTGACTTTTCTTAAAAATGGATAGGAGTCCCAGGATCACTGTGGCACTTGGAAAGGGAACCTGGGTCTCCCGCCTCACGTGGAGACACGTCCCAATTGCGATGCCAGACTCGAGGAGAATCCCGAGGTGTTCCTCGCACCTAGGCAGGAGTTGTGACGTCGCTGAACAAACACGTGTCTGGAAGTCACCTCCCCGTCGTAACTTGGGAATATACCCCAGGTTCCGGCCGCAACTCGAGAAAAACCATGAGACTTCCCCCTCGCCGCGAGATGAGGCCCGATTCCCCTGCCCTGCGTGCAGAGCAATTCCGTATTCCATATCAAAAATGAAAGGAGCCTTGATTTCCTTGATGGCACTCCAGAGAAAACCCAAGATCAGTGTCTCAAGTCTAGAGGGATCCTGAGGTCACTGGAGCAACACGAAAGGGCTCCGTGGACCCCAAATCAACTCGAGATGAGAGCTTAGTCCCTGGCTTCAACTCAAGAGGAATACCAACTTTCTACAAGCACCTCAAGAGGAGGCTTCTCTCAGCTACAAGTATGTGAGAGGAACCCTGAGTTTGTGGCCTCAAGTGGAATGGACACCGAGATGCTCTGACTCGAAGTAAGGCCGGATATCCCTGCAGTGAATTGAATACAGGCTCGTCTTGCATCTCTCAAGACAAAGGGATGTCTGAATCCCCTGTGGAGACCACAGATAAAGACCTAGTCCTCCGCCTCACCGCGACCGGAGGCCTCACATCCTTTGAAAACTCGAGAGGTCCGCGGAGATCAATGCTTCCAAAGGAGACGATGCCTGACTCCTCTTGAAAATGGATAGGAGTCCCAGGATCCCTGTGGCACGTTAAAAACGACACTGGGTCTCCCTCCACACGTGGAGACGCGTCCCAATTGCCATGCCAAGACTAGAGCAGAATCCCGAGGTGTCCCTCACACCTAGGCAGGAGTCCTGACGTCGCTGAACAAACAAGTGTCTGGAAGGGCCCTCCCTGTCGTAACTCGAGAATATACCCCAGGTTCCGGCCACAACTCGTGAAAAACCATGAGATTTCCCCCTCACCGCGAGATGAGGCCCGATTCCCCTGCACAGCATGCAGAGAAATTCCGTGTTCCAAATTAAACGTGAAAGGATCCTTGATTTCCTTGATGTCACTCCAGAGAAAACCCAAGATCACTGTCTCAAGTCTAGAGGGATCCTGAGGTCACTGGAGCAACACGAAAGGGCTCCGTGGACCCCAAATCAACACGAGATGAGTGATTAGTCCCTGGCTTCGACTCAAGAGGAATACCAACTTTCCACAAGCACCTCAAGAGGAGGCTTATCTCAGCTACAGGTATGTGAGACGGAACCTGAGTTTGTGGCCTCAAGTGGAATGGACACCGAGATGCTCTGACTCTAAGTTAGGCCGGATATCCCTGCATTGAATTGAATGCAGGCTCGTCTTGCATCTCCCAAGACGAAGGGATGTCTGAATCCCCTGTGGAAACCACAGATAAAGACCTAGTTCTCCGCCTCATCGCGACCGGAGGCCTCACATCCTTTGAAAACTCGAGAGGTCCGCGGAGATCAATGCTTCCAAAGGAGACGATGCCTGACTCCTCTTGAAAATGGATATGAGTCCCAGGATCCCTGTGGCATGTGGAAAGGGAACCTGGGTCTCCCGCCTCACGTGGAGACGCGTCCCAATTGCCATGCCAAGACTCGAGGAGAATCCCGAGGTGTCCCTCGCACCTAGGCAGGAGTCCTGACGTCGCTGAACAAACACGTGTCTCGAAGGGCCCTCCCCGTCGTAACTCGAGAATATACCCCAGGTTCCAGCCGCAACTCGAGAAAAACCATGAGACTTCCCCCTCGCCGCGAGATGAGGTCCGATTCCCCTGCCCTGCCTGCAGAGCAATTCCGTATTTCACATCAAAAATGAAAGGAGCCTTGATTTCCTTGATGGCACTCCAGAGAAAACCCAAGATCACTGTCTCAGTTGTAGAGGGATCCTGAGGTCACTGTAGCAACACGAAAAAGCTCCGTGGACCCCAAATCAACTCGAGATGAGAGCTTAGTCCCTGGCTTCGACTCAAGAGGAATACCAACTTTCCACAAGCACCTCAAGAGGAGTCTTCTCTCAGCAACAGTTATGTGAGAGGGACCCTGAGTTTGTGGCCTCAAGTGGAATGGACACCGAGATGCTCTGACTCGAAGTAAGGGCGGATATCCCTGCAGTGAATTGAATGCAGGCTCGTCTTGCATCTCCCAAGACGAAGAGATGTCTGAATCCGCTGTGGAGACCACAGAGAAAGACCTAGTCCCCCGCCTCATCGCGACCGGAGGCCTCACATCCTTTGAAAATTCGAGAGGTCTGCAGAGATCAATGCTTCCAAATGAGCCGATGCCTGACTCCTCTTGAAAATGGATAGGAGTCCCAGGATCCCTGTGGCACGTGGAAAGGGACCCTGCGTCTCCCGCCTCACGTGGAGACGCGTCCCAATTGCCATGACAAGACTCGAGGAAAATCCCGAGGTGTCCCTCGCACCTAGGCAGGAGTCCTGACGTCGCTGAACAAACACGTGTCTGGAAGGGCCCTCCCCGTCGTAACTCGAGAATATACCCCAGGTTCCGGCCCCAACTCCAGAATAACCATGAGACTTCCCCCTCGCCGTGAGATGAGGCCCGATTCTCCTGCACTGCGAGCAGAGCAATTCCGTGTTCCACATCAAACGTGAAAGGAGACTTGATTTACTTGATGGCACTCCAGAGAAAACCGAAGATCACTGTCTCAAGTCTAGAGGGATCCTGAGGTCACTGGAGCAACACGAAAGGGCTCCGTGGACCCCAAATCAACTCGAGATGAGAGCTTAGTCCCTGGCTTCGACTCAAGAGCAATACCAACTTTCCACAAGCACAAGAGGAGGCTTCTCTCAGCTACAGGTATGTGAGAGGGACCCTGAGTTTGTGGCCTCAAGTGGAATGGACCCCGAGATGCTCTGACTTGAAGTAAGGCCAGACATCCCTGCAGTGATTTGAATGCAGGCTCGTCTTGCATCTCCCAAGACGAAGGGATGTCTGAATCCCCTGTGGAGACCACAGAGAAAGACCTAGTCCTCCGCATCATCGCGACCGGAGACATCACATCCTTTGAAAACTCGAGAGGTCGGCGGAGATCAATGCTTCCAAAGGAGACGATGCCTGACTCGTCTTGAAAATGGATAGGAGTCCCAGGATCCCTGTGGCACGTGGAAAGGGACCCTGGGTCTCCCGCCTCACGTGGAGACGCGTCCCAATTGCCATGCCAAGACTCGAGGAGAATCCCGAGGTGTCCCTCGCACCTAGGCAGGAGTCCTGACGTCGCTGAACAAACACGTGTCTGGAAGGGCCCTCCCCGTCGTAACTCGAGAATATACCCCAGGTCCCGGCCGCAACTCGAGAAAAACCATGAGACTTCCCCCTCGCCGCGAGATGAGGCCCGATTCCCCTGCACTGCGTGCAGAGCAATTCCGTGTTCCACATCAAACATGAGAGGAGCCTTGATTTCCTTGATGGCACTCCAGAGAAAACCCAAGATCACTGTCTCAAGACTAGAGGGATCCTGAGGTCACTGGAGCAACATGAAAGGGCTCCGTGGACCCCAAATCAACTCGAGATGAGAGCTTTAGTCCCTGACTTCGACTCAAGAGGAATACCAACTTTCCACAAGCACCTCAAGAGGAGGCCTCTCTCAGCTACAGGTATGTGAGAGGGACCCTGAGTCTGTGGCCTCAAGTGGAATGTAAACCGAGATGCTCTGACTTGAGGTAAGCCCGGATATCGCTGCAGTGAATTGAATGCAGGCTCGTCTTGCATCTCCCAAGACGAAGGGATGTCTGAATCCCCTGTGGAGACCACAGAGAAAGACCTACTTCTCTGCCTCATCGCGACCGGAGGCCTCGCATCCTTTGAAAACTCGAGAGGTCCGCGGAGATCAATGCTTCCAAAGGAGACGATGCCTGACTCCTCTTGAAAATTGATAGGAGACCCAGGATCCCTGTGGCACGTGGAAAGGGACCCTGGGTCTCCCGCCTCACGTGGGGACGCATCCCAATTGCCAAGCCAAGACTCGAGGAGAACCCCGAGGTGTCCCTCGCACCTATGCAGGAGTCCTGACGTCGCTGAACAAACACGTGTCTGGAAGGGCCCTCCCCGTCGTAACTCAAGAATATACCGCAGGTTCAGGCCGCAACTCGAGAACAACCATGAGACTTCCCACTCGCCGCGAGATGAGGCCCGATTCCTCTGCACGGCGTGCAGAGCAATTCCGTGTTCCACATCAAAAGTGAAAGGAGCCTTGATATCCTTGATGGCACTCCAGAGAAAACCCAAGATCACCGTCTCAAGTCTAGAGGGATCCTGAAGTCACTGTAGCAAAAAGAAATGCCTCCATGGACCCCAAATCAACTCGAGATGAGAGCTTCGTCCCTGGCTTAGACTCAAGAGGAATACCAACTTTCCACAAGCACCTCAAGAGGAGGCTTCTCTCAGCTACAGGTATGTGAGAGGGACCCTGAGTTTGTGGCCTCACGTGGAATGGACACCGAGATGCTCTGACTCGAAATAAGGCCGGATATCCCTGCAGTGAATGGAATGCAGGCTCGTCTTGCATCTCCCAAGACGAAGGGATTTCTGAAACCCCTGTGCAGACCACAGAGAAAGACCTAGTCCTCCTCCTCATCGCGACCTGTGGCCTCACATTCTTTGAAAACTCGAGAGGTCAGCGGAGATCAATGCTTCCAAAGGAGACGATGCCTGACTCCTCTTGAAAATGGATAGGAGTCCCAGGATCCCTGTGGCACGTGGAAAGGGACCCTGGGTCTCGCGCCTCACTTGGAGACGCGTCCCAATTGCCATGCCAAGACTCGAGGAGAATCCCTAGGTGTCCCTCACACCTAGGCAGGAGTCCTGACGTCGCTGAACATACACGTGTCTGGAAGGGCCCTCCCCGTCGTAACTCGAGAATATACCCCAGGTTCCGGCCGCAACTCGAGAAAAACCATGAGACTTCCCCCTCGCCGCGAGATGAGGCCCGATTCCCCTGCACTGCGTGCAGAGCATATCCGTCTTCCACATCAAACTTGAGAGGAGCCTTGATTTCCTTGATGGCACTCCAGAGAAAACCCAAGATCACTGACTCAAGACTAGAGGGATCCTGAGGTCACTGGAGCAACATGAAAGGGCTCCGTGGACCCCAAATCAACACAAGATGAGAGCTTTAGTCCCTGGCTTCGACTCAAGAGGAATACCAACTTTCCACAAGCACCTCAAGAGGTGGCCTCTCTCAGCTACAGGTATGTGAGAGGGACCCTGAATCTGTGGCCTCAAGTGGAATGTACACCGAGATGCTCTGACTTGAAGTAAGGCCGGATATCGCTGCAGTGAATTGAATGCAGGCTCGTCTTGCATCTCCCAAGACGAAGCGATGTCTGAATCCCCTGTGGAGACCACAGAGAAAGACCTACTTCTCCGCCTCATCGCGACCAGAGGCCTCACATCCTTTGAAAACTCGAGAGGTCCGCGGAGATCAATGCTTCAAAGGAGACGATGCCTGACTCCTCTTGAAAATTGATAGGAGACCCAGGATCCCTGTGGCACGTGGAAAGGGACCCTGGGTCTCCCGCCTCACGTGGGGACGCGTCCCAATTGCCATGCCAAGACTCGAGGAGAACCCCGAGGTGTCCCTCGCACCTAGGCAGGAGTCCTGACGTCGCTGAACAAACACGTGTCTGGAAGGGCCCTCCCCGTCGTAACTCAAGAATATACCCCAGGTTCCGGCCGCAACTCGAGAAAAACCATGAGACTTCCCCCTCGCCCCGAGATGAGGCCCGATTCCCTTGCACTGCGTGCAGCACAATTCCGTGTTCGACATCAAACGTGAAAGGAGCCTTGATTTCCTTGATGGCACTCCAGAGAAAACTCAAGATGACTGAATCAAGTCTAGAGGGATCCTGAGGTCACTGGAGCAACAAGAAAGGGCTCCGTGGACCCCAAATCAACTCGAGATGAGAGCTTAGTCCCTGGCATCAACTGAAGAGGAATACCAAGTTTCCACAAGCACCTCAAGAGGAGGCTTCTCTGAGCTACATGTATGTGATAGCGACCATGATTTTGTGGCCTCAAGTGGAATGGACACTGAGATGCTCTGACTCGATGTAAGGCCGGATATCCCTGCAGGGAATTGAATGCACGCTCGTCTTGAATCTCCCAAGACGAAGGGATGTCTGAATCCCCTGTGGAGACCACAGAGAAAGACCTAATTCTTCCCCTCATCGCACCGGAGGCCTCACATCCTTTGAAAATTCGAGAGGTCCACAGAGATTAATGCTTCCAAAGAGGACAATGCCTGACTCCTCTTGAAAATGGATAGGAGTCCCAGGATCCCTGTGGCACGTGGAAAGGGGCCCTGGGTCTCCCGCCTCACGTGTAGACGCCTCCCAATTGCCAGGGCAAGACTCGAGGAGAATCCCGAGGTGTCCCTCGCACCTAGGCAGGAGTCCTGATGTCGCTGAACAAACACGTGTCTGGAAGGGCCCTCCCTGTCGTAACTCGACAATATACCCCAAGTTCTGGCCAAAACTCTAGAAAAATTATGAGACTTCCCACTCGCCGCGAGATGAGGCTCGATTCCTCTGCACAGCATGCAGAGCAATTCCGTGTTCCACATCAAACGTGAAAGGAGCCTTGATTTCCTTAATGGCATTTCATACAAAACCCAAGATCACTGTCTAAAGTCTAGAGGGATCCTGAGGTCACTGTAGCAACAAGAAAGGGCTCCGTGGACCCCAAATCAACTCGAGATGAGAGCTTAGTCCCTGGCTTCGACTCTAGGGGAATACCAACTTTCCACAAGCACCTCAAGAGGAGGCTTCTCTCAGATACAGGTATGTGAGAGGGACCCTGAGTTTGTGGCCTCAAGTGGAATGGACACCGAGACGCTGTGACTCGAAGTAAGGCCCGATATCCCTGCAGTGAATTGAATGCAGGCTCGTCTTGCATCTCCCAGATGAACGGATGTTTGAATCCCCTGAGGATACCACAGAGAAAGACCTAGTTCTCGCCACATCGTGAGCGGAGGACTCACATCCTTTGAAAACTCGAGAGGTCCGCGGAGATCAATGCTTCCAAAGGAGAGGATGCCTGACTCCTCTTGAAAATTGATAGGAGTCCCAGGATCCCTGTGGCACGGGGAAATGGACCCTGGGTCTCCCTTTCACGTGTAGACGCCTCGCAATTGCCATGCCAATACTCGAGGAGAATACCGAGGTGTCCTTCGCACCTAGGCAGGAGTCCTGACGTCCCTGAACAAACACGTGTCTGGAAGGGCCCTCCCCGTCGTAACTCGAGAATATACCCCAGGTTCCAGCCGCAACTCGAGAAAAACCATGAGACTTCCCCCTCGCCGCGACATGAGGCCCGATTCCCCTGCACTGCGTGCAGAGCAATTCCGTGTTCCACATCAAACGTGAAAGGAGCCTTGATTTCCTTAATGGCACTCCAGAGAAAACCCAAGATCACTGTCTCAAGTCTAGAGGGATCCTGAGGTCACTGTAGCAACACGAAAGGGCTCCGTGGACCCCAAATCAACCCGAGATGGGAGCTTAGTCCCTGGCTTCGACTCAAGAGGAATACCAAATTTCCATAAGCATCTATAGGTGGCTTCTCTCAGCTACAAGTATGTGAGAGGGACCATGACTTTGTGGCCTCAAGTGGAATGGACACCGAGATGCTCTGACTCGAAGTAAGGCCGGATGTCCCTGCAGTGAATTGAATGCAGGCTCGACTTGCATCTCCCAAGACGAAGGGATGTCTGAATCCCCTGTGGAGACCACAGAGAAAGACCTAGTTCTCCGCCTCATCGCGACCGGAGGCCTCACATCCTTTGAAAACTCGAGAGGTGCGCGGAGATCAATGCTTCCAAAGGAGACGATGCCTGACTCCTCTTGAAAATGGATAGGAGTCCCAGGATCCCTGTGGCACGTGGAACGGGACCCTGGGTCTCCCGCCTCACGTGGAGACGCGTCCCAATTGCCATGTCAAGCCTCGAGGAGAATCCCGAGGTGTCCCTAGCACCAAGGCAGGAGTCCTGACATCGCTGAACAAACACGTTTCTGGAAGGGCCCTCCCCGGCGTAACTCGAGAATATACCCCAGGTTCCGGCCGCAACTCGAGAAAAACCATGAAACTTCCCAATCGCCGCGAGTTTAGGCCCGATTCCCCAGAACTGCGTGCAGAGCAATTCCGTGTTCCATATCAAACCTGAAAGGAGAATTGATTTCCTTGATGGCACTCCAGAGAAAACCCAAGATCACTGTCTCAAGTCTACAGGGATCCTGAGGTGACTGGAGCACCACGAAAGGGCTCCGTGGACCCCAAATCAACTCGAGATGAGAGCTTAGTCCCTGGCTTCGACTCAAGAGGAATACCAACTTTCCACAAGCACCTCAAGAGGAGGCTTCTCTCAGCTACAGGTATGTGAGAGGGACCCTGAGTTTGTGGAATCAGGTGGAATGGACACCGAGATGCTCTGACTCGAAGTAAGGCCGTATATCCCTGCAGTGAATTGAGTGCAGGCTCGACTTGCATCTCCCAAAACGAAGGGATATCTGAATCCCCTGTGGAGACCACAGAGAAAGACCTAGTTCTCCTCCTCATCGCGACAGGAGGCCTCACATCCTTTGAAAACTGGAGAGGTCCGTGGAGTTCAATGCTTCCAAAGGAGATGATGCCTGACTCCTCTTGAAAATGGATAGGAGTCCCAGGATCCCTGTTGCACGTGGAAAGGGACCCTGGGTCTCCCGACTCACATGGAGACGCGAGCCAATTGCCATGACGAGACTCGAGGAGAATCCCGGGTGTCCCTCCCACCTAGGCAGGAGTCCTGACTTCGCTGAACAAACACGTTTCTGGAAGGGCCCTCCCCGTCGTAACTCGAGAATATACCCCAGGTTGCGGTCGCAACTCGAGAAAAACCATGAGACTTCGCACTCGCCGCGAGATGAGGCCCGATTCCCCTGCACTGCGTGCAGAGCAATTCCGTGTTCCACATCAAACGTGAAAGGAGCCTTGATTTCCTTGATGGCACTCCAGAGAAAACCCAAAGTCACTGTCTCTAGTCTAGAGGGATCCTGAGGTCACTGGTGCAAAAAGAAAGGGATCCGTGGACCCCAAATCATCTCGAGATGAGAGCTTAGTCCCTGGCTTCGACTCAAGAGGAATACCAACTTTCCACAAGCACCTCAAGAGGAGGCTTCTCTCAGCTGCAGGTATGTGAGAGGGACCCTGAGTTTGTGGCCTCAAGTGGAATGGACACCGAGATGCTCTGACTGGAAGTAAGGCTGGATATCCCTGCAGTGAATGGAATGCAGGCTCGTCTTGCATCGCCCAAGACAAAGGGATATCTGAATCCCCTGTGGAGACCACAGAGAAAGACCGAGTTCTCAGCCTCATCGCGACCGGAGGCCTCATATCCTTTGAAAACTCGAGAGGTCCGCGGAGATCAATGCTTCCAAAGGAGACGATGCCTGACTCCTCTTGAAAATGGATAGGAGTCCCAGGATCCCTGTGGCACGTGGAAAGGGACCCTGGGTCTCCCGCCTCACGTGGAGACGCGTCCCAATTGCCATGGCAAGACTCGAGGAGAATCCCGAGGTGTCCCTCGCACCTAGGCAGGAGTCCTGACGTCGCTGAACAAACACGTGTCTGGAAGGGCCCTCCCCGTCGTAACTCGAGAATATACCCCAGGTTCCAGCCGCAACTCGAGAAAAACCATGAGACTTCCCCCTCGCCGCGACATGAGGCCCGATTCCCCTGCACTGCGTGCAGAGCAATTCCGTGTTCCACATCAAACGTGAAAGGAGCCTTGATTTCCTTAATGGCACTCCAGAGAAAACCCAAGATCACTGTCTCAAGTCTAGAGGGATCCTGAGGTCATTGGAGCAACAAGAAAGGGCTCCGTGGACCCGAAATCAACTCGAGATGAGAGCTTTGTCCCTGACTTCGACTCAAGAGGTATACCAACGTTCCACAAGCACCTCAAGAGGAGGCTTCTCTCAGCTGCAGGTATGTGAGAGGGACCCTGAGTTTGTGGCCTGAAGTGAAATGGACATCGAGATGCTCTGACTCGAAGTAAGGCCAGATATCCCTGCAGTAAATTGAATGCAGGCTCGTCTTGCATCTCCCAAGACGAAGGGATGTCTGAATCCCCTGTGGAGACCACAGAGAAAGACCTAGTTCTCCGCCTCATCTCGACCGGAATCCTCTCATCCTTTGAAAACTCGAGAGGTCCGCGTAGATCAATGCTTTCAAAGGAGACGATGCCTGAGTCCTCTTGAAAATGGATAGGAGTCCCAGGATCCCTGTGGCACGTGGAAAGGGACCATGGGTCTCCGCCTCACGTGGAGACGCTTCCCAATTGCCATGCCGAGACTCGAGGAGAATACCGGGTGTCCCTAGCACCTAGGCAGGAGTCCTGACGTCGCTGAACAAACACGTGTCTGGAAGGGCCCTCCCTGTCGTAACTCGAGAATATACCCCAGGTTCCGGCCGCAACTCGAGAAAAACCATGAGACTTCCCCCTCGCCGCGAGATGAGGCCTGATTCCCCTGAACTGTGTGTAGAGCAATTCCGTGTTCCACATCAAACGTGAAAGGAGCCTTGATTTCCTTAATGGCACTCCAGATAAAACCCAAGATCACTGTCTCAAGTCTAGAGGGATCCTGAGGTCACTGTAGCAACACGAAAGGGCTCCGTGGACCCCAAATCAACCCGAGATGGGAGCTTAGTCCCTGGCTTCGACTCAAGAGGAATACCAAATTTCCATAAGCATCTATAGGTGGCTTCTCTCAGCTACAAGTATGTGAGAGGGACCATGACTTTGTGGCCTCAAGTGGAATGGACACCGAGATGCTCTGACTCGAAGTAAGGCCGGATGTCCCTGCAGTGAATTGAATGCAGGCTCGACTTGCATCTCCCAAGACGAAGGGATGTCTGAATCCCCTGTGGAGACCACAGAGAAAGACCTAGTTCTCCGCCTCATTGCGACCGGAGGCCTCACATCCTTTGAAAACTCGAGAGGTGCGCGGAGATCAATGCTTCCAAAGGAGACGATGCCTGACTCCTCTTGAAAATGGATAGGAGTCCCAGGATCCCTGTGGCACGTGGAACGGGACCCTGGGTCTCCCGCCTCACGTGGAGACGCGTCCCAATTGCCATGTCAAGCCTCGAGGAGAATCCCGAGGTG
Source organism: Dama dama (assembly GCF_033118175.1). Taxonomy (NCBI): domain Eukaryota; kingdom Metazoa; phylum Chordata; class Mammalia; order Artiodactyla; family Cervidae; genus Dama; species Dama dama. The sequence continues at coordinate 177,784 of NW_026871054.1, forward strand.
TCCCTAGCACCAAGGCAGGAGTCCTGACATCGCTGAACAAACACGTTTCTGGAAGGGCCCTCCCCGGCGTAACTCGAGAATATACCCAAGGTTCCGGCCGAAACTCGAGAAAAACCATGAGACTTCCCAATCGCCGCGAGTTTAGGCCCGATTCCCCAGAACTGCGTGCAGAGCAATTCCGTGTTCCATATCAAACCTGAAAGGAGAATTGATTTCCTTGATGGCACTCCAGAGAAAACCCAAGATCACTGTCTCAAGTCTACAGGGATCCTGAGGTGACTGGAGCACCACGAAAGGGCTCCGTGGACCCCAAATCAACTCGAGATGAGAGCTTAGTCCCTGGCTTCGACTCAAGAGGAATACCAACTTTCCACAAGCACCTCAAGAGGAGGCTGCTCTCAGCTACAGGTATGTGAGAGGGACCCTGAGTTTGTGGAATCAGGTGGAATGGACACCGAGATGCTCTGACTCGAAGTAAGGCCGTATATCCCTGCAGTGAATTGAGTGCAGGCTCGACTTGCATCTCCCAAAACGAAGGGATATCTGAATCCCCTGTGGAGACCACAGAGAAAGACCTAGTTCTCCTCCTCATCGCGACAGGAGGCCTCACATTCTTTGAAAACTGGAGAGGTCCGTGGAGTTCAATGCTTCCAAAGGAGATGATGCCTGACTCCTCTTGAAAATGGATAGGAGTCCCAGGATCCCTGTTGCACGTGGAAAGGGACCCTGGGTCTCCCGACTCACATGGAGACGCGAGCCAATTGCCATGACGAGACTCGAGGAGAATCCCGGGTGTCCCTCCCACCTAGGCAGGAGTCCTGACTTCGCTGAACAAACACATTTCTGGAAGGGCCCTCCCCGTCGCAACTCGAGAATATACCCCAGGTTGCGGTCGCAACTCGAGAAAAACCATGAGACTTCGCACTCGCCGCGAGATGAGGCCCGATTCCCCTGCACTGCGTGCAGAGCAATTCCGTGTTCCACATCAAACGTGAAAGGAGCCTTGATTTCCTTGATGGCACTCCAGAGAAAACCCAAAGTCACTGTCTCTAGTCTAGAGGGATCCTGAGGTCACTGGTGCAAAAAGAAAGGGATCCGTGGACCCCAAATCATCTCGAGATGAGAGCTTAGTCCCTGGCTTCGACTCAAGAGGAATACCAACTTTCCACAAGCACCTCAAGAGGAGGCTTCTCTCAGCTGCAGGTATGTGAGAGGGACCCTGAGTATGTGGCCTCAAGTGGAATGGACACCGAGATGCTCTGACTGGAAGTAAGGCTGGATATCCCTGCAGTGAATGGAATGCAGGCTCGTCTTGCATCGCCCAAGACAAAGGGATGTCTGAATCCCCTGTGGAGACCACAGAGAAAGACCGAGTTCTCAGCCTCATCGCGACCGGAGGCCTCATATCCTTTGAAAACTCGAGAGGTCCGCGGAGATCAATGCTTCCAAAGGAGACGATGCCTGACTCCTCTTGAAAATGGATAGGAGTCCCAGGATCCCTGTGGCACGTGGAAAGGGACCCTGGGTCTCCCGCCTCACGTGGAGACGCGTCCCAATTGCCATGGCAAGACTCGAGGAGAATCCCGAGGTGTCCCTCGCACCTAGGCAGGAGTCCTGACGTCGCTGAACAAACACGTGTCTGGAAGGGCCCTCCCCGTCGTAACTCGAGAATATACCCCAGGTTCCAGCCGCAACTCGAGAAAAACCATGAGACTTCCCCCTCGCCGCGACATGAGGCCCGATTCCCCTGCACTGCGTGCAGAGCAATTCCGTGTTCCACATCAAACGTGAAAGGAGCCTTGATTTCCTTAATGACACTCCAGAGAAAACCCAAGATCACTGTCTCAAGTCTAGAGGGATCCTGAGGTCATTGGAGCAACAAGAAAGGGCTCCGTGGACCCGAAATCAACTCGAGATGAGAGCTTTGTCCCTGACTTCGACTCAAGAGGTATACCAACGTTCCACAAGCACCTCAAGAGGAGGCTTCTCTCAGCTGCAGGTATGTGAGAGGGACCCTGAGTTTGTGGCCTGAAGTGAAATGGACATCGAGATGCTCTGACTCGAAGTAAGGCCAGATATCCCTGCAGTAAATTGAATGCAGGCTCGTCTTGCATCTCCCAAGACGAAGGGATGTCTGAATCCCCTGTGGAGACCACAGAGAAAGACCTAGTTCTCCGCCTCATCTCGACCGGAATCCTCACATCCTTTGAAAACTCGAGAGGTCCGCGTAGATCAATGCTTTCAAAGGAGACGATGCCTGAGTCCTCTTGAAAATGGATAGGAGTCCCAGGATCCCTGTGGCACGTGGAAAGGGACCATGGGTCTCCCGCCTCACGTGGAGACGCTTCCCAATTGCCATGCCGAGACTCGAGGAGAATCCCGGGTGTCCCTAGCACCTAGGCAGGAGTCCTGACGTCGCTGAACAAACACGTGTCTGGAAGGGCCCTCCCTGTCGTAACTCGAGAATATACCCCAGGTTCCGGCCGCAACTCGAGAAAAACCATGAGACTTCCCCCTCGCCGCGAGATGAGGCCTGATTCCCCTGAACTGTGTGTAGAGCAATTCCGTGTTCCACATCAAACGTGAAAGGAGCCTTGATTTCCTTAATGGCACTCCAGATAAAACCCAAGATCACTGTCTCAAGTCTAGAGGGATCCTGAGGTCACTGTAGCAACACGAAAGGGCTCCGTGGACCCCAAATCAACCCGAGATGGGAGCTTAGTCCCTGGCTTCGACTCAAGAGGAATACCAAATTTCCATAAGCATCTATAGGTGGCTTCTCTCAGCTACAAGTATGTGAGAGGGACCATGACTTTGTGGCCTCAAGTGGAATGGACACCGAGATGCTCTGACTCGAAGTAAGGCCGGATGTCCCTGCAGTGAATTGAATGCAGGCTCGACTTGCATCTCCCAAGACGAAGGGATGTCTGAATCCCCTGTGGAGACCACAGAGAAAGACCTAGTTCTCCGCCTCATCGCGACCGGAGGCCTCACATCCTTTGAAAACTCGAGAGGTGCGCGGAGATCAATGCTTCCAAAGGAGACGATGCCTGACTCCTCTTGAAAATGGATAGGAGTCCCAGGATCCCTGTGGCACGTGGAACGGGACCCTGGGTCTCCCGCCTCACGTGGAGACGCGTCCCAATTGCCATGTCAAGCCTCGAGGAGAATCCCGAGGTGTCCCTAGCACCAAGGCAGGAATCCTGACATCGCTGAACAAACACGTTTCTGGAAGGGCCCTCCCCGGCGTAACTCGAGAATATACCCCAGGTTCCGGCCGCAACTCGAGAAAAACCATGAGACTTCCCAATCGCCGCGAGTTTAGGCCCGATTCCCCAGAACTGCGTGCAGAGCAATTCCGTGTTCCATATCAAACCTGAAAGGAGCCTTGATTTCCTTGATGGCACTCCAGAGAAAACCCAAGATCACTGTCTCAAGTCTAGAGGGATCCTGAGGTCACTGGAGCAACATGAAATGGCTCCGTGGACCCCAAATAAACTCGGGATGAGAGCTTAGTCCCTGGCTTAGACTCAAGAGGAATAGCAACTTTCCACAAGCACCTCAAGAGGAGGCTTCTCTCAGCTACAGGTATATTTGAGGGACCCCGAGTTTGTGGCCTCAAGTGGAAAGGACACCGAGATGCTCTGACTCGAAGTAAGACCGGATATCCCTGTAGTGAATTGAATGCAGGCTCGTCTTGCATCTCCCAAGACGAAGGGTTGTCTGAATCCCCTGTGGAGACCACAGAGAAAGACCTACTCCTCCGCCTCATAGCGACCGGAGGCCTCACATCCTTTGAAAACTGGAGAGGTCTGAAGAGATCAATGCTTCTAAAGGAGACGAGGCCTGACTCTTCTTGAAAATGGATAGGAGTCCCAGGATCTCTGTGGCCCTTGGAAAGGGAACCTGGGTCTCCCGCCTCACATGGGGACACGTCCCAATTGCCATGCCAGACTCGAGGAGAATCCCGAGGGGTCCCTCGCACCTAGGCAGGAGTCCTGACGTCGCTGAACAAACACATGTCTGGAAGGGACCTCCCCGTCGTAACTCGAGAATATACCCCAGGTTCCGGCCGCAACTCGAGAAAAACCATGAGACTTCCCCCTCGCCGCGAGATGAGGCCCGATTCCCCTGCCCTGCGTGCAGAGCAATTCCGTATTCCACATCAAAAATGAAAGGAGCCTTGATTTCCTTGATGGCACTCCAGAGAAAACCCAAGATCAGTGTCTCAAGTCTAGAGGGATCCTGAGGTCACTGGAGCAACACGAAAGGGCTCCAAGGACCCCAAATCAACTCGAGATGAGAGCTTAGTCCCTGGGTTAGACTCAAGAGGAATACCAAATTTCCACAAGCACCTCAAGAGGAAGCTTCTCTCAGCTACAGGTATGTGAGAGGAACCCTGAATTTGTGGCCTCAAATGCAATGGACACCGAGATGCTCTGACTCGAAGTAAGGCCGGATATCCCTGCAGTGAATTGAATGCAGGCTCGTCTTGCATCTCCCAAGAAGAAGGGATGTCTGAATCCCCTGTGGAGACCACAGAGAAAGACCGAGTTCTCCGCCTCATCGCGACCGGAGGCCTCACATCCTTTGAAAACTCGAGAGGTCCGCGGAGATCAATGCTTCCAAAGGAGACGATGCCTGACTCCTCTTGAAAATGGATAGGAGTCCCAGGATCCCTGTGGCACGTGGAAAGGGACCCTGGGTCTCCCGCCTCACGTGGAGACCCGTCCCAATTGCCATTCCAAGACTCTAGGAGAATCCCGAGGTGTCCCTCGCACCTAGGCAGGAGTCCTGACGTCGCTGAACAAACACGTGTCTGGAAGGGCCCTCCCCGTCGTAACTCGAGAATATACCGCAGGATCCGGCCGCAACTCGAGAAAAACCATGAGATTTCCCCCTCGCCGCGAGTTGAGGCCCGATTCCCCTGCACTGCATGCAGAGCAATTCCGTGTTCCTCATCAAACGTGAAAGGAGCCTTGATTTCCTTGATGGCACTCCAGAGAAAACCCAAGATCACTGTCTCAAGTCTAGAGGGATCCTGAGGTCACTGGAGCAACATGAAATGGCTCCGTGGACCCCAAATCAACTCGAGATGAGAGCTTAGTCCCTGGCTTCGACTCAAGAGGAATACCAACTTTCCACAAGCATCTCAAGAGGAGGATTCTCTCAGCTTCAGGTATATTTCAGGGACCCCGAGTTTGTGGCCTCAAGTGGAAAGGACACCGAGATGCTCTGACTCGAAGTAAGGCCGGATATCCCTGCAGTGAATTGAATGCAGGCTCGTCTTGCATCTCCCAAGAAGAAGGGATGTCTGAATCCCCTGTGGAGACCACAGAGAAAGACCGAGTTCTCCGCCTCATCGCGACCAGAGGCCTCACATCCTTTGAAAACTCGAGAGGTCTGCGGAGATCAATGCTTCCAAAGGAGACGCTGCCTGACTCCTCTTGAAAATGGATAGGAGTCCCAGGATCCCTGTGGCACGTGGAAAGGGACACTGGGTCTCCCGCCTCACGTGGAGACGCGTCCCAATTGCCATCCCAAGACTCGAGGAGAATCCCGAAGTGTCCCTCGCACTTAGGCAGGAGTCCTGACGTCGCTCAACAAACACGTGTCTGGAAGGGCCCTCCCCGTCGTAACTCGAGAATATACCCCATGTTCGGGCCTCAACTCGAGAAAAACCATGAGATTTCCCCCTTGCCGCGAGTTGAGGCCCGATTCCCCTGCACTGCATGCAGAGCAATTCCATTTTCCACATCAAACGTGAAAGTAGCCTTGATTTCCTTGATGGCACTCCAGAGAAAACGCAAGATCACTGTCTCAAGTCTAGAGGGATCCTGAGGTCACTGGAGCAACATGAAAGGGCTCCATGGACCCCAAATCAACTCGAGATGAGAGCTTAGTCCCTGGCTTCGACACAAGTGGAATACCAACTTTCCACAAGCAACTCAAGAGGAGGCTTCTCTCAGCTACAGGTATGTGAGAGGGACCCTGAGTTTGTGGCCTCAAGTGGAATGGACACCGAGATGCTCTGACTCGAAGTAAGGCCGGATATCCCTGCAGTGAATTGAATGCAGGCTCGTCTTGCATCTCCCAAGACGAAGGGATGTCTGAATCCCCTGTGGAGACCACAGAGAAAGACCTACTCCTCCGCCTCATCGCGACCGGAGGCCTCACATCCTTTGAAAACTCGAGAGGTCTGCAGAGATCAATGCTTCTAAAGGAGACGATGCCTGACTCTTCTTGAAAATGGATAGGAGTCCCAGGATCACTGTGGCACTTGGAAAGGGACCCTGGGTCTCCCGCCTCACGTGGATACGCGTCCCAATTGCCATGCCAGACTCGAGGAGAATCCCGAGGTGTCCCTCGCACCTAGGCAGGAGTCCTGACGTCGCTGAACAAACACGTGTCTGGAAGGGAACTCCCCGTCGTAACTCGAGAATATACCACAGGTTCCGGCCGCAACTCGAGAAAAACCATGAAACTTCCCCCTCGCCGCGAGATGAGGCCCAATTCCCCTGCACTGCGTGCAGAACAATTCCGTATTCCACATCAAAAATGAAAGGAGCCTTGATTTCCTTGATGGCACTCCAGAGAAAACCCAAGATCAGTGTCTCAAGTCTAGAGGGATCCTGAGGTCACTGGAGCAACACGAAAGGGCTCCGTGGACCCCAAATCAACTCGAGATGAGAGCTTAGTCCCTGGCTTCGACTCAAGAGGAATACCAATTTTCCACAAGCACCTCAAGAGGAGGCTTCTCTCAGCTACAGGTATGTGAGAGGGACCCTGAGTTTGTGACCTCAAGTGGAATGGAAACCGAGATGCTGTGACTCGAAGTAAGACCAGATATCCCTGGAGTGAATTGAATGCAGGGTCATCTTGCATCTCCCAAGACGAAGGGATGTCTGAATCCCCTGTGGAGTCCACAGAGAAAGACCTAGTCTTCCGCCTCATCGCGACCGGAGGCCTCACATCCTTTGAAAACTCGAGAGGTCCGCGGAGATCAATGCTTCCAAAGGAGACGATGCCTGACTCCTCTTGAAAATGGATAGGAGTCCCAGGATCCCTGTGGCACGTGGAAAGGGACCCTGGGTCTCCCGCCTCACGTGGAGACGCGTCCCAATTGCCATGCCAAGACTCGAGGAGAATCCCGAGGTGTCCCTCGCACCTATGCAGGAGTCCTGACGTCGCTGAACAAACACGTGTAAGGAAGGGCCCTCCCCGTCGTAACTCGAGAATATACCCCAGGTTCCGGCCGCAACTCGAGATAAACCATGAGACTTCCACCTCGCCGCGAGATGAGGTCCGATTCCCCTGCACTGCGTGCAGAGCAATTCCGTGTTCCACATCAAACGTGAAAGGAGCCTTGATTTCCTTGATGGCACTCCAGAGAAAACCCAAGGTCACTGTCTCAAGTCTAGAGGGATCCTGAGGTCACTGGAGCAACACGAAAGGGCTCCGTGGACCCCAAATCAACTCGAGATGAGAGCTTAGTCCCTGCCTTCGACTCAAGAGGAATACCAAGTTTCCACAAGCACCTCAAGAGGAGGCTTCTCTCAGCTACAGGTATGTGAGAGGGACCCTGAGTTTGTGGCCTCAAGTCGAATGGACACCGAGATGCTCTGACTCGAAGTAAGGCCAGATATCCCTGCAGTGAATTGAATGCAGGCTCGTCTTGCATCTCCCAAGACGAAGGGTTGTCTGAATCCCCTGTGGAGACCACAGAGAAAGACCTAGTCCTCCGCCTCAACGCGACCGGAGGCCTCACATCCTTTGAAAACTCGAGAGGTCTGCGGAGATCAATGCTGCCAAAGGAGACGATGCCTGACTCCTCTTGGAAATGGATAGGAGTCCAAGGATCCCTGTGGCACGTGGAAAGGGACCCTGCGTCTCCCGCCTCACGTGGAGACGCGTCCCAATTGCCATGCCAAGACTCGAGGAGAATCCCCAGGTGTCCCTCGCACCTAGGCTGGAGTCCTTACGTCGCTGAACAAACACGTGTCTGGAAGGACCCTCCCCGTCGTAACTCGAGAATACACCCCAGGTTCCGGCCGCAACTCGAGAAAAACCATGAGACTTCCCCCTCGCCGCGAGATGAGGCCCGATTCCCCTGCACTGCGTGCAGAGCAATTCCGTGTTCCACATCAAACGTGAAAGGAGCCTTGATTTCCTTGATGGCACTCCAGAGAAAACCCAAGATCACTGTCTCAAGTCTAGAGGGATCCTGAGGTCACTGGAGCAACACGAAAGGGCTCCATGGACCCCAAATCAACTCGAGATGAGAGCTTAGTCCCTGGCTTCAACTCAAGAGGAATACCAACTTTCCAAAAGCAACTCAAGAGGAGGCTTCTCTCAGCTACAGGTATGTGAGAGGGACCCTGAGTTTGTGGCCTCAAGTGGAATGGACACCGAGATGCTCTGACTCGAAGTAAGGCCGGATATACCTGCAGTGAATTGAATGCAGGCTCGTCTTGCATCTCCCAAGACGAAGGGTTGTCTGAATACCCTGTGGAGACCACAGAGAAAGACCTAGTCCTCCGCCTCAACGCGAACGGAGGCCTCACATCCTTTGAAAACTCGAGAAGTCCGCGGAGATCAATGCTTCCAAAGGAGATGATGCCTGACTCCTCTTGAAAATGGATAGGAGTCCCAGGATCCCTGTGGCACGTGGAAAGGGACCCTGGGTCTCCCGCCTCACGTGGAGACGCGTCCCAATTGCCATGCCAAGACTCTCGGAGAATCCCGAGGTGTCCCTCGCACCTAGGCAGGAGTCCTGACGTCGCTGAACAAACACGTGTCTGGAAGGGCCCTCCCCGTCGTAACTCGAGAATATACCCCATGTTCCGGCCGCAACTCGAGAAAAACCATGAGAATTCCCCCTCGCTGCGAGATGAGGCCCGATTCCCCTGCACTGCGTGCAGAGCAATTCCGTGTTCCACATCAAACGTGAAAGGAGCCTTGATTTCCTTGATGGCACTCCAGAGAAAACCCAAGATCACTGTCTCAAGTCTAGAGGGATCCTGAGGTCACTGGAGCAACACGAAAGGGCTCCGTGGACCCCAGATCAACTCGAGATGAGAGCTTAGTCCCTGGCTTCGACTCAAGAGGAATACCAAGTTTCCACAAGCACCTCAAGAGGAAGCTTCTCTCAGCTACAGGTATGTGAGAGGGACCCTGAGTTTGTGGCCTCAAGTGGAATGGACACCGAGATGCTCTGACTCGAAGTAAGGCCGGATATCCCTGCAGTGAATTGAATGCCGGCTCGTCTTGCATCTCCCAAGACGAAGGGATGTCTGAAGCCCCTGTGGAGACCATAGAGAAAAATCTAGTCCTCCGCCTCATTGCGACCGGAGGCCTCACATCCTTTGAAAATTCGAGAGGTCCGTGGAGATCAATGCTTCCAAAGGAGACGATGCCTGACTCCTCTTGAAAATGGATAGGAGCCCCAGATTCCCTGTGGCACGTCGAAAGGGACCCTGGGTCTCACGCCTCACGTGGAGACGCGTCTCAATTGCCATGCCAAGACTCGAAGAGAATCCCGAGGTGTCCCTCGCACCTAGGCAGGAGACCTGACGTCGATGAACAAACACGTGTCAGGAAGGGCCCTCCCCGTCGTAACTCGAGAATATACCCCAGGTTCCGGCCGCAACTCGAGAAAAACCATTAGACTTCCCCCTCGCCGCGAGATGAAGCCCGATTCCCCTGCACTGCGTGCAGAGCAATTCCATGTTCCACATCAAACGTGAAAGGAGCCTTGATTTCCTTGATGGCACTCCAGAGAAAACCCAAGATCACTGTCTCAAGTCTAGAGGGATCCTGAGGTCACTGTAGCAACAGGAAAGGGCTCCGTGGACCCCAAATCAACTCGAGATGAGAGCTTAGTCCCTGGCTTCGACTCAAGAGGAATACCAACTTTCCACAAGCACCTCAAGAGGAGGCTTCTCTCAGCTACAGGTATGTGAGAGGGACCCTGAGTTTGTGGCCTCAAGTGGAATGGAAACCGAGATGCTCTGACTCTACGTAAGGCCGGATATCCCTGCAGTGAATTGAATGCAGGCTCGTCTTCCATCTCCCAAGATGAAGGGATTTCTGAATCACCTGTGGAGACCACAGAGAAGACCTAGTTCTCCACCTCTTCACGACTGGAGGCCTCACATCCTTTGAAAACTCGAGAGGTCTGCGGAGATCAATGCTTCCAAAGGAGACGATGCCTGACTCCTCTGGAAAATGGATAGGAGTCCCAGGATCCCTGTGGCACGTGGAAAGGGACCCTGGGTCTCCCGCCTCACGTGGAGACGCGTCCCAATTGCCATGCCAAGGCTCGAGGAGAATCCCGAGGTGTCCCTCGCACCTAGCCAGGAGTCCTGACATCGCTGAACAAACACGTGTCTGGAAGGGCCCTCCCCGTCGTAACTCGAGAATATACCCCAGGTTCCGGCCGCAACTCGAGAAAAACAATGAGACTTCCCCCTTGCCGCGAGATGAGGCCCAATTCCCCTGCACTGCGTGCACAGCAATTCCGTGTTCCACATCAAATGTGAAAGGAGCCTTGATTTCTTGCTGGCACTCCACAGAAAAGCCAAGATCACTGTCTCAAGTCTAGAGGGATCCTGAGGTCACTGGAGCAACACGAAAGGGCTCCGTGGACCCCAAATCAACTCGAGATGAGAGCTTAGTCCCTGGCTTCGACTCAAGAGGAATACCAAGTTTCCACAAGCACCTCAAGAGGAGGCGTCTCTCAGCTACAGGTATGTGAGAGGGACCCTGAGTTTGTGGCCTCAAGTGGAATGGACACCGAGATGCTGTGACTCGAAGTAAGACCGGATATCCCTGGAGTGAATTGAATGCAGGCTCATCTTGCATCTCCCAAGACGAAGGGATGTCTGAATCCCCTGTGGAGTCCACAGAGAAAGACCTAGTTCTCCGCCCCATCGCGACCGGAGGCCTCACATCCTTTGAAAACTCGAGAGGTCCACGGAGATCAATGCTTCCAAAGGAGACGATGCCTGACTCCTCTTGAAAATGGATAGGAGTCCCAGGATCCCTGTGGCACGTGGAAAGGGACCCTGGGTCTCCCGCCTCACGTGGAGACACGTCCCAATTGCCATGCCAAGACTCGAGGAGAATCCCGAGGTGTCCCTCGCACCTATGCAGGAGTCCTGACGTCGCTGAACAAACACGTGTAAGGAAGGGCCCTCCCCATCGTAACTCGAGAATATACCCCAGGTTCCGGCCGCAACTCGAGATAAACCATGAGACTTTCCCCTCGCCGCGAGATGAGGTCCGATTCCCCTGCACTGCCTGCAGAGCAATTCCGTGTTCCACATCAAACGTGAAAGGAGCCTTGATTTCCTTGATGGCACTCCAGAGAAAACCCAAGGTCACTGTCTCAAGTCTAGAGGGATCCTGAGGTCACTGGAGCAACACGAAAGGGCTCCGTGGACCCCAAATCAACTCGAGATGAGAGCTTAGTCCCTGGCTTCGACTCAAGAGGAATACCAACTTTCCACAAGCACCTCAAGAGGAGGCTTCTCTCAACTACATGTATGTGAGAGGGACCCTGAGTTTGTGGCCTCAAGTGGAATGGACACCGAGATGCTCTGACTCGAAGTAAGGCCGGATATCCCTGCAGTGAATTGAATGCAGGCTCGTCTTGCATCTCCCAAGACGAAGGGTTGTCTGAATCCCCTGTGGAGACCACAGAGAAAGACCTAGTCCTCCGTCTCAACGCGAACGTAGGCCTCACATCCTTTGAAAACTCGAGAAGTCCGCGGAGATCAATGCTTCCAAAGGAGACGATGCCTGACTCCTCTTGAAAATGGATAGGAGTCCCAGGATCCCTGTGGCACGTGGAAAGGGACCCTGGGTCTCCCGCCTCACGTGGAGACGCGTCCCAATTGCCATGCCAAGACTCGAGGAGAATCCCGAGGTGTCCCTCGCACCTAGGCAGGAGTCCTGACGTCGCTGAACAAACATATGTCTGGAAGGGCCCTCCCCGTCGTAACTCGAGAATATACCCCAGGTTCCGGCCGCAACTCGAGAAAAACCATGAGACTTCCCCCTCGCTGCGAGATGAGGCCCGATTCCCCTGCACTGCGTGCAGAGCAATTCCGTGTTCCACATCAAACGTGAAAGGAGACTTGATTTCCTTGATGGCACTCCAGAGAAAACCCAAGATCACTGTCTCAAGTCTAGAGGGATCCTGAGGTGACTGGAGCAACACGAAAGGGCTCCGTGGACCCCAAATCAACTCGAGATGAGAGCTTAGTCCCTGGCTTCGACTCAAGAGGAATACCAAGTTTCCACAAGCACCTCAAGAGGAGGCTTCTCTCAGATACAGGTATGTGAGAAGGACCCTGAGTTTGTGGCCTCAAGTCGAATGGACACCGAGATGCTCTGACTCGAAGTAAGGCCAGATATCCCTGCAGTGAATTGAAAGCAGGCTCGTCTTGCATCTGCCAAGACGAAGGCATGTCTGAATCCCCTGTGGAGACCACAGAGAAAGAACTAGTTCTCCGCCTCATCGCGACCGGAGGCCTCACATCCTTTGAAAACTCGAGAGGTCCGCGGAGATCAATGCTTCCAAAGGAGACGATGCCTGACTCCTCTTGAAAATGGATAGGAGTCCCAGGATCCCTGTGGCACGTAGAAAGGGACCCTGGTCTCCCGCCTCACGTGGAGACGCGTCCCAATGGCCATGCCTAGACTCGAGGAGAATCCCGAGGTGTCCCTCGCACCTAGGCAGGAGTCCTGACGTCGCTGAACAAACACGTGTCTGGAAGGGCCCTCCCGGTTGTAACTCGAGAATATACCCCAGGTTCCGGCCGCAACTCGAGAAAAACCATCAGACTTCCCCCTCGCCGCGAGATGAGACCCGATTCCCCTCAACTGCGTGCAGAGCAATTCCGTGTTCCACATCAAAATTGAAAGGAGCCTTGATATCCTTGATGGCACTCCAGAGAAAACCCAAGATAACTGTCTCAAGTCTAGAGGGATCCTGAGGTCACTGGAGCAACACGAAAGGGCTCCGTGGACCCCAAATTAACTCGAGATGAGAGCTTAGTCCCTGGCTTCGACTCAAGAGGAATACCAACTTTCCACAAGCACCTCAAGAGGAGGCTTCTCTCAGCTACAGTTATGTGAGAGGGACCCTGATTTTATGGCCTCAAGTGGAATGGACACCGAGATGCTCTGACTCAAAATAAGGCCGAATATCCCTGCAGTGAATTGAATGCAGGCTCTTCATGCATTTCCCCAGACGAAGGGATGTCTGAATCCCCTGTGGAGACCACAGAGAAAGACCTAGTTCTCCACCTCATCGCGACCGGAGGCCTCACATCCTTTGAAAACCCGAGAGGTCCGCGGAGATCAATGCTTCCAAAGGAGAAGATGCCTGACTCATCTTGAAAATGGATAGGAGTCCCAGGATCCCTGAGGCACGTGGAATGGGACACTGGGTCTCCCGCCTCACGTGGAGACGCGTCCCAATTGCCATGCCAAGACTCGAGGAGAATCCCGAAGTGTCCCTCGCACCTAGGCAGGAGTCCTGATGTCGCTGAACAAACACGTGTCTGGAAGGGACCTCCCCGTCGTAACTCGAGAATATACCCCAGGTTCCGGCCGCAACTCGAGAAAAACCATGAGACATCCCCCTCACCGCGAGATGAGGCCCGATTCCCCTGCACTGCGTGCAGAGCTATTCCGTGTTCCACATCAAACGTGAAAGGAGCCTTGATTTCCTTGATGGCACTCCAGAGAAAACCCCAGATCACTGTCTCAAGTCTAGAGGGATCCTGAGGTCACTGGAGCAACACGAAAGGGCTCCGTGGACCCCAAATCAACTCGAGATGAGAGCTTAGTCCCTGGCTTCGACTCAAGAGGAATACCAACTTTCCACAAGCACCTCAAGAGGAGGCTTCTCTCAGCTACAGGTATGTGAGAGGGACCCTGAGTTTGTGGCCTCAACGGGAATGAACACCGAGATGCTCTGACTCGAAGTAAGGCCGGATATCCTTGCAGTGAATTGAATGCAGGCTCGTCTTGCATCTCCCAAGACGAAGGGATGTCTTAATCCCCTGTGGAGACCACAGAGAAAGTCCGAGTCCTCCGCCTCATCGCGACCGGAGGCCTCACATCCTTTGAAAACTCGAGAGGTCCGCGGAGATCAATGCTTTCAAAGGAGACGATGCCTGACTCCTCTTGAAAATGGATAGGAGTCCCAGGATACCTGTGGCACGTGGAAAGGGACCCTGCGTCTCCCGCCGCACGTGGAGACGTGTCCCTATGGCAATGCCAAGACTCGAGGAGAATCCCGAGGTGTCCCTGGCACCTAGGCAGGAGTCCTGACGTCGCTGAACAAACACGTGTCTGAAAGGGCCCTCCCCGTCATAACTCGAGAATATACCCCAGGTTCCGGCCGCAACTCTAGAGAAACAATGAGACTTCCCCCTCGGCGAGAGATGAGGCCCGATTCCCCTGCACTGGGTGCAGAGCAATTCCGTGTTCCACATCAAACGTGAAAGGAGCCTTGATTTCCTTGATGGCACTCCAGACAAAACCCAAGATCAGTGTCTCAAGACTAGAGGGATCCTGAGGTCACTGTAGCAACACCAAAGGGCTCCGTGGACCCCAAATCAACTCGAGATGAGAGCTTAGTCCCTGGCTTCGACTCAAGAGGAATACCAAGTTTCCACAAGCACCTCAAGAGGAGGCTTCTCTCAGCTACAGGTATGTGAGAGGGACCCTGAGTTTGTGGCCTCAAGTGGAATGGACACCGAGAAGCTCTGACTCGAAGTTAGGCCGGATATCCCTGCAGTGAATTGAATGCAGGCTCGTCTTGCATCTCCCAAGACGAAGAGATGTCTGAATCCCCTGTGGAGACCACAGAGAAAAACCTAGTTCTCCGCCTCATCGCGACCGGAAGCCTCACATCCTTTCAAAACTCGAGAGGTCCGCGGAGATCAATGCTTCCAAAGGAGACGATGCCTGACTCCACTTGAAAATGGATAGGAGTCCCAGGATCCGTGTGGCACGTGGAAAGGGACCCTGGGTCTTCCGCCTCATGTGGAGACGCGTCCCAATTGCCCTGTCAAGACTCGAGGAGAATCCAGAGGTGTCCCTCGCACCTAGGCAGGAGTCCTGACGTCGCTGAACAAACACGTGTCTGGAACGGCCCTCCCCATCGTAACTCGAGAATATAACCCAGGTTCTGGTCGCAACTCGAGAAAAACCATGAGACTTCACCCTCGCCGCGACATGAGTCCCGATTCCCCTGCACTGCGTGCAGAGAAATTCCGTGTTCCACATCAAACGTGAAAGGAGCCTTGATTTCCTTGATGGCACTACAGAGAAAACCCAAGATCACTGTCTCAAGTCTAGAGGGATCCTGAGGTCACTGGAGCAAAACGAAAGGGCTCCGTGGACCCCAAATCAACTCGATATGAGAGCTTATTCCCTGGCTTCGACTCAAGAGGAATACCAACTTTCCACAAGCACCTCAAGAGGAGGCTTCTCTCAGCTACAGGTATGTGAGAGGGCCCCTGAGTTTGTGGCCTCAAGTGGAATGGACACCGAGATGCTCTGACTCGATGTAAGTCCGGATATCCCTGCAGTGAATTGTATACAGGCTCGTATTTCATCTTCCAAGACGAAGGGATGTCTGAATCCCCTGTGGAGACCACAGAGAAAGACCTAGTCCTCCGCCTCATCGCGACCGGAGGCCTCACATCCTTTGATAACTCGAGAGGTCTGCGGAGATCAATGCTTCCAAAGGAGACGATGCCTGACTCCTCTTGAAAATGGATAGGAGTCCCAGGATCCCTTTGGCATGTGGAAAGGGAACCTGGGTCTCCCGCCTCACGTGGAGACGCGTCCCAATTGCAATGCCAAGACTCGAGGAGAATCCCGAGGTGTCCCTCGCACCTAGGCTGGAGTCCTGACATCACTGAACAAACACGTGTAAGGAAGGGCCCTCCCCGTCGTAACTCGAGAATATACCCCAGGTTCCGGACGCAACTCGAGAAAAACCATGAGACTTCCCCCTCGCCGCGAGATGAGGCCCGATTCCCCTGCACTGCGTGCAGAGCAATTCCGTGTTCCACATCAAACGTGAAAGGAGCCTTGATTTCCTCGATGGCACTCCAGAGAAAACCCAAGTTCACTGTCTCAAGTCTAGAGGGATCCTGAGGTCACTGGAGCAACAGGAAAGGGCTCCGTGGACCCCAAATCAACTCGAGATGAGAGCTTAGTCCCTGGCTTCGACTCAAGAGGAATACCAACTTTCCACAAGCACCACAAGAGGAGGCTTCTCTCAGCTACAGGTATATTTGAGGGACCCTGAATTTGTGGCTTCAAGTGTAATGGACACCGAGATGCTCTGACTCGAAGTAAGGCCGGATATCCCTGCAGTGAATTGAATGCAGGCTCGTCTTGCATCTCCGAAGACGAAGGGATGTCTGAATCCCCTGTGGAGACCACAGAGAAAGACCGAGTTCTCCGCCTCATCGCGACCAGAGGCCTCACATCCTTTGAAAACTCGAGAGGTCCGCGGAGATCAATGCTTCCAAAGGAGACGATGCCTGACTCCTTTTGAAAATGGATAGGAGTCCCAGGATCCCTGTGGCATGTGGAAAGGGACCCTGGGTCTCCCGCCTCACGTGGATACGCGTCCCAATTGCCATGCCAAGACTCGAGGAGAATCCCGAGGTGTCCCTCGCACCTAGGCAGGAGTCCGGACGTCGCTGACCAAACACGTGTCTGGAAGGGCCCTCCCCGTCGTAACTCGAGAATATACCCCAGGTTCCGGCCGCAACTCGAGAAAAACCATGAGATTTCCCCCGTGGCGCGAGTTGAGGCCCGATTCCCCTGCACTGCATGCAGAGAAATTCCGTGTTCCACATTAAACGTGAAAGGAGCCTTGATTTCCTTGATGGCACTCCAGAGAAAACCCAAGTTCACTGTCTCAAGTCTAGAGGTATCCTGAGGTCACTGGAGCAACACGAAAGGGCTCCGTGGACCCCAAATCAACTCGAGATGAGAGCTTAATCCCTGGCTTCGACTCAAGAGGAATAACAACTTTCCACAAGCATCTCAAGAGGGGGCTTCTCTCAGCTACAGGTATGTGAGAGGGACCCTGAGTTTGTGGCCTCAAGTGGAATGGACACCGAGATGCTCTGACTCGAAGTAAGGCCGGATATCCCTGCAGTGAATTGAATGCAGGCTCGTCTTGCATCTCCCAAGACGAAGGGATGTCTGAATCCCCTGTGGAGACCACAAAGAAAGACCTCGTTCTCCGCCTCATCGAGACCGGAGGCCTCACATCCTTTGAAAACTCGAGAGGTCCGCGGCGATCAATGCTTCCAAAGGAGAAGATGCCTGACTCTTCTTGAAAATGGATAGGAGTCCCAGGATCCCTGTGGCACGTGGAAAGGAACCCTGGGTCTCCCGCCTCACGTGGAGACGCGTCCCAATTGCCATGCCAAGACTCGAGGAGAATCCCGAGGTGTCCCTCGCACCTAGGCAGGAGTCCTGACGTCGCTGAACAAAAACGTGTCTGGAAGGGCCCTCCCCGTCGTAACTCGAGAATATAACCCAGGTTTTGGCCGCAACTTGAGAAAAACCATGAGACATCCCCCTTGCCGCGAGATGAGGCCCGATTCCCCTGCACTGCGTGCAGAACAATTCCGTGTTCCACATCAAACTTGAGGGGAGCCTTGATTTCCTTGATGGCGCTCCAGAGAAAACCCAAGATCACTGTCTCAAGTCTAGAGGGATTCTGAGGTCACTGTAGCAACACGAAAGTGCTCCGTGGACCCCAAATCAACTCGAGATGAGAGCTTAGTCCCTGGCTTCGACTCAAGAGGAACACCAACTTTCCACAAGCACCTCAAGAGGAGGCTTCTCTCAGCTACAGGTATGTGAGATGGACCCTGAGTTTGTGGCCTCAAGTGGAATGGACACCGAGATGCTCTGACTCGAAGTAAGGCCGGATATCCCTGCAGTGATTTGAATGCAGGCTCGTCTTGCATCTCCCAAGACGAAGGGATGTCTGAGTCCCCTGTGGAGACCATAAGAAAGACCTAGTTCTCGCCACATCGCGACCGGAGGCCTCACATCCTTTGAAAATTCGAGAGGTCCTCGGAGATCAATGCTTATAAAGGAGACGATGCCTGACTACTCTTGAAAATGGATAGGAGTCCCAGGATCCCTGTGGCACGTGGAAAGGGACCCTGGGTCTCCCGCCTCACGTGGAGACGCGTCCCAATTGCCATGCCAAGACTCGAGGAGAATCCCGAGGTGTCCCTCGCACCTAGGCAGGAGTCCTGACGTCGCTGAACAAACATGTGTCTGGAAGGGCCCTCCCCGTCGTAACTCGAGAATATACCCCAGGTTCGGGCCGCAACTCGAGAAAAACCATGAGACTTCCCCCTCGAGGCGAGATGAGGCCCGATTCCCCTGCACTGCGTGCAGAGCAATTCCGTGTTCCACATCAAACGTGAAAGGAGCCTTGATTTCCGTGATGGCACTCCAGAGAATACCGAAGATCACTGTCTCAAGTGTAGAGGGATCCTGAGGTCACTGTAGCAACACGAAAGGGCTCCGTGGACCCCAAATCAACTCGAGATGAGAGCTTAGTCCCTGGCTTCGACTCAAGAGGAATACCAACTTTCCACAAGCACCTCAAGAGGAGTCTTCTCTCAGCTACAGGTATGTGAGAGGGACCCTGAGTTTGTGGCCTCTGGTGGAATGGACACCGAGATGCTGTGACTCGAAGTAAGGCCGGATATCCCTGCAGTGAATTGAATGCAGGCTCGTCTTGCATCTCCCAAGACGAAGGGATGTCTGAATCCCCTGTGGAGTCCACAGAGGAAGACCTAGTCCTCCGCCTCATCGCGACCGGAGGCCTCACATCCTTTGAAAATTCGAGAGGTCCGCGGAGATCAATGCTTCCAAAGGAGACGATGCCTGACTCCTCTTGAAAATGGATAGGAGTCCCAGGATCCCTGTGGCACGTGGAAAGGGACCCTGGGTCTCCCGCTTCACGTGGAGACACGTCCCAATTGCCATGCCAAGGCTCGAGGAGAATCCTGAGGTGTCCCTCGCACCTATGCAGGAGTCCTGACGTCGCTGAACAAACAAGTGTAAGGAAGGGCCCTCCCCGTCGTAACTCGAGAATATAACCCAGGTTCCGGCCGCAACTCGAGATAAACCATGAGACTTCCCCCTCGCCGCGAGATGAGTCAGATTCCCCTGCACTGCGTGCAGAGCAATTCCGTGTTCCACATCAAACGTGAAAGGCACCTTGATTTCCT
Organism: Dama dama; assembly: GCF_033118175.1. Lineage (NCBI taxonomy): Eukaryota > Metazoa > Chordata > Mammalia > Artiodactyla > Cervidae > Dama > Dama dama. The sequence goes on from NW_026871054.1 coordinate 197,094, forward strand.
TGATGGCACTCCAGAGAAAACCCAAGGTCACTGTCTCAAGTCTAGAGGGATCCTGAGGTCACTGGAGCAACAAGAAAGGGCTCCGTGGACCCCAAATCAACTCGAGATGAGAGCTTAGTCCCTGGCTTCGACTCAAGAGGAATACCAACTTTCCAAAAGCACCTCAAGAGGAGGCTTCTCTCAACTACACGTATGTGAGAGGGACCCTGAGTTTGTGGCCTCAAGTGGAATGGACACCGAGATGCTCTGACTCGAAGTAAGGCCGGATATCCCTGCAGTGAATTGAATGCAGGCTCGTCTTGCATCTCCCAAGACGAAGGGTTGTCTGAATCCCCTGTGGAGACCACAGAGAAAGACCTAGTCCTACGCCTCAACGCGAACAGAGGCCTCACATCCTTTGAAAACTCAAGGGGTACGCGGAGATCAATGCTTCCAAAGGAGACGATGCCTGACTCCTCTTGAAAATGGATAGGAGTCCCAGGATCCCTGTGGCACGTGGAAAGGGATACTGGGTCTCCCGCCTCACGTGGAGACGCGTCTCAATTGCCATGCCAAGAATCGAAGAGAATCCCGAGGTGTCCCTCGCACCTAGGCAGGAGTCCTGACGTCGCTGAACAAACACGAGTCTGGAAGGGCCCTCCCCGTCGTAACTCGGGAATATACCCCAGGTTCCGGCCGCAACTCGAGAAAAACCATGAGACTTCCCCCTCGCCGCGAGATGAGGCCCGATTCCCCTGCACTGCGTGCAGAGCAATTCCGTGTTCCACATCAAACTTGAAAGGAGTCTTGATTTCCTTGATGGCACTCCAGAGAAAACCCAAGATCACTGTCTCAAGTCTAGAGGGATCCTGAGGTCACTGGAGCAACACGAAAGGGCTCCGTGGACCCCAAATCAACTCGAGATGAGAGCTTAGTCCCTGGCTTCGACTCAAGAGGAATACCAACTTTCCACAAGCACCTCAAGAGGAGGCTTCTCTCAGCTACAGGTATGTGAGAGGGACCCTGAGTTTGTGGCCTCAAGTGGAATGGACACCGAGATGCTCTGACTCGAAGTAAGGCCGGATATCCCTGCAGTGAATTGAATGCAGGCTCGTCTTCCATCTCCCAAGATGAAGGGATGTCTGAATCCCCTGTGGAGACCACAGAGAATACCTAGTTCTCCACCTCTTCACGACTGGAGGCCTCACATCCTATGAAAAATCGAGACGTCCGCGGAGATCAATGCTTCCAAAGGAGACGATGCCTGACTCCTCTTGAAAATAGATAGGAGTCCCAGGATCCCTGTGGCTCGTGGAAAGGGATCCTGTGTCTCCCGCCTCACGTGGAGACGCGTCTCAATTGCCATGCCAAGAATCGAAGAGAATCCCGAGGTGTCCCTCGCACCTAGGCAGGAGTCCTGACGTCGCTGAACAAACACGAGTCTGGAAGGGCCCTCCCCGTCGTAACTCGAGAATATACCCCAGGTTCCGTCCGCAACTCGAGGAAAACCATGAGACTTACCTCTCGCCGCGAGATGAGGCCCGATTCCCCTGCACTGCGTGCAGAGCAATTCCGTGTTCCGCATCAAACTTGAAAGGAGTCTTGATTTCCTTGATGGCACTCCAGAGAAAACCCAAGATCACTGTCTCAAGTCTAGAGGGATCCTGAGGTCACTGGAGCAACACGAAAGGGCTCCGTGGACCCCAAATCAACTCGAGATGAGAGCTTAGTCCCTGGCTTCGACTCAAGAGGAATACCAACTTTCCACAAGCACCTCAAGAGGAGGCTTCTCTCAGCTACAGGTATGTGAGAGGGACCCTGAGTTTGTGGCCTCAAGTGGAATGGACACCGAGATGCTCTGACTCTAAGTAAGGCCGGATATCCCTGCAGTGAATTGAATGCAGGCTCGTCTTCCATCTCCGAAGATGAAGGGATGTCTGAATCCCCTGTGGAGACCACAGAGAACACCTAGTTCTCCACCTCTTCACGACTGGATGCCTCACATCCTTTGAAAACTCGAGACGTCCACGGAGATCAATGCTTCCAAAGGAGACGATGCCTGACTCCTCTTGAAAATGGATAGGAGTCCCAGGATCCCTGTGGCACGTGGAAAGGGACCCTGGGTCTCCCGCCTCACGTGGAGACGCGTCCCAATTGCCATGCCAAGGCTCGAGGAGAATCCCGAGGTGTCCCTCGCACCTAGGCAGGAGTCCTGACGTCGCTGAACAAACACGTGTCTGGAAGGGCCGTCCCCGTCGTAACTCGAGAATATACCCCAGGTTCCGGCCGCAACTCGAGAAAAACCATGAGACTTCCCCCTCGCCGCGAGATGAGGCCCGATTCCCCTGCACTGCGTGCACAGCAATTCCGTGTTCCACATCAAACGTGAAAGGAGCCTTGATTTCCTTGATGGCACTCCACAGAAAACCCAAGATCACTGTCTCAAGTCTAGAGGGATCCTGAGGTCACTGGAGCAACAAGAAAGGGCTCCGTGGACCCCAAATCAACTCGAGATGAGAGCTTAGTCCCTGGCTTCGACTCAAGAGGAATACCAACTTTCCACAAGCACCTCAAGAGGAGGCTTCTCTCAGCTACAGGTATGTGAGAGGGACCCTGAGTTTGTGGCCTCAAGTGGAATGGACACCGAGATGCTGTGACTCGAAGTAAGACCAGATATCCCTGGAGTGAATTGAATGCAGGCTCATCTTGCATCTCCCAAGACGAAGGGATGTCTGAATCCCCTGTGGAGTCCACAGAGAAAGACCTAGTCCTCCGCCTCATCGCGACCGGAGGCCTCACATCCTTTGAAAACTCGAGAGGTCTGCGGAGATCAATCCTTCCAAAGGAGACGATGCCTGACTCCTCTTGAAAATGGATAGGAGTCCCAGGATCCCTGTGGCACGTGGAAAGGGACACTGGGTCTCCCGCCTCACGTGGAGACACGTCCCAATTGCCATGCCAAGACTCGAGGAGAATCCCGAGGTGTCCCTCGCACCTATGCAGGAGTCCTGACGTCGCTGAACAAACACGTGTAAGGAAAGGCCCTCCCCGTCGTAACTCGAGAATATACCCCAGGTTCTGGCCGCAACTCGAGATAAACCATGACACTTCCCCCTCGCTCGAGATGAGGTCCGATTCCCCTGCAGTGCGTGCAGAGCAATTCCGTGTTCCACATCAAACGTGAAAGGAGCCTTGATTTCCTTGATGGCACTCCAGAGAAAACCCAAGGTCACTGTCTCAAGTCTAGAGGGATCCTGAGGTCACTGGAGCAACACGAAAGGGCTCCGTGGACCCCAAATCAACTCGAGATGAGAGCTTAGTCCCTGCCTTCGACTCAAGAGGAATACCAACTTTCCACAAGCACCTCAAGAGGAGGCTTCTCTCAACTACATGTATGTGAGAGGGACCCTGAGTTTGTGGCCTCAAGTGGAATGGACACCGAGATGCTCTGACTCGAAGTAAGGCTGGATATCCCTGCAGTGAATTGAATGCAGGCTCGTCTTGCATCTCCCAAGACGAAGGGTTGTCTGAATCCCCGTGGAGACCACAGAGACAGACCTAGTCCTCCGTCTCAACGCGAACAGAGGCCTCACATCCTTTCAAAACTCGAGAAGTCCGCGGAGATCTATGCTTCCAAAGGAGACGATGCCTGACTCCTCTTGAAAATGGATAGGAGTCCCAGGATCCCTGTGGCACGTGGAAAGGGACCCTGGGTCTCCCGCCTCACGTGGAGACGCGTCCCAATTGCCATGCCAAGACTCGAGGAGAATCCCGAGGTGTCCCTCGCACCTAGGCAGGAGTCCTGACGTCGCTGAACAAACACGTGTCTGGAAGGGCCCTCCCCGTCGTACTCGAGAATATACCCCAGGTTCCGGGCGCAACTCGAGAAAAACCATGAGACTTCCCCCTCGCTGCGAGATGAGGCCCGATTCCCCTGCACTGCGTGCAGAGCAATTCCGTGTTCCACATCAAACGTGAAAGGAGACTTGATTTCCTTGATGGCACTCCAGAGAAAACCCAAGATCACTGTCTCAAGTCTAGAGGGATCCTGAGGTCACTGGAGCAACACGAAAGGGCTCCGTGGACCCCAAATCAACTCGAGATGAGAGCTTAGTCCCTGGCTTCGACTCAAGAGGAATACCAAGTTTCCACAAGCACCTCAAGAGGAGGCTTCTCTCAGCTACAGGTATGTGAGAGGGACCCTGAGTTTGTGGCCTCAAGTCGAATGGACACCGAGATGCTCTGACTCGAAGTAAGGCCAGATATCCCTGCAGTGAATTGAATGCAGGCTCGTCTTGCATCTCCCAAGACGAAGGGTTGTCTGAATCCCCTGTGGAGACCACAGAGAAAGACCTAGTTCTCCGCCTCAACGCGACCGGAGGCCTCACATCCTTTGAAAACTCGAGACGTCCGCGGAGATCAATGCTTCCAAAGGAGACGATGCCTGACTCCTCTTGAAAATGGATAGGAGTCCCAGGATCCCTGTGGCACGTGGAAAGGGACCCTGCTTCTCCCGCCTCACGTGGAGACGCGTCCCAATTGCCATGCGAAGACTCGAGGAGAATCCCGAGGTGTCCCTCGCACCTAGGCTGGAGTCCTTACGTCGCTGAACAAACACGTGTCTGGAAGGGCCCTCCCCGTCGTAACTCGAGAATACACCCCAGGTTCCGGCCGCAACTCGAGAAAAACCATGAGACTTCCCCCTCGCCGCGAGATGAGGCCCGATTCCCCTGCACTGCGTGCAGAGCAATTCCGTGTTCCACATCAAACGTGAAAGGAGCCTTGATGTCCTTGACGGCACTCCAGAGAAAACCCAAGATCACTATCTCAAGTCTAGAGGGATCCTGAGGTCACTGGAGCAACACGAAAGGGCTCCGTGGACCCCAAATCAACTCGAGATGAGAGCTTAGTCCCTGGCTTCGACTCAAGAGGAATACCAACTTTCCAAAAGCACCTCAACAGGAGGCTTCTCTCAGCTACAGGTATGTGAGAGGGACCCTGAGTTTGTGACCTCAAGTGGAATGGACACCGAGATGCTCTGACTCGAAGTAAGGCCAGATATCCCTGCAGTGAATTGAATGCAGGCTCGTCTTGCATCTACCAAGACGAAGGGTTGTCTGAATCCCCTGTGGAGACCACAGAGAAAGACCTAGTCTTCCGCCTCAACGCGACCAGAGGCCTCACATCCTTTGAAAACTCGAGAGGTCTGCGGAGATCATTGCTTCCAAAGGAGACGATGCCTGACTCCTCTTGAAAATGGATAGGAGTCCCAGGATCCCTGTGACACGTGGAAAGGGCCCTGCGTCTCCCGCCTCAAGTGGAGACGCGTCCCAAATGCCATGCGAAGACTCGAGGAGAATCCCGAGGTGTCCCTCGCACCTAGGCTGGAGTCCTTACGTCGCTGAACAAACACGTGTTTGGAAGGGACCTCCCCATCGTAACTCGAGAATATACCCCAGGTTCCGGCCTCAACTCGAGAGAAACCATGAGTCTTCCCCCTCGCCGCGAGATGAGGCGCGATTCCTATGCACTGCGTCCAGAGCAATTCCGTGTTCCACATCAAACGTGAAAGGAGCCTTGATTTCCTTGATGACACTCCAGAGAAAACCCAAGATCACTGTCTCAAGTCTAGAGGGATCCTGAGGTCACTGGAGCAACACGAAAGGGATCCGTGGACCCCAAATCAACTCGAGATGAGAGCTTAGTCCCTGGCTTCGACTCAAGAGGAATACCAACTTTCCACAAGCACCTCAAGAGGAGGCTTCTCTCAGCTACAGGTATGTGAGAGGGACCCTGAGTTTGTGGCCTCAAGTGGAATGGACATCGAGATGCTCTGACTCGAAGTAAGGCCGGATATACCTGCAGTGAATTGAATGCAGGCTCGTCTTGCATCTCCCAAGACGAAGGGTTGTCTGAATCCCCTGTGGAGACCACAGAGAAAGACCTAGTCCTCCGCCTCAACGCGAACGGAGGCCTCACATCCTTTGAAAACTCGAGAGGTCCGCGGAGATCAATGCTTCCAAAGGAGACGATGCCTGACTCCTCTTGAAAATGGATAGGAGTCCCAGGATCCATGTGGCACGTGGAAAGGGACCCTGGGTCTCCCGCCTCACGTGGAGACGCGTCCCTATTGCCATGCCAAGACTCGAGGAGAATCCCGAGGTGTCCCTCGCACCTATGCAGGAGTCCTGACGTCGCTGAACAAACACGTGTAAGGAAGGGCCCTCCCCGTTGTAACTCGAGAATATACCCCAGGTTCCGGCCGCAACTCGAGATAAACCATGACACTTCCCCCTCGCCGCGAGATGAGGTCCGATTCCCCTGCACTTCGTGCAGAGCAATTCCGTGTTCCACATCAAACGTGAAAGGAGCCTTGATTTCCTTGAAGGCACTCCAGAGAAAACCCAAGGTCACTTTCTCAAGTCTAGAGGGATCCTGAGGTCACTGGAGCAACACGAAAGGGCTCCGTGGACCCCAAATCAACTCGAGATGAGAGCTTAGTCCCTGGCTTCGACTCAAGAGGAATACCAACTTTCCACAAGCACCTCAAGAGGAGGCTTCTCTCAACTACATGTATGTGAGAGGAACCCTGAGTTTGTGGCCTCAAGTGGAATGGACACCGAGATGCTCTGACTCGAAGTAAGGCCGGATATCCCTGCAGTGAATTGAATGCAGGCTCGTCTTGCATCTCCCAAGACGAAGGGTTGTCTGAATCCCCTGTGGAGACCACAGAGAAAGACCTAGTCCTCCGTCTCAACGCGAACAGAGGCCTCACATCCTTTGAAAATTCGAGAAGTCCGCGGAGATCAATGCTTCCAAAGGAGACGATGCCTGACTCCTCTTGAAAATGGATAGGAGTCCCAGGATCCCTGTGGCACGTGGAAAGGGACCCTGGGTCTCCCGCCTCACGTGGAGACGCGTCCCAATTGCCATGCCAAGACTCGAGGAGAATCCCGAGGTGTCCCTCGCACCTAGGCAGGAGTCCTGACGTCGCTGAACAAACACATGTCTGGAAGGGCCCTCCCCGTCGTAACTCGAGAATATACCCCAGGTTCCGGCCGCAACTCGAGAAAAACCATGAGACTTCCCCCTCGCTGCGAGATGAGGCCCGATTCCCCTGCACTGCGTGCAGAGCTATTCCGTGTTCCACATCAAACGTGAAAGGAGACTTGATTTCCTTGATGGCACTCCAGAGAAAACCCAAGATCACTGTCTCAAGTCTAGAGGGATCCTGAGGTCACTGGAGCAACACGAAAGGGCTCCGTGGACCCCAAATCAACTCGAGATGAGAGCTTAGTCCCTGGCTTCGACTCAAGAGGAATACCAAGTGTCCACAAGCACCTCAAGAGGAGGCTTCTCTCAGCTACAGGTATGTGAGAGGGACCCTGAGTTTGTGGCCTCAAGTGGAATGGACACCGAGATGCTCTGACTCGAAGTAAGGCCAGATATCCCTGCAGTGAATTGAATGCAGGCTCGTCTTGCATCTCCCAAGACGAAGGGTTGTCTGAATCCCCTGTGGAGACCACAGAGAAAGACCTAGTCCTCCGCCTCAACACGACCGGAGGCCTCACATCCTTTGAAAACTCGAGACGTCCGCGGAGATCAATGCTTCCAAAGGAGACGATGCCTGACTCCTCTTGAAAATGGATAGGAGTCCCAGGATCCCTGTGGCACGTGGAAAGGGACCCTGCGTCTCCCGCCTCACGCGGAGACGCGTCCCAATTGCCATGCGAAGACTCGAGGAGAATCCCGAGGTGTCCCTCGCACCTAGGCTGGAGTCCTTACGTCGCTGAACAAACACGTGTCTGGAAGGGCCCTCTCCGTCGTAACTCGAGAATACACCCCAGGTTCCGGCCGAAACTCGAGAAAAACCATGAGACTTCCCCCTCGCCGCGAGATGAGGCCCTATTCCCCTGCACTGAGTGCAGAGCAATTCCGTGTTCCACTTCAAACGTGAAAGGAGCCTTGATTTCCTTGACGGCACTCCAGAGAAAACCCAAGATCACTGTCTCAAGTCTAGAGGGATCCTGAGGTCACTGGAGCAACACGAAAGGGCTCCGTGGACCCCAAATCAACTCGAGATGAGAGCTTAGTCCCTGGCTTCGACTCAAGAGGAATACCAACTTTCCAAAAGCACCTCAACAGGAGGCTTCTCTGAGCTACAGGTATGTGAGAGGGACCCTGAGTTTGTGACCTCCAGTGGAATGGTCACCGAGATGCTCTGACTCGAAGTAAGGCCAGATATCCCTGCACTGAATTGAATGCAGGCTCGTCTTGCATCTCCCAAGACGAAGGGTTGTCTGAATCCCCTGTGGAGACCACAGAGAAAGACCTAGTCCTCCGCCTCAACGCGACCAGAGGCCTCACATCCTTTGAAAACTCGAGAGGTCTGCGGAGATCAATGCTTCCAAAGGAGACGATGCCTGACTCCTCTTGAAAATGGATAGGAGTCCCAGGATCCCTGTGACACGTGGAAAAGGACCCTGCGTCTCCCGCCTCAAGTGGAGACGCGACCCAAATGCCATGCGAAGACTCGAGGAGAATCCCGAGGTGTCCCTCGCACCTAGGCTGGAGTCCTTACGTCGCTGAACAAACACGTGTATGGAAGGGACCTCCCCGTTGTAACTCGAGAATATACCCCAGGTTCCGGCCTCAACTCGAGAGAAACCATGAGTCTTCCCCCTCGCCGCGAGATGAGGCGCGATTCCTATGCACTGCGTCCAGAGCAATTCCGTGTTCCACATCAAACGTGAAAGGAGCCTTGATTTCCTTGATGACACTCCAGAGAAAACCCAAGATCACTGTCTCAAGTCTTGAGGGATCCTGAGGTCACTGGAGCAACACGAAAGGGCTCCGAGGACCCCAAATCAACTCGAGATGAGAGCTTAGTCCCTGGCTTCGACTCAAGAGGAATACCAACTTTCCACAAGCACCTCAAGAGGAGGCTTCTCTCAGCTACAGGTATGTGAGAGGAACCCTGAGTTTGTGGCCTCAAGTGGAATGGACACCGGGATGCTCTGACTTGAAGTAAGGCCGGATATCCCTGCAGTGAATTGAATGCAGGCTCCTCTTGCATCTCCCAAGACGAAGGGTTGTCTGAATCCCCTGTGGAGACCACAGAGAAAGACCTAGTCCTCCGCCTCAACACGAACGGAGGCCTCACATCCTTTGAAAACTCGAGAAGTCCGCGGAGATCAATGCTTCCAAAGGAGACGATGCCTGACTCCTCTTGAAAATGGATAGGAGTCCCAGGATCCCTGTGGCACGTGGAAAGGGACCCTGGGTCTCCCGCCTCACGTGGAGACGCGTCCCAATTGCCATGCCAAGACTCGAGGAGAATCCCGAGGTGTCCCTCGCACCTAGCCAGGAGTCCTGACGTCGCTGAACAAACACATGTCTGGAAGGGCCCTCCCCGTCTTAACTCGAGAATATACCCCAGGTTCCGGCCGCATCTCGAGAAAAACCATGAGACTTCCCCCTCGCTGCGAGATGAGGCCCGATTCCCCTGCACTGCGTGCAGAGCAATTCCGTGTTCCACATCAAACGTGAAAGGAGACTTGATTTCCTTGATGGCACTCCAGAGAAAACCCAAGATCACTGTCTCAAGTCTAGAGGGATCCTGAGGTCACTGGAGCAACACCAAAGGGCTCCGTGGACCCCAAATCAACTCGAGATGAGAGCTTAGTCCCTGGCTTCGACTCAAGAGGAATACCAAGTTTCCACAAGCACCTCAAGAGGAGGCTTCTCTCAGCTACAGGTATGTGAGATGGACCCTGAGTTTGTGGCCTCAAGTGGAATGGACACCGAGATGCTCTGACTCGAAGTAAGGCCAGATATCCCTGCAGTGCATTGAATGCAGGCTCGTCTTGCATCTCCCAAGACGAAGGGTTGTCTGAATCCCCTGTGGAGACCACAGAGAAAGACCTAGTCCTCCGCCTCAACGCGACCGGAGGCCGCACATCCTTTGAAAAATCGAGACGTCCGCGGAGATCAATGCTTCCAAAGGAGACGATGCCTGACTCCTCTTGAAAATGGATAGGAGTCCCAGGATCCCTGTGGCACGTGGAAAGGGACCCTGCGTCTCCCGCCTCACGTGGAGGCGAGTCCCAATTGCCATGCGAAGACTCGAGGAGAATCCCGAGGTGTCCCTCGCACCTAGGCTGGAGTCCTTACGTCGCTGAACAAACACGTGTCTGGAAGGGCCCTCCCCGTCGTAACTCGAGAATACACCCCAGGTTCCGGCCGCAACTCGAGAAAAACCATGAGACTTCCCCCTCGCCGCGAGATGAGGCCCGATTCCCCTGCACTGCGTGCAGAGCAATTCCGTGTTCCACATCAAACGTGAAAGGAGCCTTGATTTCCTTGACGGCACTCCAGAGAAAACCCAAGATCACTGTCTCAAGTCTAGAGGGATCCTGAGGTCACTGGAGCAACACGAAAGGGCTCCGTGGACCCCAAATCAACTCGAGATGAGAGCTTAGTCCCTGGCTTCGAATCAAGAGGAATACCAACTTTCCAAAAGCACCTCAACAGGAGGCTTCTCTCAGCTACAGGTATGTGAGAGGGACCCTGAGTTTTTGGCCTCAAGTGGAATGGACACCGAGATGCTCTGACTCCAAGTAAGGCCGGATATCCCTGCAGTGAATTGAATGCAGGCTCGTCTTGCATCTCCCAAGACGAAGGGATGTCTGAATCCCCTGTGGAGACCACAGAGAAAGACCTAGTCCTCCGCCTCAACGCGACCGGAGGCCTCACATCCTTTGAAAACTCGAGAGGTCTGCGGAGATCAATGCTTCCAAAGGACACGATGCCTGACTCCTCTTGACAATGGATAGGAGTCCCAGGATCCCTGTGGCACGTGGAAAGGGACCCTGGGTCTCCCGCCTCACCTGGAGACGCGTCCCAATTGCCATGCCAAGACTCGAGGAGAATCCCGAGGTGTCCCTCGCACCTAGGCAGGAGTCCTGACGTCGCTGAACAAACACGTGTCTGGAAGGGCCCTCACAGTCGTAACTCGAGAATATAACCGAGGTTCCGGCCGCAACTCGAGAAAAACCATGAGACTTCCCCCTCGCCGCGAGATGAGGCCCGATTCCCCTGCAGTGCGTGCAGAGCAATTCCGTGTTCCACATCAAAGCTGAAAGGAGCCTTGATTTCCTTGATGGCACTCCAGAGAAAACACAAGATCACTGTCTCAAGTCTAGAGGGATCCTGAGGTCACTGGAGCAACATGAAAGGGCTCCGTGGACCCCAAATCAACTCGAGATGAGAGCTTAGTCCCTGGCTTCGACTCAAGAGGAATACCAATTTCCACAAGCACCTCAAGATGAGGCTTCTCTCAGCTACAGGTATGTGAGAGGGACCCTGAGTTTGTGGCCTCAAGTGGAATGGACACGGAGATGCTCTGACTCGAAGTAAGGCCGGATATCCCTGCAGTGATTTGAAAGCGGGCTCGTCTTGCATCTCCCAAGACGAAGGGATGTCTGAATCCCCTGTGGACACCACAGAGAAAGACCTAGTTCTCCGCCTCATCGAGACCGGAGGCCTCCCATCCTTTGAAAACTCGAGAGGTCCGCGGAGATCAATGCTTCCAAAGGAGACGATGCCTGACTCTTCTTGAAAATGGATAGGAGTCCCAGGATCCCTGTGGCACGTGGAAAGGGACCCTGGGTCTCCCGCCTCACGTGGAGACGCGTACCAATTACCATGCCAAGACTCGAGGAGATTCCCGACTTGTCCCTCGCACCTAGGCAGGAGTCCTGACGTCGCTGAACAAACACGTGTCTGGAAGGGCCCTCCCCGTCGTAACTCGAGAAAATTCCCTAGGTTCCGACCGTAACTTCAGAAAAACAATGAGACATCCCCCTTGCCGCGAGATGAGGCCCGATTCCCATGCACTGTGTGCAGAGCAATTCCGTGTTCCACATCAAACGTGAAAGGAGCCTTGATTTCCTTGATGGCACGCCAGAGAAAACCCAAGATCACTGTCTCAAGTCTAGAGGGATCCTGAGGTCACTGGAGCAACACGAAAGGGCTCCGTGGACCCCAAATCAACTCGAGATGAGAGCTTAGTCCCTGGCTTCGACTCAAGAGGAATACCAACTTTCCATAAGCACCTCAAGAGGAGGATTCTCTCAGCTACAGGTATGTGAGAGTGACCCTGAATTTGTGGCCTCAAGTGTAATGCACACCGAGATGCTCTGACTCGAAGTAAGGCCGGATATCCCTGCAGTGAATTGAATGCAGGCTCGTCTTGCATCTCCCAAGACGAAGGGATGTCTGAATGCCCTGTGGAGACGACAGAGAAAGACCTAGTCCTCCGCCTCATCGCGACCGGAGGCCTCACATCCTTTGAAAACTCGAGAGGTCCGCGGAGATCAATGCTTCCAAAGGAGACGATGCCTGACTCCTCTTGAAAATGGATAGGAGTCCCAGGATCCCTGTGGCACGTGGAAAGGGACCCTGGGTCTCCCGCCTCACGTGGAGACGCGTCCCAATTGCCATGCCAAGACTTGAGGAGAATCCCGAGGTGTCCCTCGCACGTAGGCAGGAGTCCTGACGTCGCTGAACGAACACGTGTCTGAAAGGTCCCTCCCAGTCGTAACTCGAGAATATACCCCAGGTTCGGGCCGCAACTCGAGAAAAACCATGAGACTTCCCCCTCGCCGCGAGATGAGGCCTGATTCCCCTGCCCTGAGTGCAAAGCAATTCCGTTTTCCACATCAAAAGTGAAAGGAGACTTGATTTCCTTGATGGCACTCCAGAGAAAACCCAAGTTCACTGTCTCAAGTCTAGAGGGATCCTGAGGTCACTGGACCAACAGGAAAGGGCTCCGTGGACCGAAATCAACTCGAGATGAGAGCTTAGTCCCTGGCTTAGACTCAAGAGGAATACCAACTTTCCACAAGCACCTCAAGAGGAGGCTTCTCTCAGCTACAGGTATATTTGAGGGACCCTGAGTTTGTGGCCTCAAGTGGAATGGACACCGAGATGCTCTGACTCGAAGTAAGGCCGGATATCCCTGCAGTGAATTGAATGCAGGCTCGTCTTGCATCTCCGAAGACGAAGGGATGTCTGAAACCCCTGTGGAGACCACAGAGAAAGACCGAGTTCTCCGCCTCATCGCGACCGGAGGCCTCACATCCTTTAAAAACTCGAGAGGTCCGCGGAGATCAATGCTTCCAAAGGAGACGATGCCTGACTCCTTTTGAAAATGGATAGGAGTCCCAGGATCCCTGTGGCACGTGGAAAGGGACCCTGGGTCTCCCGCCTCACGTGGAGACGCGTCCCAATTGCCATGCCAAGACTCGAGGAGAATCCCGAGGTGTCCCTCGCACCTAGGCAGGAGTCCTGACGTCGCTGAACAAACACGTGTCTGGAAGGGCCCTCCCCATCGTAACTCGAGAATATACCCCAGGTTCCGACCGCAACTCGAGAAAAACCATGAGATTTCCCCCTCGCCGCGAGTTGAGGCCCGATTCCCCTGCACTGCATGCAGAGCAATTCCGTGTTCCACATCAAACGTGAAAGGAGCCTTGATTTACTTGATGGCACTCCAGAGAAAACCCAAGATCACTGTCTCAAGTCTAGAGGGATCCTGAGGTCACTGGACCAACATGAAAAGTCTCCGTCGACCCCAAATCAACTCGAGATGAGAGCTTAGTCCCTGGCTTCGACTCAAGAGGAATACCAACTTTCCACATGCACCTCAAGAGGAGGCTTCTCTCAGCTACAGGTATATTTGAGGAACCCTGAGTTTGTGGCCTCAAGTGGAATGGACACCGAGATGCTCTGACTCGAAGTAAGGCCGGATATCCCTGCAGTGAATTGAATGCAGGCTCGTCTTGCATCTCCCAAGACGAAGGGATGTCTGAATCCCCTGTGGAGACCACAGAGAAAGACCTAATTCTCCGCCTCATCGCGAGCGGAGGCCTCACATCCTTTGAAAACTCGAGAGGTCCGAGGAGATCAATGCTTCCAATGGAGATGATGCCTGACTCCTCTTGAAAATGGATAGGACTCCCAGGATCCCTGTGGCACGTGGAAAGGGACCCTGGGTCTCCCGCCTCACGTGGAGACGCGTCCCAATTGCCATGCCAGGACTCGAGGGGAATCCCGAGGTGTCCCTCGCACCTAGGCAGGAGTCTTGATGTCGCTGAACAAACACGTGTCTGGAAGGGCCCTCCCCGTCGTAACTCGAGAATATAACCCAGGTTCCGGCCGCAACTCGAGAAAAACCATGAGACTTCCCCCTCGCCGCGACATCAGGCCCGATTCCCGTACCCTGCGTGCAGAGCAATGCCGTATTGCACATCAAAAGTGAAAGGAGCCTTGATTTCCTTGATGGCACTCCAGAGAAAACCCAAGATCACTCTCCCAAGTCTAGATTGACCCTGAGGTCACTGTAGCAAAACGAAAGGGCTCGTTGGACCCCAAATCAACTCGAGATGAGAGCTTAGTCCCTGGCTTCGACTCAAGAGGAATACCAACTTTCCACAAGCACCTCAAGAGGAGGCTTCTCTCAGCTACAGGTATGTGAGAGGGCCCCTGAGTTTGTGGACTCAAGTGGAATGGACACCGAGATGCTCTGACTCGAAGTAAGGCCGGATATCCCTGCAGTGAATTGAATGCAGGCTCGTCTTGCATCTCCCAAGACGAAGGGATGTCTGAATCCCCTGATGAGACCACAGAGAAAGACCTAATTCTCCGCCTCATCGCGACCAGAGGCCTCACATCCTTTGAAAACTCGAGAGGTCCGCGGATATCAATGCTTCCAAAGGAGACGATGCCTGACTCCTCTTGAAAATGGATAGGAGTCCCAGCATCCCTGTGGCACGTAGAAAGGGACACTGGGTCTCCCGCCTCACGTGGAGACGCGTCCCAATTGCCATGCCAAGACTCGAGGAGAATCCCGAGGTGTCCCTCGCACCTAGGCAGGAGTCCTGACGTTGCTGAACAAACACGTGTCTGGAAGGGCCCTCCCCGTCGTAACTCGAGAATATACCCCAGGTTCCGGCCGCAACTCGAGAAAAACCATGAGACTTCCCCCTCGCCGCGACATGAGGCCCGATTCCCCTAGATTGCGTGCAGAGCAATTCCGTGTTCCACATCAAACGTTAAAGGAGACTTGATTTCCTTGTTGGCACTCCAGAGAAAACCCAAGATCACTGTCTCAAGTCTAGAGGGATCCTGAAGTCACTGGAGCAACACGAAAGGGCTCCGTGGACCCCAAATCAACTCGAGATGAGAGCTTAGTCCCTGGCTTCGACTCAAGAGGAATACCACGTTTCCACAAGCACCTCAAGAGGAGGCTTCTCTCAGCTACAAGTATGTGAGAGGGACCCTGAGTTTGTGGCCTCAAGTGGAATGGACACCGAGATGCTCTGACTCGAAGTAAGGCCGGATATCCCTGCAGTGAATTGAATGCAGGCTCGTTTTGCATCTCCCAAGACGAAGGGTTGTCTGAATCCCCTGTGGAGACCACAGAGAAAGACCTAGTCCTCCACCTCAACGCAACCGGAGGCCTCATATCCTTTGAAAACTCGAGAAGTCCGCGGGGATCAATGCTTCCAAAGGAGACGATGCCTGACTCCTCTTGAAAATGGATAGGAGTCCCAGGATCCCTGTGGCACGTGGAAAGGGACCCTGGGTCTCCCGCCTCACGTGGAGACGCGTCCCAATTGCCATGCCAAGACTCGAGGGGAATCCCGAGGTGTCCCTCGCACCTAGGCAGGAGTCCTGACGTCGCTGTACAAACACGTGTCTGGAAGGGCCCTCCCCGTCGTAACTCGAGAATATACCCCAGGTTCCGGCCGCAACTCGAGAAAAACCATGAGACTTCCCCCTCGCCGCGAGATTAGGCCCGATTCCCCTGCACTGCGTGCAGAGCAATTCCGTGTTCCACATCAAACGTGAAAGGAGCCTTGATTTCGTTGATGGCACTCCAGCGAAAACCCAAGATCACTGTCTCAAGTCTAGAGGGATCCTGAGGTCACTGGAGCAACACGAAAGGGCTCCGTGGACCCCAAATCAACTCGAGATGAGAGCTTAGTCCCTGGCTTCGAGTCAAGAGGAATACCAACTTTCCACAGGCACCTCAAGAGGAGGCTTCTCTCAGCTAAAAGTATGTGAGAGGGACCCTGAGTTTGTGGCCTCAAGTGGAATGGACACCGAGATGCTCTGACTCGAAGTAAGGCCGGATATCCCTGCAGTGAATTGAATGCAGGCTCGCCTTGCATCTCCCAAGACGAAGGGATGTCTGAATCCCCTGTCGAGACCACAGAGAAAGACCTAATTCTCCGCCTCATTGCGAGCGGAGGCCTCACATCCTTTGAAAACTCGAGAGGTCCGAGGAGATCAATGCTTCCAAAGGAGATGATGCCTGACTCCTCTTGAAAATGGATAGGAGTTCCAGGATCCCTGTGGCACGTTTAAAGGGACCCTGGGTCTCCCGCCTCACGTGGAGACGCGTCCCAATTGCCATGCCAAGACTCGAGGAGAATCCCGAGGTGTCCCTCGCACCTAGGCAGGAGTCCTGACGTCGCTGAACAAACACGTGTCTGGAAGGGCCCTCCCCGTCGTAACTCGAGAATATACCCCAGGTTCCGGCCGCAACTCGAGAAAAACCATGAGACTTCCCCCTCGCCGCGAGATGAGGCCCGATTCCCCTGCACTGCGTGCAGAGCAATTCCATGTTCCACATCAAACATGAAAGGAGCCTTGATTTCTTTGATGGCACTCCAGAGAAAACCCAAGATCACTGTCTCAAGTCTAGAGGGATCCTGAGGTCACTGTAGCAACACGAAAGGGCTCCGTGGACCCCAAATCAACTCGAGATGAGAGCTTAGTCCCTGGCTTCGACTCAAGAGGAATACCAACTTTCCACAAGCACCTCAAGAGGAGGCTTCTCTCAGCTACAAGTATGTAAGAGGGACCCTGAGTTTGTGGCCTCAAGTGGAATGGACACCGAGATGGTCTGACTCGAAGTAAGGCCGGATATCCCTGCAGTGAATTGAATGCAGGCTCGTCTTGCATCTCCCAAGAAGAAGGGTTGTCTGAGTCCCCTGTGGAGACCATAGAGAAAGATCTAGTCCTCCACCTTAACGCAACCGGAGGCCTCATATCCTTTGAAAACTCGATAGGTCCGCGGAGATCAATGCTTCCAAAGGAGACGATGCCTGACTCCTCTTGAAAATGGATAGGAGTCCCAGGATCCCTGTGGCACGTGGAAAGGGACCGTGGGTCTCCCGCCTCACGTGGATACGCGTCCCAATTGCCATGCCAAGACTCGAGGAGAATCCCGAGGTATCCCTCGCACGTAGGCAGGAGTCCTGACGTCGCTGAACAAACACGTGTCTGGAAGGGCCCTCCCCGTCGTAACTCGAGAATATACCCCAGGTTCCGGCCGCAACTCGAGAAAAACCATGAGACTTCCCCCTCGCCGCGAGATGAGGCCCGATTCCCCTGCACTGCGTGCAGAGAAATTCCGTGTTCCACATCAAATTTGAAAGGAGCCTTGATTTCCTTGATGGCACTCCAGAGAAAATCCAAGATCACTGTCTCAAGTCTAGAGGGATCCTGAGGTCACTGTAGCAACACAAAAGGGCTCCGTGGACCCCAAATCAACTCGAGATGAGAGCTTAGTCCCTGGCTTCGACTCAAGAGGAATACCAACTTTCCACAAGCACCTCAAGAGGAGGCTTCTCTCAGCTACAGGTATGTGAGAGGGACCCTGAGTTTGTGGCCTCAAGTGGAATGGACACCGAGATGCTCTGACTCGAAGTAAGGCCGGATATCCCTGCAGTGAATTGAATGCAGGCTCGTCTTGCATCTCCGAAGACGAAGGGATGTCTGAAACCCCTGTGGAGACCACAGAGAAAGACCGAGTTCTCCGCCTCATCGCGACCGGAGGCCTCACATCCTTTGAAAACTCGAGAGGTCCGCGGAGATCAATGCTTCCAAAGGAGACGATGCCTGACTCCTTTTGAAAATGGATAGGAGTCCCAGGATCCCTGTGGCACGTCGAAAGGGACCCTGGGTCTCCCGCCTCACGTGGAGACGCGTCCCAATTGCCATGCCAAGACTCGAGGAGAATCCCGAGGTGTCCCTCGCACCTAGGCAGGAGTCCTGACGTCGCTGAACAAACACGTGTCTGGAAGGGCCCTCCCCGTCGTAACTCGAGAATATACCCCAGGTTCCGGCCGCAACTCGAGAAAAACCATGAGATTTCCCCCTCGCCGCGAGTTGAGGCCCGATTCCCCTGCACTGCATGCAGAGCAATTCCGTGTTCCACATCAAACGTGAAAGGAGCCTTGATTTACTTGATGGCACTCCAGAGAAAACCCAAGATCACTGTCTCAAGTCTAGAGGGATCCTGAGGTCACTGGACCAACATGAAAAGTCTCCGTCGACCCCAAATCAACTCGAGATGAGAGCTTAGTCCCTGGCTTCGACTCAAGAGGAATACCAACTTTCCACATGCACCTCAAGAGGAGGCTTCTCTCAGCTGCAGGTATGTGAGAGGGACCCTGAGTTTGTGGCCTCAAGTGGAATGGACACCGAGATGCTCTGACTCGAAGTAAGGCCGGATATCCCTGCAGTGAATTGAATGCAGGCTCGTCTTGCATCTCCCAAGACGAAGGGATGTCTGAATCCCCTGTGGAGACCACAGAGAAAGACCAAATTCTCCGCCTCATCGCGAGCGGAGGCCTCACATCCTTTGAAAACTCGAGAGGTCCGAGGAGATCAATGCTTCCAATGGAGATGATGCCTGACTCCTCTTGAAAATGGATAGGAGTCCCAGGATCCCTGTGGCACGTGGAAAGGGACCCTGGGTCTCCCGCCTCATGTGGAGACGCGTCCCAATTGCCATGCCAGGACTCGAGGGGAATCCCGAGGTGTCCCTCGCACCTAGGCAGGAGTCTTGATGTCGCTGAACAAACACGTGTCTGGAAGGGCCCTCCCCGTCGTAACTCGAGAATATAACCCAGGTTCCGGCCGCAACTCGAGAAAAACCATGAGACTTCCCCCTCGCCGCGACATCAGGCCCGATTCCCGTACCCTGCGTGCAGAGCAATGCCGTATTGCACATCAAAAGTGAAAGGAGCCTTGATTTCCTTGATGGCACTCCAGAGAAAACCCAAGATCACTCTCCCAAGTCTAGATTGACCCTGAGGTCACTGTAGCAAAACGAAAGGGCTCTGTGGACCCCAAATCAACTCGAGATGAGAGCTTAGTCCCTGGCTTCGACTCAAGAGGAATACCAAATTTCCACAAGCACCTCAAGAGGAGGCTTCTCTCAGCTACAGGTATGTGAGAGGGCCCCTGAGTTTGTGGCCTCAAGTGGAATGGACACCGAGATGCTCTGACTCGAAGTAAGGCCGGATATCCCTGCAGTGAATTGAATGCAGGCTCGTCTTGCATCTCCCAAGACGAAGGGATGTCTGAATCCCCTGATGAGACCACAGAGAAAGACCTAATTCTCCGCCTCATCGCGACCAGAGGCCTCACATCCTTTGAAAACTCGAGAGGTCTGCGGATGTCAATGCTTCCAAAGGAGACGATGCCTGACTCCTCTTGAAAATGGATAGGAGTCCCAGCATCCCTGTGGCACGTAGAAAGGGACACTGGGTCTCCCGCCTCACGTGGAGACGCGTCCCAATTGCCATGCCAAGACTCGACGAGAATCCCGAGGTGTCCCTCGCACCTAGGCAGGAGTCCTGACGTCGCTGAACAAACACGTGTCTGGAAGGGCCCTCCCCGTCGTAACTCGAGAATATACCCCAGGTTCCGGCCGCAACTCGAGAAAAACCATGAGACTTCCCCCTCGCCGCGACATGAGGCCCGATTCCCCTAGATTGCGTGCAGAGCAATTCCGTGTTCCACATCAAACGTGAAAGGAGACTTGATTTCCTTGATGGCACTCCAGAGAAAACCCAAGATCACTGTCTCAAGTCTAGAGGGATCCTGAAGTCACTGGAGCAACACGAAAGGGCTCCGTGGACCCCAAATCAACTCGAGATGAGAGCTTAGTCCCTGGCTTCGACTCAAGAGGAATACCAAATTTCCACAAGCACCTCAAGAGGAGGCTTCTCTCAGCTACAGGTATGTGAGAGGGCCCCTGAGTTTGTGGCCTCAAGTGGAATGGACACCGAGATGCTCTGACTCGAAGTAAGGCCGGATATCCCTGCAGTGAATTGAATGCAGGCTCGTCTTGCATCTCCCAAGACGAAGGGATGTCTGAATCCCCTGATGAGACCACAGAGAAAGACCTAATTCTCCGCCTCATCGCGACCAGAGGCCTCACATCCTTTGAAAACTCGAGAGGTCTGCGGATATCAATGCTTCCAAAGGAGACGATGCCTGACTCCTCTTGAAAATGGATAGGAGTCCCAGCATCCCTGTGGCACGTAGAAAGGGACACTGGGTCTCCCGCCTCACGTGGAGACGCGTCCCAATTGCCATGCCAAGACTCGAGGAGAATCCCGAGGTGTCCCTCGCACCTAGGCAGGAGTCCTGACGTCGCTGAACAAACACGTGTCTGGAAGGGCCCTCCCCGTCGTAACTCGAGAATATACCCCAGGTTCCGGCCGCAACTCGAGAAAAACCATGAGACTTCCCCCTCGCCGCGACATGAGGCCCGATTCCCCTAGATTGCGTGCAGAGCAATTCCGTGTTCCACATCAAACGTGAAAGGAGACTTGATTTCCTTGATGGCACTCCAGAGAAAACCCAAGATCACTGTCTCAAGTCTAGAGGGATCCTGAAGTCACTGGAGCAACACGAAAGGGCTCCGTGGACCCCAAATCAACTCGAGATGAGAGCTTAGTCCCTGGCTTCGACTCAAGAGGAATACCAACTTTCCACAAGCACCTCAAGAGGAGGCTTCTCTTAGCTACAGGTATGTGAGAGGGCCCCTGAGTTTGTGGCCTCAAGTGGAATGGACACTGAGATGCTCTGACTCGAAGTAAGGCCGGATATCCCTGCAGTGAATTGAATGCAGGCTCGCCTTGCATCTCCCAAGACGAAGGGATGTCTGAATCCCCTGTCGAGACCACAGAGAAAGACCTAATTCTCCGCCTCATCGCGAGCGGAGGCCTGACATCCTTTGAAAACTCGAGAGGTCCGAGGAGATCAATGCTTCCAAAGGAGACGATGCCTGACTCCACTTGAAAATGGATAGGAGTCCCAGGATCACTCTGGCAAGTGGAAAGGGACCCTGGGTCTCCAGCCTCACGTGGAGACGCATCACAATTGCCATGCCAAGACTCGAGGAGAATCCCGAGGTGTCCCTCGCACCTAGGCAGGAGTCCTGACTTCGCTGAGCAAACACATGTCTGGAAGGGCCCTCCCCATGGTAACTCGAGAATATACCCCTGGATCCGGACGCAACTCGAGAAAAACCATGAGAATTCCCCCTCACGGCGAGATGAGGCCCGATTCCCCTGCCCTGCGTGCAGAGCAATTCCGTATTCCACATCAAAAGTGAAAGGAGCCTTGATTTCCTTGATGGCACTCCAGAGAAAACCCAAGATCACTGTCTCAAGTCTAGAGGGATCCTGAGGTCACTGGAGCAACACGAAAGGGCTCCGTGGACCCGAAATCAACTCGAGATGAGAGCTTAGTCCCTGGCTTCGACTCAAGAGGAATACCAACTTTCCACAAGCACCTCAAGAGGAGGCTTCACTCAGCTACAGGTATGTGAGAGGGCCCCTGAGTTTGTGGCCTCAAGTGGAATGGACACCGAGATGCTCTGACTCGAAGTAAGGCCGGATATCCCTGCAGTGAATTGAATGCAGGCTCGTCTTGCATCTCCCAAAACGAAGGGATGTCTGAATCCCCTGTGGAGACCACAGAGAAAGACCTAATTCTCCGCCTCATCGCGAGCGGAGGCCTCACATCCTTTGAAAACTCGAGAGGTCCGAGGAGATCAATGCTTCCAAAGGAGATGATGCCTGACTCCTCTTGAAAATGGATAGGAGTCCCAGGATCCCTGTGGCACGTGGAAAGGGACCCTGGGTCTCCCGCCTCACGTGGAGACGCGTCCCAATTGCCATGCCAGGACTCGAGGGGAATCCCGAGGTGTCCCTCGCACCTAGGCAGGAGTCTTGATGTCGCTGAACAAACACGTGTCTGGAAGGGCCCTCCCCGTCGTAACTCGAGAATATAACCCAGGTTCCGGCCGCAACTCGAGAAAACCCATGAGATATCCCCCTCGCCGTGAGTTGAGGCCCGATTCCCCTGCACTGCATGCAGAGCAATTCCGTGTTCCACATCAAACGTGAAAGGAGCCTTGATTTCCTTGATGGCACTCCAGAGAAACCCAAGATCACTGTTTCAAGTCTAGAGGGATCCTGAGGTCACTGGACCAATATGAAAGGGCTCCGTCGACAAAAAATCCACACGAGATGAGAGCTTAGTCCCTGGCTTAGACCCAAGAGGAATACCAACTTTCCACAAGCACCTCAAGAGGAGGCTTCTCTCAACTACAGGTATATTTGAGGGACCCTGAGTTTGTGGCCTCAAGTGGAATGGACACCGAGATGCTCTGACTCGAAGTAAGGCCGGATATCCCTGCAGTGAATTGAATGCAGGCTCGTCTTGTATCTCCCAAGACGAAGGAATATCTGAATCCCCTGTGGAGACCACAGAGAAAAACCTAGTCCTCCGCCTCAATGCGACCGGAGGCCTGACATCCTTTGATATTTCGAGAGGTCTGCGGAGATCAATGCTTCCAAAGGAGACGATGCCTGACTCCTCTTGAAAATGGATAGGAGTCCCAGGATCCCTGTGGCACGTGGAAAGGGACCCTGGGTCTCCCGACTCACGTGGAGACGCATCCCAATTGCCATGCCAAGACTCGAGGAGAATCCCGAGGTGTCCCTCGCACCTAGGCAGGAGTCCTGACGTCGCTGAACAAACACATGTCTGGAAGGGCCCTCCCCATCTTAACTCGAGAATAGAGCCGAGGTTCCGGCCGCAACTCGAGAAAAACCATGCGACTTCCCCCTCGCCGCGACATCAGGCCCGATTCATCTACCCTGCGTGCAGAGCAATTCCCTATTCCACATCAAAAGTGAAAGGAGCCTTGATTTCCTTGATGGCACTCCAGAGAAAACCCAAGATCACTGTCTCAAGTCTAGAGGGATCCTGAGGTCACTGTACCAACACGAAAGGGCTCCGTGGACCCCAAATCAACTCGAGATGAGAGCTTAGTCCCTGGCTTCGACTCAAGAGGAATACCAACTTTCCACAAGCACCTCTCTCAGCTACAGGTATGTGAGAGGGACCCTGAGTTTGTGGCCTCAAGTGGAATGGACACCGAGATGCTCTGACTCGAAGTAAGGCCGGATATCCCTGCAGTGAATTGAATGCAGGCTCGTCTTGCATCTCCGAAGACGAAGGAATGTCTGAATCCCCTGTGGAGACCACAGAGAAAGACCGAGTTCTCCGCCTCAACGGGAACGGAGGCCTCACATCCTTTGAAAACTCGAAAGGTCCGCGGAGATCAATGCTTCTAAAGGAGACGATGTCTGACTCCTCTTGAAAATGGATAGGAGTTCCAGGATCCCTGTGGCACGTCCAAAGGGACCCTGGGTCTCCCGTCTCATGTGGAGACGCGTCCCAATTACCATGCCAAGACTCGAGGAGAATCCCGAGGTGTCCCTCGCACCTAGGCAGGAGTCCTGACGTCGCTGAACAAACACGTGTCTGGAAGGGCCCTCCCCGTCGTAACTCGAGAATATACTCCAGGTTCCGGCCGCAACTCGAGAAAAACCATGAGAATTACTCCTCGCCGCGAGATGAGGCCCGATTCCCATGCAGTGCGTGCAGAGCAATTCCGTGTTCCACATCAAACGTGAAAGGAGCCTTGATTTCCTTGATGGCACTCCAGAGAAAACCCAAGATCACTGTCTCAAGTCTAGAGGGATCCTGAGGTCACTGTAGCAACAGGAAAGGGCTCCGGGACCCCAAATCAACTCGAGATGAGAGCTTAGTCCCTGGTTTCGACTCAAGAATATACCAACTTTCCACATGCACCTCAAGAGGAGGCTTCTCTCAGCTGCAGGTATGTGAGCGGGACCCTGAGTTTGTGGCCTCAAGTGGAATGGACACCGAGATGCTCTGACTCGAAGTAAGGCCGGATATCCCTGCAGTGAATGGAATGCAGGCTCGTCTTGCATCTCCCAAGACGAAGGGATGTCTGAATCCCCTGTGGAGACCACAGAGAAAGACCGAGTTCTCCGACTCAACGCAAACGGAGGCCTCACATTCTTTGAAAACTCGAGAGGTCAGCGGAGATCAATGCTTCCAAAGGAGACGATGCCCGACTCCTCTTGAAAATGGATAGGAGTCACAGGATCCCTGTGGCACTTAGAAAGGGACCCTGGGTCTCCCGCCTCACGTGGAGACGCATCCCAATTGCCATGCCAAGACTCGAGGAGAATCCCGAGGTGTCCCTCGCACCAAGGCAGGAGTGCTGACGTCGCTGAACAAACACGTGTCTGGAAGGGCCCTCCCCATCGCAACTCGAGAATATACCCCAGGTTCAGGCCGCAACTCGAGAAAAACCATGAGACTTCCCCCTCGCCGCGATATGAGGCCCAATTCCCCTGCACTGCGTGCAGAGCAATTCCGTGTTCGACATCAAAAGTGAAAGGAGCCTTGATTTCCTTGATGGCACTCCAGAGAAAACCCGAGATCACTGTCTCAAGTCTAGAGGGATCCTGAGGTCACTGTAGCAACTCGAAAGGGCTCCGTGGACCCCAAATCAACTCGAGATGAGTGCTTAGTGTCGGGCTTCAACTCAAGAGGAATACCAAATTTCCACAAGCACCTCAAGAGGAGGCTTCTCTCTGCTACAGGTATGTGAGAGGGCCCCTGAGTTTGTGGCCTCAAGTGGAATGGACACCGAGATTCTCTGACTCGACGTAAGGCCGGATATCCCTGCAGTGAATTGAATGCAGGCTCGTCTTGCATCTCCCAAGACGAAGGGATGTCTGAATCCCCTGTGGAGACCACAGAGAAAGACCTACTTCTCCGCCTCAACGCGAACGGAGGCCTCACATCCTTTGAAAACTCGAGAGGTCCGCGGAGATCAATGCTTCCAAAGGAGACGATGCCTGACTCCTCTTGAAAATGGATAGGAGTCCCAGAATCCCTATGGAACGTGGAATGTGACCCTGGGTTTCCCGCATCACGTGGATACGCGTCCCAATTACCATGCCAAGACTCGTGGAGAATACCCAGGTGTCCCTCGCACCAAGGCAGGAGTCCTGACGTCGCTGAACAAACACGTGTCTGGAAGGGCCCTCGCCGTCGTTCTTTGAGAATATACCCCAGGTTCCGGCCGCAACTCGAGAAAAACCATGAGACTTACTCCTCGCCGCGAGATGAGGCCCGATTCCCCTGCACTGCGTGCAGAGCAATTCCGTGTTCCACATCAAACGTGAAAGGAGCCTTGATTTCCTTGATGGCACTCCAGAGAAAACCCAAGATCTCTGTCTCAAGTCTAGAGTGATCCTGAGGTCACTGGAGCAACACGAAAGGGCTCCGTGGACCCCAAATCAACTCGAGATGAGAGCTTAGTCCCTGGCTTCGACTCAAGAGGAATACCAACTTTCCACAAGCACCTCTCTCAGCTACAGGTATGTGAGAGGGACCCTGAGTTTGTGGCCTCAAGTGGAATGGACACCGAGATGCTCTGACTCGAAGTAAGGCCGGATATCCCTGCAGTGAATTGAATGCAGGCTCGTCTTGCATCTCCCAAGACGAAGGGATGTCTGAATCCTCTGTGGAGACGACAGAGAAAGACCTAGTTCTCCGCCTCATCGCGGACGGAGGCCTCACATCCTTTGAAAACTCGAGAGGTGCGCGGAGATCAATGCTTCCAAAGGAGACGATGCCCGACTCCTCTTGAAAATGGATAGGAGTCCCAGGATCCCTGTGGCACGTGGAAAGGGACCCTGCATCTCCCGCCTCATGTGGAGACGCGTCCCAATTGCCATGCTAAGACTCGACGAGAATCCCGAGGTGTCCCTCGCACCTAGGCAGGAGTCCTAACGTCGCTGAACAAACACGTGTCTGGAAGTGCCCTCCCCATCGTAACTCGAGAATATACCCTAGGTTCTGGCCGCAACTCTAGAAAAACCATGAGACTTCCCCCTCGCCGCCAGATGAGGCCCGATTCCCCTGCACTGCGTGCAGAGCAATTCCGTGTTCCACATCAAACGTGAAAGGAGCCTTGATTTCCTTGATGGCACTCCAGAGAAAACCCAAGATCACTGTCTCAAGTCTAGAGGGATCCTGAGGTCACTGGAGCAACACGAAAGGGCTCCGTGGACCCCGAATCAACTCGAGATGAGAGCTTAGTCCCTGGCTTCGACTCAAGAGGAATACCAACTTTCCACAAGCACCTCAAGAGGAGGCTTCTCTCAGCTACAGGTATGTGAGAGGGACCCTGAGTTTGTGGCCTCAAGTGGAATGGACACCGAGATGCTCTGACTCGAAGTAAGGCCGGATATCCCTGCAGTGAATTGAATGCAGGCTCGTCTTGCATCTACCAAGACGAAGGGTTGTCTGAATCCCCTGTGGAGACCACAGAGAAAGACCGAGTTCTCCGCCTCATCGCGACCGGAGGCCTCACATCCTTTGAAAATTCAAGACGTCCGCGGAGATCAATGCTTCCAAAGGAGACGATGCCTGACTCCTCTTGAAAATGGATATGAGTCCCAGGATCCCTGTGGCACGTGGAAAGGGACCCTGGGTCTCCCGCCTCACGTGGAGACGCGTCCCAATTGCCATGCCAAGACTCGAGGAGAATCCCGAGGTGTCCCTCGCACCTAGGCAGGAGTCCTGATGTCGCTGAACAAACACATGTCTGGAAGGGCTCTCGCCGTCGTAACTCGAGAATATACCCCAGGTTCCGGCCGCAACTCGAGAAAAACCATGAGACTTCCCGCTGGCCGCGACATGAGGCCCGATTCCCGTGCACTGCGTGCAGAGAAATTCCGTGTTCCACATCAAACATGAAAGGAGCCTTGATTTCCCTGATGGCACTCAAGAGAAAACCCAAGATAACTGTCTCAAGTCTAGAGGGATCCTGAGGTCACTGGAGCAACCCGAAAGGGCTCCGTGGACCCCAAATCAACTCGAGATGACAGCTTAGTCCCTGGCTTCGACGCAAGAGGAATACCAACTTTCCACAAGCACCTCAAGAGGAGGCTTCTCTCAGCTACAGGTATGTGAGAGGGACCCTGAGTTTGTGCCCTCAAGTGCAATGGACACCGAGATGCTCTGACTCGAAGTAAGTCCGGATATCCCTGCAGTGAATTGAATGCAGGCTCGTCTTGCATCTCCCAAGACGAAGGGATGTCTGAATCCCCTGTGGAGACCACAGAGAAAAACCTAGTCCTCCGCCTCATCATGACCGGAGGCCTCATATCATT
The DNA here is from genome assembly GCF_033118175.1 of Dama dama. Classification (NCBI taxonomy): domain Eukaryota; kingdom Metazoa; phylum Chordata; class Mammalia; order Artiodactyla; family Cervidae; genus Dama; species Dama dama. The sequence continues at coordinate 224,519 of NW_026871054.1, forward strand.
TGAAAACTCGAGAGGTCTGCAGAGATCAATGCTTCCAAAGGATACGATGCCTGGCTCCGCTTGAAAATGCATAGGAGTCCCAGGATCCCTGTGGCACGTGGAAAGGGACCCTGGGTCTCCCGCCTCATGTGGAGACGCGTCCCAATTGCCATGCCAAGACTCGAGGAGAATCCCGAGTTGTCCCTCGCACCTAGGCAGGAGTCCTGACGTCATTGAACAAATACGTGTCTGGAAGGGCCCTCTCCGTCATAACTCGAGAAGATACCCCAGGTTCTGGCCGCAACTCGAGAAAAACCATGAGACTTTCCCCTCGGCGCGAGATGAGGCCCGATTCCCGTGTACTGCGTGCAGAGCAATTCCGTGTTCCACATCAAACGTGAAAGGAGCCTTGATTTCCTTGATGGCACTCCAGAGAAAACCCAAGATCACTGTTTCAAGTCTAGAGGGATCCTGAGGTCACTGGAGCAACACGAAAGGGCTCCTCAGACCCCAAATCAACTCGAGATGAGAGCTTAGTCCCTGGCTTCGACTCAAGAGGAATACCAACTTTCCACAAGCACCTCAAGAGGAGGCTTCTCTCAGCTACAGGAATGTGAGAGGGACCCTGAGTTTGTGGCCTCAAGTGGAATGGACATCGAGATGCTCTGACTCGAAGTAAGGCCGGATATCCCTGCAGTGAATTGAATGCAGGCTCGTCTTGCATCTCCCAAGACGAAGGGATGTCTGAATCCCCTGTGGAGACGACAGAGAAAGACCTAGTCCTCCGCCTCATTGCGCCCGGAGGCCTCACATCCTTTGAAAACTTGAGAGGTCTGCGGAGATCAATGCATCCAAAGGAGATGATGCCTGACTCCTCTTGAAAATGGATAGGAGTCCCAGGTTCCCTGTGGCACGTGGAAAGGGACCCTGGGTCTCCCGCCTCACGTGGAGACGCGTCCCAATTGCCATGCCAAGACTCAAGGAGAATCTCGAGGTGTCCCCCGCACCTAGGCAGGAGTCCTGACGTCGCTGAACAAACACGTGTCTGGAAGGGCCCTCCCCATCGTAACTCGAGAATATACACCAGGGTCCTTCCGCAACTGGAGAAAAAATATGAGACTTCCCCCTCGCCGCGAGATGAGGCCCGATTCCCCTACACTGCGTGCAGAGCAATTCCGTGTTCCACATCAAACGTGAAAGGAGCCTTGATTTCCTTGATGGCACTCTAGAGAAAACCCAAGATCACTGTCTCAAGTCTAGAGGGATCCTGAGGTCACTGGAGCAAAACGAAAGGGCTCAGTCGACCCCAAATCAACTCAAGATGAGAGCTTCATCCCTGGCATCGACTCAAGAGGAATACCAACTTTCCACAAGCACCTCAAGAGGAGGCTTCTCTCAGCTACAGGTATGTGAGAGGGACACTGAGTTTGTGGCCTCAAGTGGAATGGACACCGAGATGCTCTGACTCGAAGTAAGGCCGGATATCCCTGCAGTGAATTGAATGCAGGCTCGTCTTGCATCTCCCAAGACGAAGGGATGTCTGAATCCCCTGTGGAGACCACAGAGAAAGACCTAGTTCTCCGCCTCATCGCGACCGGAGGCCTCACATCCTTTGAAAACTCGAGAGGTCCGCGGAGATCAATGCTTCCAAAAGAGACGATGCCTGACTCCTCTTGAAAATGGATAGGAGTTCCAGGACACCTGTGGAACTTGGAAAGGGACACTGGGTCTCCCGACTCACTTGGAGACGCGTCATAATTGCCATGCAAAGACTCGAAGAGAATCCCGAGGTGTCCCTCGCACCAAGTCAGGAGTCCTGACGTCGCTGAACAAACACTTGTCTGGAAGGGCCCTCCCCGTCGTAACTCGAGAATATACCCCAGGTTTCGGCCGCAACTCGAGAAAAACCATGAGACTTCCCCCTCGCCACGAGATGAGGCCCGATTCCCCTGCACTGCGTGCAGAGCAATTCCGTGTTCCACATGAAACGTGAAAGGAACCTTGATTTCCTTGATGGCACTCCAGAGAAAACCCAAGATCACTGTCTCAAGTCTAGAGGGATCCTGAGGTCACTGGAGCAACACGAAAGGGCTCCGTGGACCCCAAATCAACTCGAGATGAGAGCTTAGTCCCTGGCTTCGACTCAAGAGGAATACCAACTTTCCACAAGCACCTCAAGAGGAGGCTTCTCTCAGCTACAGGTATGTGAGATGGACCCTGAGTTTGTGGCCTCAAGTGGAATGGACACCGAGATGCTCTGACTCGAAGTAAGGCCGGATATCCCTGCAGTGAATTGAATGCAGGCTCGTCTTGCATCTCCTAAGACGAAGGGATGTCTGAATCCCCTGTGGAGACCACAGAGAAAAACCTAGTCCTCAGCCTCATCGCGACCGGAGACATCACATCCTTTGAAAAATCGAGAGGTCTGCGGAGATCAATGCTTCCAAAGGAGACGATGCCTGACTCCTCTTGAAAATGGATAGGAGTCCCAGGATCCCTGTGGCACGTGGAAAGGGACCCTGGGTCTCCCGCCTCTCGTGGAGACGCGTCCCAATTGCCATGCCAAGACTCGAGGAGAATCCCGAGGTGTCCCTCGCACCTAGGCAGGAGTCCTGACGTCGCTGAACAAACACGTGTCTGGAAGGGCCCTCCCCGTCGCAACTCGAGAATATACACCAGGTTCCGGCCGCAACTCGAGAAAAACCATGAGATTTCCCCCTCGCCGCGACATGAGGCCCGATTCCCCTGCACTGTGTGCAGAGCAATTCCGTGTTCCACATCAAACGTGAAAGGAGCATTGATTTCCTTGATGGCACTCCAGAGAAAACTCAAGATCACTGTCTCATGTCTAGAGGGATCCTGAGGTCACTGGAGTAACACGAAAGGGCTCCGTGGACCCCAAATCAACTCGAGATGAGAGCTTAGTGTCTGGCTTCGACTCAAGAGGATTAGCAACTTTACACAAGCACCTCAAGTGGAGACTTCTCTCAGCTACAGGTATGTGAGAGGGACCCTGAGTTTGTGGCCTCAAGTGGACTGGACACCGAGATGCTCTGACAGGAAGTAAGGCCGGATATCACTGCAGTGAATTGAGTGCAGGCTCGTCTTGCATTTCCCAAGACGAAGGGATGTCTGAATCCCCTGTGGAGACCACAGAGAAAGACCTAGTTCTCCGCATCATCGCGACCAGAGGCCTCACATCCTTTGAAAACTCGAGACGTCCGCGGAGATCAATGCTTCCGAAGGAGACCATGCCTGACTCCTCTTCAAAATGGATAGGAGTCCCAGGATCCCTGTGGTACGTGGAAAGGGACCCTGGGTCTCCCGCCTCACGTTGAGACGCGTCCCAATTGCCATGCCAAGACTCGAGGAGAATCCGTAGGTGTCCCTCACACCTAGGCCCGAGTCCTGACGTCCCTGAACAAACACGTGTCTGGAAGGGCCCTCCCCGTCGTAACTCGAGAATATACACCAGGGTCCTTCCGCAACTGGAGAAAAAATATGAGACTTCCCCCTCGCCGCGAGATGAGGCCCGATTCCCCTACACTGCGTGCAGAGCAATTCCGTGTTCCACATCAAACGTGAAAGGAGCCTTGATTTCCTTGATGGCACTCTAGAGAAAACCCAAGATCACTGTCTCAAGTCTAGAGGGATCCTGAGGTCACTGGAGCAAAACGAAAGGGCTCAGTCGACCCCAAATCAACTCAAGATGAGAGCTTCATCCCTGGCATCGACTCAAGAGGAATACCAACTTTCCACAAGCACCTCAAGAGGAGGCTTCTCTCAGCTACAGGTATGTGAGAGGGACACTGAGTTTGTGGCCTCAAGTGGAATGGACACCGAGATGCTCTGACTCGAAGTAAGGCCGGATATCCCTGCAGTGAATTGAATGCAGGCTCGTCTTGCATCTCCCAAGACGAAGGGATGTCTGAATCCCCTGTGGAGACCACAGAGAAAGACCTAGTTCTCCGCCTCATCGCGACCGGAGGCCTCACATCCTTTGAAAACTCGAGAGGTCCGCGGAGATCAATGCTTCCAAAAGAGACGATGCCTGACTCCTCTTGAAAATGGATAGGAGTTCCAGGACACCTGTGGAACTTGGAAAGGGACACTGGGTCTCCCGACTCACTTGGAGACGCGTCATAATTGCCATGCAAAGACTCGAAGAGAATCCCGAGGTGTCCCTCGCACCAAGTCAGGAGTCCTGACGTCGCTGAACAAACACTTGTCTGGAAGGGCCCTCCCCGTCGTAACTCGAGAATATACCCCAGGTTTCGGCCGCAACTCGAGAAAAACCATGAGACTTCCCCCTCGCCACGAGATGAGGCCCGATTCCCCTGCACTGCGTGCAGAGCAATTCCGTGTTCCACATGAAACGTGAAAGGAACCTTGATTTCCTTGATGGCACTCCAGAGAAAACCCAAGATCACTGTCTCAATTCTAGAGGGATCCTGAGGTCACTGGAACAACACCAAAGGGCTCAGTGGACCCCATATCAACTCGAGATGAGAGCTTAGTCCCTGGCTTCGACTCAAGAGGAATACCAACTTTCCACAAGCACCTCAAGAGGAGGCTTCTCTCAGCTACAGGTATGTGAGAGGGCTCCTGAGTTTGTGGCCGCAAGTGGAATGGACACCGAGATGCTCTGACTCGAAGTAAAGCAGGATATCCCTGCAGTGAATTGAATGCAGGCTCGTCTTGCATCTCCCAAGACGAAGGTTTGTCTGAATCCCCTGTGGAGTCCACAGAGAAAGACATAGTTCTGAGCCTCAACGCGAACGGAGGCCTCACGTCCTTTGAAAATTAGAGAGGTCCGCGGAGATCAATGCTTCCAAAGGAGACGATGACTTGACAATGGATAGGAGTCCCAGGATCCCTGTGGCACGTGGAAAGGGACCCTGGGTCTCCTGCCTCATGTGGAGACGCGTTTCAATTGCCATGTCAAGACTTTAGGAGAATCCCGAGGTGTCCCTCGCACCTATCACGTGTCTGGAAGGGTCCTCCCCGTCGTAAATCGAGAATATACCCCAGGTTCCGGCCGCAACTCGAGAAAAACCATGAGACTTTAACCTCGACGCGAGATGAGGCCCGATTCCCCTGGACTGCGTGCAGAGCAATTCCGTATTCCACATCAAACCTGAAAGGAGCCTTGATTTCCTTGATGGCACTCCAGAGAAAACCCAGGATCACTGTCTCAAGTCTAGAGGGATCCTGAGGTCACTGGAGCAACACGAAAGGGCTCCGTGGACCCCAAATCAACTCGAGATGAGAGCTTAGTACCTGGCTTCGACGCAAGAGGAATACCAACTCTCCACAAGCACCCCAAGAGGAGGGTTCTCTCAGCCACAGGTATGTGAGAAGGACCCTGAGTTTGTGGCCTCAAGTGGAATGGACACCGAGATGCTCTGACTCGAACTAAGGCCAGATATCCCTGCAATGAATTGAATGCAGGCTCGTCTTGCATCTCTCAAGACGAAGGAATGTCTGAATCCCCTGTGGAGACCACAGAGAAAGTCCTAGTTCTCCGCCTCATCGCGACCGGAGGCCTCACATCCTTTGAAAACTCGAGAGGTCCGCGGAGATCAATGCTTCCAAAGGAGACGATGCCTGACTCCTCTTGAAAATGGATAGGAGTCCCAGGATCCCTGTGGCACTTGGAAAGGGACCCTGGGTCTCCCGCCTCACGTGGAGACGCGTCCCAATTGCCATGCCAAGACTCGAGGAGAATCCTGAGGAGTCCCTCGCACCAAGGCAGGAGTCCTGACGTCGCTGAACAAACACGTGTCTGGAAGGGCCCTCCCCGTTGTAACTCGAGAATATACCCCAGGTCCTGGCTGCAACTCGAGAAAAACCATGAGACTTCCCCCTCGCCGCGAGATGAGGGCCGATTTCCCTGCACTGCTTGCAGAGCTGTTCCGTGTTCCACATCAAACGTGAAAGGAGCCTTGATTTCCTTGATGGCACTCCAGAGAAAACCCAAGATCACTGTCTCAAGTCTAGAGGGATCCTGAGGTCACTGGAGCACCACGAAAGGGCTCCGTGGACCCCAAATCAACTCGAGATGAGAGCTTAGTCCCTGGCTTCGAGACAAGAGGAATACCAAGTTTCCACAAGCACATCAAGACGAGGCTTCTCTCAGCAACAGGTATGTGAGAGGGACCCTGAGTTTGTGGCCTCAGGTGGAATGGACACCGAGATGCTCTGACTCGAAGTAAGGCCGGATATCCGTGCAGTGAATTGAGTGCAGGCTCGTCTTGCATCTCCCAAGACGAAGGGATGTCTGAATCCCCTGTGGAGACCACAGAAAATACCTAGTTCTCCTCCTCATTGCGACCGGAGGCCTCCCATCTTTGAAAACTCGAGAGGTCCGCGGAGATCAATGCTTCCAAAGGAGACGATGCCTGACTCCTCTTGAAAAAGGATAGGAGTCCCAGGATGCCTGTGGCACGTGGAAAGGGACTCTGGGTCTCCCGCCTCACGTGGAGACGCGTCCCAATTGCCATGCCAAGACTCGAGGAGAATCCCGGGGTGTCCCTCGCACCTAGGCAGGAGTCCTGACGTCGCTGAACAAACACGTGTCTGGAAGGGCCCTCCCCGTCGTAACTCGAGAATATACCCCAGGTTCCGGCCGCAACACGAGAAAAACCATGAGACTTCCCCCTCGCCGCGAGATGAAGCCCGAATCCCCTGCACTGCATGCAGAGCAATTCTGAGTTCCACATCAAACGTGAAAGGAGCCTTGATTTCCTTGATGGCACTCCAGAGAAAACCCAAGATCACTGTCTCAAGTCTAGAGCGATCCTGAGGTCACTGGAGCAACAAGAAAGTTCTCCATGGACCCCAAATCAACTCGAGATGAGAGCTTAGTCCCTGGCTTCGACTCAAGAGGAATACCAACTTTCCACAAGCACCTCAAGAGGAGGCTTCTCTCAGGTACAGGTATGTGAGAGGGACCCTGAGTTTGTGGCCTCAAGTGGAATGGACACCGAGATGCTCTGACTCGAAGTAAGGCCGGATATCCCTGCAGTGAATTGAATGCAGGCTCGTCTTGCATCTCCCAAGACGAAGGGATGTCTGAATCCCCTGTGGAGACCACAGAGAAAGACCTAGTTCTCCACCTCATCGTGACCGGAGGCCTCACATCCTTTGAAAACTCGAGAGGTCCGCGGAGATCAATGCTTCCAAAGGAGACGATGCCTGACTCCTCTTGAAAATGGATAGGAGTCCCAGGATCCCTGTGGCACTTGGAAAGGGACCCTGGGTCTCCCGCCTCACGTGGAGACGCGTCCCAATTGCCATGCCAAGAATCGAGGAGAATCCCGAGTTTTCCCTCGCACCTAGGCCCGAGTCCTGACGTCGCTGAACAAACACGTGTCTGGAAGGGCCCTCCCCGTCGTAACTCGAGAATATACCCCAGGGTCCTTCTGCAACTCGAGAAAAACCATGAGACTTACACCTCGCCGCAAGATGAGGCCCGATTCCCCGGCAATGCGTGCAGAGCAATTCTGTGTTCCACCTCAAACGTGAAAGGAGCCTTGATTTCGTTGATGGCACTCCAGAGAAAACCCAAGATCACTGTCTCAAGTCTAGAGGGATCCTGAGGTCACTGGAGCAACACGAAAGCGATCCGTGGACCCCAACTCAACTCGAAATGAGAGCTTAGTCCCTGGCTTCGACACAAGCGGAATACCAACTTTCCACAAGCACCTCAAGAGGAGGCTTCTCTCAGCTACAGGTATGTGAGAGGGACCCTGAGTTTGTTGCCTCAAGTGGAATGGACACCGAGATGCTCTGATTCGAATTAAGGCCGGATATCCCTGCAGTGAATTGAAAGCAGACTCCTCTTGCATCTCCCAAGACGAAGGGATGTCTGAATCCCCTGTGGAGACCACAGAGAAAGACCAAGTTCTCCGCCTCATCGCATCCGGAGGCCTCCCATTCTTTGAAAACTCGAGAGGTCCGCGGAGATCAATGCTTCCAAAGGAGACGATGCCTGACTCCTCTTGAAAATGGATAGGAGTCTCAGGATCTCTGTGGCATGTGGAAAGGGACCCTGGGTCTGCCGCCTCACGAGGAGACGCGTCTCAATTGCCATGCCAAGACTCGAGGAGAATCCCGAGTTGTCCCTCGCACCTAGGCAGGGGTCCTGACGTCGCTGAACAAACACGTGTCTGGAAGGGCCCTCCCCGTCGTAACTCGAGAATATACCCCAGGTTCCGGCCGCAAATCGAGAAAAACCAGGAGACTTCCCCTTCGCCGCAGGATGAGGCCCGCTTCCCCTGGACTGCATGCAGAGCAATTCCGTGTTTCACATCCAACCTGAAAGGAGCCTTGATTTCCTTGATGGCACTCCAGAGAAAACCCAAGATAACTGTCTCAAGTCTAGAGGTATCCTGAGGTCACTGGACCAACAGGAAAGGGCTTCGTGGACCCCAAATCAACTCGAGATGAGAGCTTAGTCCCTGGCTTAGACTCAAGAGGAATACCAACTTTCCACAAGCACCTCAAGAGGAAGCTTCTCTCAACTACAGGTATGTGAGAGGGACCCTGAGTTTGTGGCCTCAAGTGGAATGGACACCGAGATGCTCTGACTCGAAGTAAGGCCGGATATCCCTGCAGTGAATTGAATGCAGGCTCGTCTTGCATCTCCCAAGACGAAGGGATGTCTGAATCCCCTGTGGAGACCACAAGAAAGACCTAGTTCTCCGCCTCATCGCGAGCGAAGGCCTCACATTCTTTGAAAACTCGAGAGGTCCGTGGAGATCAATGCTTTCAAAGGAGGCGATGCCTGACTCCTCTTGAAAATGGATAGGAGTCCCAGGATCCCTGTGGCACGTGGAAAGGGACACTGGGTCTCCCGCCTCACGTGGAGACGCGTCCCAATTGCCATGCCAATACTCGAGGAGAATCCCGAGGTGTCCCTCGCACCTATCACGTGTCTGGAAGGGTCCTCCCCGTCGTAAATCGAAAATATACCCCAGGTTCCGGCCGCAACTAGAGAAAAACCATGACACTTTCCCCTCGCCGCGAGATGAGGCCCGATTCCCCTGGACTGCGTGCAGAGCAATTCCGTGTTCCACATCAAACCTGAAAGGAGCCTTGATTTCCTTGATGGCACTCCAGAGAAAACCCAGGATCACTGTCTCAAGTCTAGAGGGATCCTGAGGTCACTGGAGCAACACGAAAGTGCTCCGTGGACCCCAAATCAACTCGAGATGAGAGCTTAGTACCTGGCTTCAATGCAAGAGGAATACAAACTCTCCACAAGCACCCCAAGAGGAGGGTTCTCTCAGCCACAGGTATGTGAGAAGGACCCTGAGTTTGTGGCCTCAAGTGGAATGGACACCGAGATGCTCTGACTCGAAGTAAGGCCAGATATCCCTGCAGTGAATTGAATGCAGGCTCGCCTTGCATCTCTCAAAACGAAGGAATGTCTGAATCCCCTGTGGAGACCACAGAGAAAGACCTACTTCTCCGCCTCATCGCGACCGGAGACCTCACATCCTTTGAAAACTCAATAGGTCCGCGGAGATCAATGCTTCCAAAGGAGACGATGCCTGACTCTTCTTGAAAATTGATAGGAGTCCCAGGATCCCTGTGGCACGTGGAAAGGGACCCTGGGTCTCCCGCCTCACGTGGAGACGCGTCCCAATTGCCATGCCAAGACTCGAGGAGAATCCCGAGGTGTCCCTCGCACCTAGGCAGGAGTCCTGACGTCGCTGAACAAACACGTGTGTGGAAGGGCCCTCCCCGTCGTAACTCGAGAATATACCCCAGGTTCCGGCCGCAACTCGAGAAAAACCATGAGACTTCCCCCTCGACAATACATGAGGCCCGATTCCCCTGCACTGCATGCAGAGCAATTCCGTATTCCACATCAAAAATGAAAGGAGCCTTGATTTCCTTGATGGCCGCCGGAGAAAACCCAAGATCACTGTCTCAAGTCTAGAGGGATCCTGAGGTCACTGGAGCAACACGAAAGGGCTCCGTGGACCCCAAATCAACTCGAGATGAGAGCTTAGTCCCTGGCTTAGACTCAAGAGGAATACCAACTTTCCACAAGCACCTCAAGAGGAGGCTTCTCTCAGCTAATGGTATGTGAGAGGGACCCTGAGTTTGTGGCCTCAAGTGGAATGGACACCGAGATGCTCTGACTCGAAATAAGGCCGGATATCCCTGCAGTGAATGGAATGCAGGCTCGTCTTGCATCTCCCAAGACGAAGGGATGTCTGAAACCCCTGTGCAGACCACAGAGAAAGACCTAGTCCTCCTCCTCATCGCGACCTGTGGCCTCACATTCTTTGAAAACTCGAGAGGTCAGCGGAGATCAATGCTTCCAAAGGAGACGATGCCTGACTCCTCTTGAAAATGGATAGGAGTCCCAGGATCCCTGTGGCACGTGGAAAGGGACGCTGGGTCTTCCGCCTCACGTGGAGACGCGTCCCAATTGGCATGCCAAGACTCGAGGAGAATCCCGAGGTGTCCCTCGCACCTAGGCAGGAGTCCTGACGTCGCTGAACAAACACGTGTCTGGAAGGGCCCTCCCCGTCATAACTCGAGAATATACCCCAGGTTCCGGCCGCAACTCGAGAAAAACCATGAGACTTCCCCCTCGCCGCGAGATGAGGCCCGATTCCCCTGCACTGCGTGCAGAGCAATTCCGTGTTCCACATCAAACGGGAAAGGAGCCTTGATTTACTTGATGGCACTCCAGAGAAAACCCAAGATCACTGTCTCAAGTCTAGAGGGATCCTGAGGTCACTGGAGCAACAAGAAAGGGCTCCGTGGACCCCAAATCAACTCGTGATGAGACCTTAGTCCCTCGCTTCGACTCAAGAGGAATACCAACTTTCCACAAGCACCTCAAGAGGAGGCTTCTCTCAGCTACAGTTATGTGAGAGGGACCCGGAGTTTGTGGCCTCAAGTGCAATGGACACCGAGATGCTCTGACTCGAAGTAAGGCCGGATATCCCTGCAGTGAATTGAATTCAGGCTCGTCTTGCATCTCCCAAGACGAAGGGATGTCTGAATCCCCTGTGGAGACCACAGAGAAAGACCTAGTCCTCCCCCTCATCGTGACCGGAGGCCTCATATCCTTTGAAATCTCGAGAGGTCTGCAGAGATCCATGCTTCCAAAGGAGACGATGTCTGACTCCTCTGGAAAATGCATAGGAGTCCCAGGATCCCTGTGGCACGTGGAAAGGGACTCTGGGTCTCCCGCCTCACGTGGAGACGCGTCCCATTTGCCATGCCAAGACTCGAGGAGAATCCCGAGGTGTCCCTCGCACCAAGGCAGGAGTCCTGACGTCGCTGAACAAACACGTGTCCGGAAGGGCCCTCCCCGTTGTAACTCGAGAGTATACCCCAGGTCCTGGCTGCAACTCGAGAAAAACCATGAGACTTCCCCCTCGCCGCGAGATGAGGGCCGATTTCCCTCCACTGCTTGCAGAGCAGTTCCGTGTTCCACATCAAACGTGAAAGGAGCCTTGATTTCCTTGATGGCACTCCAGAGAAAACCCAAGATCACTGTCTCAAGTCTAGAGGGATCCTGAGGTCACTGGAGCACCAAGAAAGGGCTCCGTGGACCCCAAATCAACTCGAGATGAGAGCTTAGTCCCTGGCTTCGAGTCAAGAGGAATACCATGTTTCCACAAGCACATCAAGACGAGGCTTCTCTCAGCTGCAGGTATGTGAGAGGGACCCTGAATTTGTGGCCTCAGGTGGAATGGACACCGAGATGCTCTGACTCGAAGTAAGGCCGGATATCCGTGCAGTGAATTGAGTGCAGGCTCGTCTTGCATCTCCCAAGACGAAGGGATGTCTGAATCCCCTGTGGAGACCACAGAGAAATACCTAGTTCTCCGCCTCATCGCGACCTGAGGCCTCACATCCTTTGAAAATTCGAGAGGTCTGCAGAGATCAATGCTTCCAAAGGAGACGAAGCCTGGCTCCTCTTGAAAATGGATAGGAGTCCCAGGATCCCTGTGGCACGTTGAAAGGGACACTGGGTCTCCCGCCACACATGGAGACCCGTCCCAATTGCCATGCCAAGACTCGAGGAGAATCTCGAGTTGTCCCTCGCACCTCGGCAGGAGTCCTGACTTCGCTGAACAAACACGTGTCTGGAAGGGCCCTGCCCGTCGTAACTCGAGAATATAACCCAGGTTCCGGCCACAACTCGAGAAAAACCATGAGACTTCCCCCTCGCCGCGAGATGAGGCCCAATTCCCCTGCACTGCGTGCAGAGCAATTCTGTGTTCCACATTAAACGTGAAAGTAGCCTTGATTTCCTTGATGGCACTCCAGAGAAAACCCAAGATCAGTGTCTCAAGTCTAGAGGGATCCTGAGGTCACTGGAGCAACACCAAAGGGCTCCGTGGTCCCCAAATCAACTCGTGATGAGAGATTAGTCCTTGGCTTCGTCTCAAGAAGAATACCAACTTTCCACAAGCACCTCAATAGGAGGCTTCTCTCAGCTACAGGTATGTGAGAGGGACCCTGAGTTTGTGGCCTCAAGTGGAATGGACACCGAGATGCTCTGACTCGAAGTAAGGCTGGATATCCCTGCAGTGAATTGAATGCAGGCTCGTCTTGCATCTCCCAAGACGAAGGGATTTCTGAATCCCCTGTGGAGACCACAGAGAAAGTCCTAGTCCTCCGCCTCTTCGCGACCGGAGGCCTCACATCCTTTGAAAACTCGAGAGGTCTGCGAAGATCAATGCTTCCAAAGGAGACGATGCCTGACTCCTCTTGAAAATGGATAGGAGTCCCAGGATCCCTGTAGCACGTGGAAAGGGACCCTGGGTCTCCTGCCTCACGTGGAGACGCGTCACAATTGCCATGCCAAGACTCGAGGAGAATCCCGAGGTGTCCCTCGCACCTAGGCAGGAGTCCTGAAGTCGCTGAACAAACACGTGTCTGGAAAGGCCCCCCACGTCGTAACTCGAGAATATACCCCATGTTCCGGCCACAAGTGGAGAAAAACCATGAGACATCCGCTTCGCTGCGAGATGAGGCCCGAATCCCAAGCACTGCGTGCAGAGCAATTCCGTGCTCCACATCAAACGTGAAAGGAGCCTTGATTTTGTTGATGGCACTCCAGAGAAAACCCAAGATCACTGTCTCAAGTCTAGAGGGATCCTCAGGTGACTGTAGCAACACGAAAGGTCTCCGTGGACCCCAAATCAACTCGAGATGAGAGGTTAGTCCCTGGCTTCGACTCAAGTGGAATACCAACTTTCCCCAAGCACCTCAAGAGGAGGCTACTCTCAGCTACAGGTATGTGAGAGGGACCCTGTGTTTGTGGCCTCAAGTGGAATGGACACCGAGATGCTCTCATTCGAAGTAAGGCCGGATATCCATGCAGTGAATTGAGTGCAGGCACTTCTTGCCTCTCCCAAGACGAAGGGATGTCTGAATCCCCTGTGGAGACCAGAGAGAAAGACCTAGTTCTCGCCACACAGCGACCGGAGACCTCACATCCTTTGAAAACTCAAGAGGTCCTCGGAGATCAATGCTTCCAAAGGAAACGATGCCTGACTCCTCTTGAAAATGGATAGGAGTCCCAGGATCACTCTGGCCCGTGGAAAGAGACCCTGTATCTCCCGCCTCACGTGGAGACGCGTCCAAATTGCCATGCCAAGGCTCGAGGAGAATCCCGAGGTGTCCCTCGCACCTAGGCCCGAGTCCTGACGTTGCTGAACGAACAGGTGTCTGGAAGGGCCCTCCCCGTCGTAACTCGAGAATATACCCCAGGTTCCGGCCGCAACTCGCGAAAAACACTGAGACTTCCCGCTCGCCGCGAGATGAGGCCCGATTCCCCTGCACTGCGTGCAGAGAAATTCCGTGTTCCACATCAAACGTGAAAGGAGCCTTGATTTCCTTGATGGCACTCCAGAGAAAACCCAAGATCACTGTCTCCAGACTAGAGGGATCCTGAGGTCACTGGAGCAACACGAAAGGGCTCTGAGGACCCCAAATCAACTCGAGATGAGAGCTTAGTCCCTGGCTTCGACTAAAGAGGAATACCAACTTTCCACAAGCACCTCAAGAGGAGGCTTTTCCCAGCTACAGGTATGTGAGAGGGACCCTGAGTTTTTTGCCTCAAGTGGAATGGACACAGAGATGCTCTGATTCGAATTAAGGCCGGATATCCCTGCAGTGAATTGAAAGCAGGCTCCTCTTGCATCTCCCAAGACGAAGGGATGTCTGAATCCCCTGTGGAGACCACAGAGAAAGACCTAGTTCTCCGCCTCATCGCATCCGGAGGCCTCCCATTCTTTGAAAACTCGAGAGGTCCGCGAAGATCAATGCTTCCAAAGGAGACAATGCCTGACTACTCTTGAAAATGGATAGGAGTCCCAGGATCCCTGTGGCACGTGGAAAGGGACCCTGGGTCTGCCGCCTCACGAGGAGACGCGTCCCAATTGCCATGTCAAAACTCGAGGAGAATCCCGAGGTTTCCCTCGCACCTAGGCAGGAGTCATGACGTCGCTGAACAAACACGTGTCTGGAAGGGCCCTCCCCGTCGTAACTCGAGAATATACCCCAAGTTCCTTCCGCACCTCGAGAAAAATCATGAGACTTCCCGCTCGCCGCAACATGAGGCCCTATTCCCCTGCACTGCGTGCAGAGCAATTCCGTGTTCCACATCAAACGTGAAAGGAGCCTTGATTTCCTTGATGGCACTCCAGACAAAACCCAAGATCACTGTCTCAAGTCTAGAGGGAACCTGAGGTCACTGGAGCAACAGGAAAGGGCTCCGTGGACCCCAAATCAACTCGAGATCAGAGCTTAGTCCCTGGCTTCGACTCAAGAGCAATACCAACTTTCCAAAAGCACCTCAAGAGGAGGCTTCTCTCAGCTACAGGTATGTGAGAGGGACCCTGAGTTTGTGGCTTCAAGTGGAATGGACACCGAGATGCTCTGACTCGAAGTAAGGCCGGATATCCCTGCAGTGAATTGAATGCAGGCTCGTCTTGCATCTCCCAAGACGAAGGGATGTCTGAATCCCCTGGGGAGACCACAGAGAAAGACCTAGGTCTCCGCCTCATCGCGACTGGAGGCCTCACATCCTTTGAAAACTCGAGAGGTCCGCGGAGATCAATGCTTCCAAAGCAGACGATGCCTGACTCCTCTTGAAAATGGATAGGAGTTCCAGGACACCTGTGGAACTTGGAAAGGGTAACTGGGTCTCCCGACTCACTTGGAGACGCGTCATAATTGCCATGCAAAGACTCGAAGACAATCCCGAGGTGTCCCTCGCACCAAGGCAGGAGTCCTGACTTCGCTGAACAAACAAGTGTCTGGAAGGGCCCTCCCCTTCTAACTCGAGAATATACCCCAGGTTCCGGCCGCAACTCGAGAAAAACCATGAGACTTCCCCCTCGCCGCGAGATGAGGCCCGATTCCCATGCACTGCGTGCAGAGCAATTCCGTGTTCCACATCACACGTGAAAGGAGCCTTGATTTCCTTCATGGCGCTGCAGAGAAAATCGAAGATTACTGTCTCAAGTCTAGAGGGATCTTGAGGTTACTGGAGCAAGACGAAAGGCTCCATGGACCCCATATCACCTCGAGATGAGAGCTTCGTCGCTGGCTTCGACTCAAGAGGAATACCAACTTTCCACAAGCACCTCAAGAGGAGGCTTCTCTCAGCTACAGGTATGTGAGAGGGACCCTGAGTTTTTGGCCTCAAGTGGAATGGACACAGAGATGCTCTGACTCGAAGTAAGGCCGGATATCCCTGCAGTGAATTGAATGCAGGCTTGTCTTGCATCTCGCAAGATGAAGGGATGTCTGAATCCCCTGTGGAGACCACAGAGAAAGACCTAGTTCTCCGCCTCATTGAGACCGGAGGCCTCACATCCTTTGAAAATTCGAGAGGTCCGCGGAGATAAATGCTTCCAAAGGAGACGATGCCTGACTCCTCTTGAAAATGGATAGGAGTCCCAGGATCCCTGTGGCACGTGGAAAGGGACCCTGGGTCTCCCGCCTCACGTGGAGACGCGTCCCAATTGCCATGCCAAGACTCGAGGAGAATCCCGAGGTGTCCCTCGCACCTAGGCCCGAGTCCTGACGTCGCTGAACAAACACGTGTCTGGAAGGGCCCTCCCCGTCGTAACTCGAGAATATACCCCAGGGTCCTTCTGCAACTCGAGAAAAACCATGAGACTTACACCTCGCCGCAAGATGAGGCCCGATTCCCCTGCACTGCGTGCAGAGCAATTCCGTGTTCCACATCAAACGTGAAAGGAGCCTTGATTTCCTTGATGGCACTCCAGAGAAAACCCAAGATCACTGTCTCAAGCCTAGAGGGATCCTGAGGTCACTGGAAGAACACGAAAGGGCTCCGTGGACCCCAATCAACTCGAGATGAGAGCTTAGTCCCTGGCTTCGACTCAAGAGGAATACCAACTTTCCACATGCACCTCAAGAGGAGGCTTCTCTCAGCTACAGGTATGTGAGAGGGACCCTGAGTTTGTGGCCTCAAGTGGAATGGACACCGAGATGCTCTGACTCGAAGTAAGGCCGGATATCCCTGCAGTGAATTGAATGCAGGCTCGTCTTGCATCTCCCAAGACGAAGGGATGTCTGAATCCCCTGTGGAGACCACAGAGAAAAACCTAATTCTCCGCCTCATCGCGAGCGGAGGCCTCACATCCTTTGAAAACCCGAGAGGTCCGCGGAGATCAATGCTTCCAAAGGAGACGATGCCTGACTCCTCATGAAAATGGATAGGAGTCCCAGGATCCCTGTGGCACGTGGCAAGGGACCCTGGGTCTCCCGCCTCACGTGGAGACGCGTTCCAATTGCCATGCCAAGACTCGAGGAGAATCCCGAGGTGTCCCTCGCTCCTAGGCAGGAGTCCTGACGTCGCTGAACAAACACGTGTCTGGAAGGGCCCTCCCCGTCGTAACTCGAGAATATACCCCAGGTTCCGGCCGCAACTAGAGAAAAACCATGAGACTTCCCCCTCGCCGCGACATGAGGCCCGATTCCCCTGGACTGCGTGCAGAGCAATTCCGTGTTCCACATCAAACATGAAAGGAGCCTTGATTTCCTTGATGGCACTCCAGGGAAAACCCAAGATCACTGTCTCAAGTCTAGACGAATCCTGAGGTCACTGTAGCAACACGAAAGGGCTCCGTGGACCACAAATCAACTCGAGATGAGAGCTTAGTCCCTGGCTTCGACTCAAGAGGAATGCCAACTTTCCACAAGCACCTCAAGAGGAGGCTTCTCTCAGCTACAGGTATGTGACAGGGACCCTGAGTTTGTGGCCTCAATTGGAATGGACACCGAGATGCTCTGACTCGAAGTAAGGCCGGATATCCCTGCAGTGAATTGAATGCAGGCTCGTCTTGCATCTCCCAAGATGAAGGGTTGTCTGAATCCCCTGTGGAGACCACAGAGAAAGACCTAGTCCTCCGCCTCCTCGCGACCGGAGGCCTCATATCCTTTGAAAATTCCAGAGGTCCGCTGAGATCAATACTTCCGAAGGAGACGATGCCTGACTCCTCTTGAAAATGGATAAGAGTCCCAGGATATCTGTGGCACGTGGAAAGGGACCCTGGGTCTCCCGCCTCATGTGGAGACGCGTCCCAATTGCCATGCCAAGACTCGAGGAGAATCCCGAGTTGTCCCTCGCACCTAGGCAGGGGTCCTGACGTCGCTGAACAAACACGTGTCTGGAAGGGCCCTCCCCGTCGTAACTCGAGAATATACCCCAGGTTCCGGCCGCAACTCGAGAAAAACCATGAGACTTCCCCTTCCCCGCGAGATGAGGCCTGATTCCCCTGCACTGCGTGCAGAGCAATTCCGTGTTCCACATCAAACGTGAAAGGAGCCTTGATTTCCTTGATGGCACTCCAGAGAAAACACAAGACCACTGTCTCAAGTCTAGAGGGATCCTGCGGTCACTGGAGCAACACCAAAGGGCTCCGTGGACCATAAATCTGCTCGAGATGAGAGCTTAGTCCCTGGCTTCGACTCAAGAGGAATACCTAGTTTCCACAAGCACCTCAAGAGGAGGTTTCTCTCAGCTACATGTATGTGAGAGGGACCCTGAGTTTGTGGCCTCAAGTGGAATGAACACCGAGATGCTCTGACTTAAGTAAGGCCGGATATCCCTGCAGTGAATTGAATGCAGGCTCGTCTTGCATATCCCAAGACGAAGGGATGTCTGAATCCCCTGTGGAGACCACAAGAAAGACCTAGTTCTCCGCCTCATCGCGAGCGAAGGCCTCACATTCTTTGAAAACTCGAGAGGTCCGTGGAGATCAATGCTTTCAAAGGAGGCGATGCCTGACTCCTCTTGAAAATGGATAGGAGTACCAGGATCCCTGTGGCACGTCGAAAGGGACACTGGGTCTCCCGCCTCACGTGGAGATGCGTCCCAATTGCCATGCCAAGACTCGAGGAGAATCCCGAGGTGTCCCTCGCACCTAGGCACGAGTCCTGACATCGCTGAACAAACACGTGTCTGGAAGGGCCCTCCCCGTTGTAACTCGAAAATATACCCCAGGTTCCGGCCGCAACTCGAGAAAAACCATGAGACTTCCCCCTCGCCGCGAGATGAGGCCCGATTCCCCTGCACTGCATGCAGAGCAATTCCGTGTTCCACATCAAATGGGAAAGGAGCCTTGATTTCCTTGATGGCACTCCAGAGAAAACCCAAGATCACTGTCTCAAGTCTAGAGGGATCCTGAGGTCACTGGAGCAACACGAAAGGGTTCCGTGGACCCCAAATCAACTCGAGATGAGAGCTTATATCCTGGTTTCGAGTCAAGAGGAATACTAACTTTCCACAAGCACCTCAAGAGGAGGCTTCTCTTTGCTAAAGGTATGTGAGAGGGACCCTGAGTTTGTGGCCTCAGGTGGAATGGACACCGAGATGCTCTGACTCGAAGTAAGGCCGCATATCCCTGCAGTGAATTGAATGCAGGCTCGTCTTGCATCTCCCAAGACGAAGGGATGTCTGAATCCCCTGCGGAGACCGCAGAGAAAGACCTAGTCCTCCGCCTCATCGCGATCGGAGACCTCACATCCTTTGAAAACTCGAGAGGTCTGCGGAGATCAATGCTTCCAAAGAGACGATGCCTGACTCCTCTTGAAAATGGATAGGAGTCCCAGGATCCCTGTGGTACGTGGAAAGGGACCCTGGGTCTCCCGCCTCATGTGGAGACGCGTTCCAATTGCCATGCCAAGACTTTAGGAGAATCCCGAGGTGTCCCTCGCACCTATCACGTGTCTGGAAGGGTCCTCCCCGTCGTAAATCGAGAATATACCCCAGGTTCCCGCCGCAACTCGAGAAAATCCATGAGACTTTCCCCTCGCCGCGAGATGAGGCCCGATTCCCCTGGACTGTGCAGAGCAATTCCGTGTTCCACATCAAACCTGAAAGGAGCCTTGATTTCCTTGATGGCACTCCAGAGAAAACCCAGGATCACTGTCTCAAGTCTAGAGGGATCCTGAGGTCACTGGAGCAACACGAAAGGGCTCCGTGGACCCCAAATCAACTCGAGATGAGAGCTTAGTCCCTGGCTTCGACTCAAGAGGAATACCAACTTTCCACAAGCACCTCAAGAGGAGGCTTCTCTCAGCTACAGGAAAGTGAGAGGGACCCTGAGGTTGTGGCCTCAAGTGGAATGGACACCGAGATGCTCTGACTCGAAGTAAGGCCGGATATCCCTGCAGTGAATTGAATGCAGGCTCGTCTTGCATCTCCCAAGACGAAGGGATGTCTGAATCCCCTGTGGAGACGACAGAGAAAGACCTAGTCCTCAGCCTCATCGCGACCGGAGGCTTCACATCCTTTGAAAACTCGAGGGGTCAGCGGAGATCAATGCTTCCAAAGGAGACCATGCCTGACTACTCTTCAAAATGGATAGGCGTCCCAGAATCCCTGTGGCACGTCGAAAGGGACCCTGGGTCTCCCGCCTCACGTGGAGACGTGTCCCAATTGCCATGCCAAAAATCGAGGAGAATCCCGTGGTGTTCCTCGCACCTAGGCAGGAATCCTGACGTCGCTGAACAAACACGTGTCTGGAAGGGCCCTCCCCGTCGTAACTAGAGAATATACCCCAGGTTCTGTCCGCAACTCTAGACAAAACATGAAATTCCCGCTCGCCGCGAGATGAGGCCCGAATCCCCTGCACTGCGTGCTGAGCAATTCCGTGTTCCACATCGAACGTGAAAGGAGCCTTGATTTCCTTGATGGCACTCCAGAGCAAACCCAAGATCACTGTCTCAAGTCTAGATCCTGAGGTCACTGGAGCAACACGAAAGGGCTCCGTGAACCCCCAATCAATTCGAGATGAGAGCTTAGTCCATGGCTTCGACTCAACAGGCATACCAACTTTCCACAAGCACCTCAAGAGGAGGCTTCTCTCAGCTACAGGTATGTGAGAGGGACCCTGAGTTTGTGTCCTCAGTTGGAATGGACACCGAGATGCTCTGACTCGAACTAAGGCCGGATATCCCTGCAGTGAATTGAATGCAGGCTCGTCTCGAATCTCCCAAGACGAAGGGATGTCTGAATCCCCTGTGGAGACCACAGAGAAAGACCTAGTTCTCCACCTCATCGCGACCGGAGGCCTCACATCCTTTGAAAACTCGAGAGGTCCGCGGAGATCAATGCTTCCAAAGGAGACGATGCCTGACTCCTCTTGAAAATGGATAGGAATCCCAGGATATTTGTGGCACGTGGAAAGGGACCCTGGGTCTCCCGCCTCACGTGGAGACGCGTCCCAATTGCCATGCCAAGACTCGAGGAGAATCCCGAGGTGTCTCTCGCACCTAGGCCCGAGTCCTGACGTCGCTGAACAAACACGTGTCTGGAAGGGCCCTCCCCGTCGTAACTCGAGAATATACCCCAGTTTCTGGCCGCAAGTTGAGAAAAACCATGAGACTTCCCCCTCGCCGCGAGATGAGGCCCGATTCCAAAGCACTGCGTGCAGAGCAATTCCGTGTTAAACATCAAACGTGAAAGGAGCCTTGATATCCTTGATGGCACTCCAGAGAAAACCCAAGATCACTGTCTCAAGTCTAGAGGCATTCTGAGGTCACTGTAGCAACACGAAAGGGCTCCGTGGACCACAAATCAACTCGAGATGAGAGCCTAGTCCCTGGCTTTGACTCAGGAGAAATACCAACTTTCCACAAGCACCTGAAGAGGAGGTTTCTCTCAGCTACAGGTATGAGAGCGGGACCCTGAGTTTGTGGCCTCAAGTGGAATGGACACCGAGATGCTCTGACTCGAAATAAGGCCGGATATCCCTGCAGTGAATTGAATGCAGGCTCGTCTTGCATCTCCCAAGACGAAGGGATATCTGAATCCCCTGTGGAGACAACAGAGAAAAACCTAGTTCTCCGCTTCATCGCGACCGGTGGCCTCACATCCTTTGAAAACTCGAGAGGTCTGCGGAGATCAATGCTTTCAAAGGAGGCGATGCCTGACTCCTCTTGAAAATGGATAGGAGTCCCAGGATCCCTGTGGCACGTCGAAAGGGACCCTGGGTCTCCCGCCTCACGTGGAGACGCGTCCCAATTGCCATGCCAAGACTCGAGGAGAATCCCGAAGTGTCCCTCGCACCTAGGAAGGAGTCCTGACGTCGCTGAACAAACACGTGTCTGGAAGGGCCCTCCCCGTTGTAACTCGAGAATATACCCCAGGTTCCGGCCGCAACTCGAGAAAAACCATGAGACTTCCCCCTCGCCGCGAGATGAGGCCCGATTCCCCTGCACTGCGTGCAGAGCAATTCCGTGTTCCACATCAAACGTGAAAGGAGCCTTGATTTCCTTGATGGCACTCCAGAGAAAACCCAAGATCACTGTCTCAAGTCTAGAGGGATCCTGAGGTCACTGGAGCAACACGAAAGGGTTCCGTGGACCCCAAATCAACTCGAGATGAGAGCTTATATCCTGGTTTCGAGTCAAGAGGAATACTAACTTTCCACAAGCACCTCAAGAGGAGGCTTCTCTCTGCTAAAGGTATGTGAGAGGGACCCTGAGTTTGTGGCCTCAGGTGGAATGGACACCGAGATGCTCTGACTCGAAGTAAGGCCGCATATCCCTGCAGTGAATTGAATGCAGGCTCGTCTTGCATCTCCCAAGACGAAGGGATGTCTGAATCCCCTGCGGAGACCGCAGAGAAAGACCTAGTCCTCCGCCTCATCGCGATCGGAGACCTCACATCCTTTGAAAACTCGAGAGGTCTGCGGAGATCAATGCTTCCAAAGAGACGATGCCTGACTCCTCTTGAAAATGGATAGGAGTCCCAGGATCCCTGTGGTACGTGGAAAGGGACCCTGGGTCTCCCGCCTCATGTGGAGACGCGTTCCAATTGCCATGCCAAGACTTTAGGAGAATCCCGAGGTGTCCCTCGCACCTATCACGTGTCTGGAAGGGTCCTCCCCGTCGTAAATCGAGAATATACCCCAGGTTCCCGCCGCAACTCGAGATAAAACCATGAGACTTTCCCCTCGCCGCGAGATGAGGCCCGATTCCCCTGGACTGCGTGCAGAGCAATTCCGTGTTCCACATCAAACCTGAAAGGAGCCTTGATTTCCTTGATGGCAGTCCAGAGAAAACCCAGGATCACTGTCTCAAGCCTAGAGGGATCCTGAGGTCACTGGAGCAACACGAAAGGGCTCCGTGGACCCCAAATCAACTCGAGATGAGAGCTTAGTCCCCGGCTTCGACTCGAGAGGAATACCAACTTTCCACAAGCACCTCAAGAGGAGGCTTCTCTCAGCTACAGGTATGTGAGAGGGACCCTGAGTTTGTGGCCTCAAGTGCAATGGACACCGAGATGCTCTGACTCGAAGTAAGGCCGGATATCCCTGCAGTGAGTTGAATGCAGGCTCGTCTTGCATCTCCCAAGACGAAGGGATGTCTGAATCCCATGTGGAGACCACAGAGAAAGACCAAGTCCTCCGCCTCATCGTGACCGGAGGCCTCACATCATTTGAAAACTCGAGAGGTCTGCAGAGATCAATGCTTCCAAAGGAGACGATGCCTGACTCCTCTTGAAAATGGATAGGAGTCCCAGGATCCCTGTGGCACGTGGAAAGGGACCCTGGGTCTCCCGCCTCACGTGGAGACGCGTCCCAATTGCCATGCCAAGACTCGAGGAGAATCCCGAAGTGTCCCTCGCACCTAGGAAGGAGTCCTGACGTCGCTGAACAAACACGTGTCTGGAAGGGCCCTCCCCGTTGTAACTCGAGAATATACCCCAGGTTCCGGCCGCAACTCGAGAAAAACCATGAGACTTCCCCCTCGCCGCGAGATGAGGCCCGATTCCCCTGCACTGCGTGCAGAGCAATTCCGTGTTCCACATCAAACGTGAAAGGAGCCTTGATTTCCTTGATGGCACTCCAGAGAAAACCCAAGATCACTGTCTCAAGTCTAGAGGGATCCTGAAGTCACTGTAGCAAAATGAAATGGCTCCATGGACCCCAAATCAACTCGAGATGAGAGCTTAGTCCCTGGCTTCGAATCAAGAGTCATACCAACTTTCCACAAGCACCTCAAGAGGAGGTTTCTCTCAGCTACAGGTATGTGAGAGGGTCCCTGAGTTTGTGGCCTCAGGTGGAATGGACCCTGAGATGCTGTTACTCGAAGTAAGGCCGGATATCCCTGCAGAGAATTGAATGCCGGCGCGTCTTGCATCTCCCAAGACGAAGGGATGTCTGAATCCCATGTGGAGACCACAGAGAAATACCTAGTTCTCCGCCTCAACGCGAACGGAGGCCTCACATCCTTTGAAAACTCGAGAGGTGCGCGGAGATCAATGCTTCCAAAGGAGACGATGCCTGACTCCTCTTGAAAATGCATAGGAGTCCCAGGATCACTGTGGCCCGTGGAAAGGGACCCTTGGTCTCCCGCCTCACGTAGAGACGCGTCCCAATTGCCATGCCAAGGCTCGAGGAGAATCCCGAGGTGTCCCTTGCACCTAGGCAGGAGTCCTGACGTCGCTGAACAAACACGTGTCTGGAAGGGCCCTCCCCGTCGTAACTCGAGAATATACCGCAGGTTCCGACCACAACTCGAGAAAAACCATGAGACTTCCCCCTCACGGCGAGATGAGGCCCGATTCCCCTGTACTGCGTGCAGAGCAATTCCGTGTTCGACATCAAAAGTGAAAGGAGCCTTGATTTCCTTGATGGCACTCCAGAGAAAACCCAAGATCACTGTCTCAAGTCTAGAGGGATCCCGGGGTCACTGGAGCAACACGAAAGGGCTCCGTGGACCCCAAATCAACTCGAGATGAGAGCTTAGTCCCCGGCTTCGACTCAAGAGGAATACCAACTTTCCACAAGCACCTCAAGAGGAGGCTTCTCTCAGCTACAGGTATGTGAGAGGGCCCCTGAGTTTGTGGCCTCAAGTGGAATGGACACCGAGATGCTCTGACTCGAAGTAAGGCCGGATATCCCTGCAGTGAATTGAATGCAGGCTCGTCTTGCATCTCCCAAGACGAAGGGATGTCTGAATCCCCTGTGGAGGCCACAGGGAAAGACATAATTCTCCGCCTCACCGCGACCGGAGGCCTCACATCCTTTGAAAACTCGAGAGGTCCGCGGAGATCAATGCTTCCAAAGGAGACGATGCCTGACTCCTCTTGAAAATGGATAGGAGTCCGAGGATCCCTGTGGCACGTGGAAAGGGACCCTGGGTCTCCCGCCTCACGTGGAGACGCCTCCCAATTGCCATGCCAAGACTCGAGCAGAATCCCGAGGTGTCCCTCGCACCTAGGCAGGAGTCCTGACGTCGCTGAACAAACACGTGTCTGGAAGGGCCCTCCCCATCGTAAATCGAGAATGTACCCCAGGTTCCGGCCGTAACTCGAGAAAAACCATGAGACTTCCTCCTCTCCGCGACATGATGCCCGATTCGCCTTCACTGCGTGCAGAGCAATTCCGTGTTCCAAATCAAACGTGAAAGGAGCCTTGATTTCCTTGATGGCACTCCAGAGAAAACCCAAGATCACTGTCTCAAGTCTAGAGGGATCCTAAGGTCACTGGAGCAACAGGAAAGGGCTCCGTGGACCCCAAATCAACTCGAGGTGAGAGCATAGTCCCTGGCTTCGACTCAAGAGGAATACCAACTTTCCACAAGCACCTCAAGAGGAGGCTTCTCTCAGCTACAAGTATGTGAGAGGGACCCTGAGATTGTGGCCTCAAGTGGAATGGACACCGAGATGCTCTGACTCGAAGTAAGGCCGGATATCCCTGCAGTGAATTGAATGCAGGCTCGTCTTGCATCTCCCAAGACGAAGGGATGTCTGAATCCCCGGTGGAGACCACAGAGAAAGACCTAGTCCTCCGCATCAACGCAAACGGAGGCCTCATATCCTTTGAAAACTCGAGAGGTCCGCGGAGATCAATACTTCCAAAGGAGACGATGCCTGACTCCTCTTGAAAATGGATAGGAGTCCCAGTATCCCTGTGGCAAGTGGAAAGGGACCTTGGGTCTCCCGCCTCACGTGGAGACGCGTCCCAATTGCCATGCCAAGACTCGAGGAGAATCCCGAGGTGTCCCTCGCACCTAGGCAGGAGTCCTGACGTCGCTGAACAAACACGTGTCTGGAAGGGCCCTCCCCATTGTAACTCGAGAATATACACCAGGTTCCGGCCGCAACTCGAGAAAAACTATGAGACTTCCCCCTCACCGCGACATGAGCCCCGATTTCCCTGCACTGCATGCAGAGCAATTCCGTGTTCCAAATCAAAAGTGAAAGGAGCCTTGATTTCCTTTATGGCACTCCAGAGAAAACCCAAGATCACTGTCTCAAGTCTAGAGGGATCCTGAGGTCACTGGAGCAAAAGGAAAGGGCTCCGTGGACCCCAAATCAACTCGAGATGACAGCTTATTCCCTGGCTTCGACTCAAGAGGAATACCATGTTTCCACAAGCACCTCAAGAGGAGTCTTCTCTCAGCAACAGTTATGTGAGAGGGACCCTGAGTTTGTGGCCTCAAGTGGAATGGACACCGAGATGCTCTGACTCGAAGTAAGGCCGGATATCCCTGCAGTGAAGTGAATGCAGGCTCGTCTTGCATCTCCCAAGACGAAGAGATGTCTGAATCCGCTGTGGAGACCACAGAGAAAGACCTACTTCTCCGCCTCATCGCGACCGGAGGCCTCACATCCTTTGAAAATTCGAGAGGTCTGCGGAGATCAATGCTTCCAAAGGAGACGATGCCTGACTCCTCTTGAAAATGGATAGGAGTCCCAGGATCCCTGTGGCACGTGGAAAGGGACACTGCCTCTCCCGCCTCACGGGGAGACGCGTCCCAATTGCCATGCCAAGACTCGAGGAGAATCCCGAGGTGTCCCTCGCACCTAGGCAGGAGTCCTGACGTCGCTGAACAAACACGTGTCTGGAAGGGCCCTCCCCGTCGTAACTCGAGAATATACCCCAGGTTCCGGCCCCAACTCCAGAATAACCATGAGACTTCCCCCTCGCCGTGAGATGAGGACCGATTCTCCTGCACTGCGAGCAGAGCAATTCCGTGTTCCACATCAAACGTGAAAGGAGCCCTGATTTACTTGATGGCACTCCAGAGAAAACCCAAGATCACTGTCTCAAGTCTAGAGGGATCCTGAGGTCACTGGAGCAACACGAAAGGGCTCCGTGGACCCCAAATCAACTCGAGATGAGAGCTTAGTCCCTGGCTTCGACTCAAGAGCAATACCAACTTTCCACAAGCACCTCAAGAGGAGGCTTCTCTCAGCTACAGGTATGTGAGAGGGACCCTGAGTTTGTGGCCTCAAGTGGAATGGACACCGACGCGCTGTGACTCAAAGTAAGGCCGGATATCCCTGCAGTGAATTGAATTCAGGCTCGTCTTGCATCACCCAAGACGAAGGGATGTCTGAAACCCCTCTGGAGACCACAGAGAAAGACCTAGTTCTCCGCCTCATCGCGACCGGAGGCCTCACATCATTTGAAAACTCGAGAGGTCCGCGGACATCAATGCTTCCAAAGGAGACGATGCCTGACTCCTCTTGAACATGGATAGGAGTCCCAGGATCCCTGTGGCACGTGGAAAGGGACCCTGGGTCTCCCGCCTCACTTGGAGACGCGTCCCAATTGCCATGCCAAGACTCGAAGAGAATCCCGAGGTGTCCCTCGCACCTAGGCAGGAGTCCTGACGTTGCTGAACAAACATGTGTCTGGAAGGGCCCTCCCCGTCGTAACTCGAGAGTATACCCCGGTTCCGGCCGCAACTCGAGAAAAACCATGAGACTTCCCCCTCGCCGCGAGATGAGGCCCGATTCCCCTGCACTGCGTGCAGAGCATATCCGTGTTCCACATCAAACATGAGAGGAGCCTTGATTTCCTTGATGGCACTCCAGAGAAAACCCAAGATCACTGTCTCAAGACTAGAGGGATCCTGAGGTCACTGGAGCAACATGAAAGGGCTCCGTGGACCCCAAATCAACACGAGATGAGAGCTTTAGTCCCTGGCTTCGACTCAAGAGGAATACCAACTTTCCACAAGCACCTCAAGAGGAGGCCTCTCTCAGCTACAGGTATGTGAGAGGGACCCTGAGTCTGTGGCCTCAAGTGGAATGGACACCGAGATGCTCTGACTTGAAGTAAGGCCGGATATCGCTGCAGTGAATTGAATGCAGGCTCGTCTTGCATCTCCCAAGACGAAGGGATGTCTGAATCCCCTGTGGAGACCACAGAGAAAGACCTACTTCTCCGCCTCATCGCGACTGGAGGCCTCGCATCCTTTGAAAACTCGAGAGGACCGCGGAGATCAATGCTTCCAAAGGAGAGGATGCCTGACCCCTCTTGAAAATTGATAGGAGACCCAGGATCCCTGTGGCACGTGGAAAGGGACCCTGGGTCTCCCGCCTCACGTGGGGACGCGTCCCAATTGCCATGCCAAGACTCGAGGAGAACCCCGAGGTGTCCCTCGCACCTAGGCAGGAGTCCTGACGTCGCTGAACAAACACGTGTCTGGAAGGGCCCTCCCCGTCGTAACTCAAGAATATACCCCAGGTTCCGGCCGCAACTCGAGAAAAACCATGAGACTTCCCCCTCACCCCGAGATGAGGCCCGATTCCCTTGCACTGCGTGCAGCACAATTCCGTGTTCGACATCAAACGTGAAAGGAGCCTTGATTTCCTTGATGGCACTCCAGAGAAAACTCAAGATTACTCTCTCAAGTCTAGAGGGATCCTGAGGTCACTGGAGCAACACGAAAGGGCTCCGTGGACCCCAAATCAACTCGAGATGAGAGCTTAGTCCCTGGCTTCAACTGAAGAGGAATACCAAGTTTCCACAAGCACCTCAAGAGGAGGCTTCTCTGAGATACAGGTATGTGATAGCGACCATGATTTTGTGGCCTCAAGTGGAATGGACACTGAGATGCTCTGACTCGATGTAAGGCCGGATATCCCTGCAGGGAATTGAATGCACGCTCGTCTTGCATCTCCCAAGACGAAGGGATGTCTGAATCCCCTGTGGAGACCACAGAGAAAGACCTAATTCTTCCCCTCATCGCAACCGGAGGCCTCACATCCTTTGAAAATTTGAGAGGTCCACAGAGATTAATGCTTCCAAAGAGGACGATGCCTGACTCCTCTTGAAAATGGATAGGAGTCCCAGGATCCTTGTGGCACGTGGAAAGGGGCCCTGGGTCTCCCGCCTCACGTGTAGACGCCTCCCAATTGCCATGGCAAGACTCGAGGAGAATCCCGAGGTGTCCCTCGCACCTAGGCAGGAGTCCTGATGTCGCTGAACAAACACGTGTCTGGAAGGGCCCTCCCCGTCGTAACTCAAGTATATACCCCAAGTTTTGGCCACAACTCTAGAAAAATTATGAGACTTCCCCCTCGCCGCGAGATGAGGCCCGATTCCCCTGCACTGCGTGCACAGAAATTCCGTGTACCACATCAAACGTGAAAGGAGCCTTGATTTCCTTGATGGCACACCAGAGAAAACCCAAGATCACTCTCTCAAGTATAGAGGGATCCTGAGGTCACTGGAGCAACACGAAAGGGCTCCGTGGACCCCAAATCAACTCGAGATGAGAGCTTAGTCCCTGGCTTCAACTCAAGAGGAATACCAACTTTCTAAAAGTACCTCAAGAGGAGGCTTCTCTCAGCTACAGGTATATTTGAGGGACCCCGAGTTTGTGGCCTCAAGTGGAAAGGACACCGAGATGCTCTGACTCGAAGTAAGACCGGATATCCCTGCAGTGAATTGAATGCAGGCTCGTCTTGCATCTCCCAAGACGAAGGGTTGTCTGAATCCCCTGTGGAGACCACAGAGAAAGACCTACTCCTCCGCCTCATCGCGACCGGAGGCCTCACATCCTTTGAAAACTGAAGAGGTCTGAAGAGATCAATGCTTCTAAAGGAGACGAGGCCTGACTCTTCTTGAAAATGGATAGGAGTCCCAGGATCTCTGTGGCACTTGGAAAGGGAACCTGGGTCTCCCGCCTCACAGGGGGACACGTCCCAATTGCCATGCCAGACTCGAGGAGAATCCCGAGGTGTTCCTCGCACCTAGGCAGGAGTCCTGACGTCGCTGAACAAACACGTGTCTGGAAGGGCCCTCCCCGTTGTAACTCGAGAATATACCCCAGGTTCCGGCCGCAACTCGAGAAAAACCATGAGACTTCCCCCTCGCCGCGAGATGAGGCCCGATTCCCCTGCACTGCGTGCAGAGCAATTCCGTGTTCCACATCAAACGTGAAAGGAGCCTTGATTTCCTTGATGGCACTCCAGAGAAAACCCAAGATCACTGTCTCAAGTCTAGAGGGATCCTGAAGTCACTGTAGCAAAATGAAATGGCTCCATGGACCCCAAATCAACTCGAGATGAGAGCTTAGTCCCTGGCTTCGAATCAAGAGTCATACCAACTTTCCACAAGCACCTCAAGAGGAGGTTTCTCTCAGCTACAGGTATGTGAGAGGGTCCCTGAGTTTGTGGCCTCAGGTGGAATGGACCCTGAGATGCTGTTACTCGAAGTAAGGCCGGATATCCCTGCAGAGAATTGAATGCCGGCGCGTCTTGCATCTCCCAAGACGAAGGGATGTCTGAATCCCATGTGGAGACCACAGAGAAATACCTAGTTCTCCGCCTCAACGCGAACGGAGGCCTCACATCCTTTGAAAACTCGAGAGGTGCGCGGAGATCAATGCTTCCAAAGGAGACGATGCCTGACTCCTCTTGAAAATGCATAGGAGTCCCAGGATCACTGTGGCCCGTGGAAAGGGACCCTTGGTCTCCCGCCTCACGTAGAGACGCGTCCCAATTGCCATGCCAAGGCTCGAGGAGAATCCCGAGGTGTCCCTTGCACCTAGGCAGGAGTCCTGACGTCGCTGAACAAACACGTGTCTGGAAGGGCCCTCCCCGTCGTAACTCGAGAATATACCGCAGGTTCCGACCACAACTCGAGAAAAACCATGAGACTTCCCCCTCACGGCGAGATGAGGCCCGATTCCCCTGTACTGCGTGCAGAGCAATTCCGTGTTCGACATCAAAAGTGAAAGGAGCCTTGATTTCCTTGATGGCACTCCAGAGAAAACCCAAGATCACTGTCTCAAGTCTAGAGGGATCCCGGGGTCACTGGAGCAACACGAAAGGGCTCCGTGGACCCCAAATCAACTCGAGATGAGAGCTTAGTCCCCGGCTTCGACTCAAGAGGAATACCAACTTTCCACAAGCACCTCAAGAGGAGGCTTCTCTCAGCTACAGGTATGTGAGAGGGCCCCTGAGTTTGTGGCCTCAAGTGGAATGGACACCGAGATGCTCTGACTCGAAGTAAGGCCGGATATCCCTGCAGTGAATTGAATGCAGGCTCGTCTTGCATCTCCCAAGACGAAGGGATGTCTGAATCCCCTGTGGAGGCCACAGGGAAAGACATAATTCTCCGCCTCACCGCGACCGGAGGCCTCACATCCTTTGAAAACTCGAGAGGTCCGCGGAGATCAATGCTTCCAAAGGAGACGATGCCTGACTCCTCTTGAAAATGGATAGGAGTCCGAGGATCCCTGTGGCACGTGGAAAGGGACCCTGGGTCTCCCGCCTCACGTGGAGACGCCTCCCAATTGCCATGCCAAGACTCGAGCAGAATCCCGAGGTGTCCCTCGCACCTAGGCAGGAGTCCTGACGTCGCTGAACAAACACGTGTCTGGAAGGGCCCTCCCCATCGTAAATCGAGAATGTACCCCAGGTTCCGGCCGTAACTCGAGAAAAACCATGAGACTTCCTCCTCTCCGCGACATGATGCCCGATTCGCCTTCACTGCGTGCAGAGCAATTCCGTGTTCCAAATCAAACGTGAAAGGAGCCTTGATTTCCTTGATGGCACTCCAGAGAAAACCCAAGATCACTGTCTCAAGTCTAGAGGGATCCTAAGGTCACTGGAGCAACAGGAAAGGGCTCCGTGGACCCCAAATCAACTCGAGGTGAGAGCATAGTCCCTGGCTTCGACTCAAGAGGAATACCAACTTTCCACAAGCACCTCAAGAGGAGGCTTCTCTCAGCTACAAGTATGTGAGAGGGACCCTGAGATTGTGGCCTCAAGTGGAATGGACACCGAGATGCTCTGACTCGAAGTAAGGCCGGATATCCCTGCAGTGAATTGAATGCAGGCTCGTCTTGCATCTCCCAAGACGAAGGGATGTCTGAATGCCCGGTGGAGACCACAGAGAAAGACCTAGTCCTCCGCATCAACGCAAACGGAGGCCTCATATCCTTTGAAAACTCGAGAGGTCCGCGGAGATCAATACTTCCAAAGGAGACGATGCCTGACTCCTCTTGAAAATGGATAGGAGTCCCAGTATCCCTGTGGCAAGTGGAAAGGGACCTTGGGTCTCCCGCCTCACGTGGAGACGCGTCCCAATTGCCATGCCAAGACTCGAGGAGAATCCCGAGGTGTCCCTCGCACCTAGGCAGGAGTCCTGACGTCGCTGAACAAACACGTGTCTGGAAGGGCCCTCCCCATTGTAACTCGAGAATATACACCAGGTTCCGGCCGCAACTCGAGAAAAACTATGAGACTTCCCCCTCACCGCGACATGAGCCCCGATTTCCCTGCACTGCATGCAGAGCAATTCCGTGTTCCAAATCAAAAGTGAAAGGAGCCTTGATTTCCTTTATGGCACTCCAGAGAAAACCCAAGATCACTGTCTCAAGTCTAGAGGGATCCTGAGGTCACTGGAGCAAAAGGAAAGGGCTCCGTGGACCCCAAATCAACTCGAGATGACAGCTTATTCCCTGGCTTCGACTCAAGAGGAATACCATGTTTCCACAAGCACCTCAAGAGGAGTCTTCTCTCAGCAACAGTTATGTGAGAGGGACCCTGAGTTTGTGGCCTCAAGTGGAATGGACACCGAGATGCTCTGACTCGAAGTAAGGCCGGATATCCCTGCAGTGAAGTGAATGCAGGCTCGTCTTGCATCTCCCAAGACGAAGAGATGTCTGAATCCGCTGTGGAGACCACAGAGAAAGACCTACTTCTCCGCCTCATCGCGACCGGAGGCCTCACATCCTTTGAAAATTCGAGAGGTCTGCGGAGATCAATGCTTCCAAAGGAGACGATGCCTGACTCCTCTTGAAAATGGATAGGAGTCCCAGGATCCCTGTGGCACGTGGAAAGGGACACTGCCTCTCCCGCCTCACGGGGAGACGCGTCCCAATTGCCATGCCAAGACTCGAGGAGAATCCCGAGGTGTCCCTCGCACCTAGGCAGGAGTCCTGACGTCGCTGAACAAACACGTGTCTGGAAGGGCCCTCCCCGTCGTAACTCGAGAATATACCCCAGGTTCCGGCCCCAACTCCAGAATAACCATGAGACTTCCCCCTCGCCGTGAGATGAGGACCGATTCTCCTGCACTGCGAGCAGAGCAATTCCGTGTTCCACATCAAACGTGAAAGGAGCCCTGATTTACTTGATGGCACTCCAGAGAAAACCCAAGATCACTGTCTCAAGTCTAGAGGGATCCTGAGGTCACTGGAGCAACACGAAAGGGCTCCGTGGACCCCAAATCAACTCGAGATGAGAGCTTAGTCCCTGGCTTCGACTCAAGAGCAATACCAACTTTCCACAAGCACCTCAAGAGGAGGCTTCTCTCAGCTACAGGTATGTGAGAGGGACCCTGAGTTTGTGGCCTCAAGTGGAATGGACACCGACGCGCTGTGACTCAAAGTAAGGCCGGATATCCCTGCAGTGAATTGAATTCAGGCTCGTCTTGCATCACCCAAGACGAAGGGATGTCTGAAACCCCTCTGGAGACCACAGAGAAAGACCTAGTTCTCCGCCTCATCGCGACCGGAGGCCTCACATCATTTGAAAACTCGAGAGGTCCGCGGACATCAATGCTTCCAAAGGAGACGATGCCTGACTCCTCTTGAACATGGATAGGAGTCCCAGGATCCCTGTGGCACGTGGAAAGGGACCCTGGGTCTCCCGCCTCACTTGGAGACGCGTCCCAATTGCCATGCCAAGACTCGAAGAGAATCCCGAGGTGTCCCTCGCACCTAGGCAGGAGTCCTGACGTTGCTGAACAAACATGTGTCTGGAAGGGCCCTCCCCGTCGTAACTCGAGAGTATACCCCGGTTCCGGCCGCAACTCGAGAAAAACCATGAGACTTCCCCCTCGCCGCGAGATGAGGCCCGATTCCCCTGCACTGCGTGCAGAGCATATCCGTGTTCCACATCAAACATGAGAGGAGCCTTGATTTCCTTGATGGCACTCCAGAGAAAACCCAAGATCACTGTCTCAAGACTAGAGGGATCCTGAGGTCACTGGAGCAACATGAAAGGGCTCCGTGGACCCCAAATCAACACGAGATGAGAGCTTTAGTCCCTGGCTTCGACTCAAGAGGAATACCAACTTTCCACAAGCACCTCAAGAGGAGGCCTCTCTCAGCTACAGGTATGTGAGAGGGACCCTGAGTCTGTGGCCTCAAGTGGAATGGACACCGAGATGCTCTGACTTGAAGTAAGGCCGGATATCGCTGCAGTGAATTGAATGCAGGCTCGTCTTGCATCTCCCAAGACGAAGGGATGTCTGAATCCCCTGTGGAGACCACAGAGAAAGACCTACTTCTCCGCCTCATCGCGACTGGAGGCCTCGCATCCTTTGAAAACTCGAGAGGACCGCGGAGATCAATGCTTCCAAAGGAGAGGATGCCTGACCCCTCTTGAAAATTGATAGGAGACCCAGGATCCCTGTGGCACGTGGAAAGGGACCCTGGGTCTCCCGCCTCACGTGGGGACGCGTCCCAATTGCCATGCCAAGACTCGAGGAGAACCCCGAGGTGTCCCTCACACCTAGGCAGGAGTCCTGACGTCGCTGAACAAACACGTGTCTGGAAGGGCCCTCCCCGTCGTAACTCAAGAATATACCCCAGGTTCCGGCCGCAACTCGAGAAAAACCATGAGACTTCCCCCTCGCCCCGAGATGAGGCCCGATTCCCTTGCACTGCGTGCAGCACAATTCCGTGTTCGACATCAAACGTGAAAGGAGCCTTGATTTCCTTGATGGCACTCCAGAGAAAACTCAAGATTACTCTCTCAAGTCTAGAGGGATCCTGAGGTCACTGGAGCAACACGAAAGGGCTCCGTGGACCCCAAATCAACTCGAGATGAGAGCTTAGTCCCTGGCTTCAACTGAAGAGGAATACCAAGTTTCCACAAGCACCTCAAGAGGAGGCTTCTCTGAGATACAGGTATGTGATAGCGACCATGATTTTGTGGCCTCAAGTGGAATGGACACTGAGATGCTCTGACTCGATGTAAGGCCGGATATCCCTGCAGGGAATTGAATGCACGCTCGTCTTGCATCTCCCAAGACGAAGGGATGTCTGAATCCCCTGTGGAGACCACAGAGAAAGACCTAATTCTTCCCCTCATCGCAACCGGAGGCCTCACATCCTTTGAAAATTCGAGAGGTCCACAGAGATTAATGCTTCCAAAGAGGACGATGCCTGACTCCTCTTGAAAATGGATAGGAGTCCCAGGATCCTTGTGGCACGTGGAAAGGGGCCCTGGGTCTCCCGCCTCACGTGTAGACGCCTCCCAATTGCCATGGCAAGACTCGAGGAGAATCCCGAGGTGTCCCTCGCACCTAGGCTGGAGTCCTGATGTCGCTGAACAAACACGTGTCTGGAAGGGCCCTCCCCGTCGTAACTCAAGTATATACCCCAAGTTTTGGCCACAACTCTAGAAAAATTATGAGACTTCCCCCTCGCCGCGAGATGAGGCCCGATTCCCCTGCACTGCGTGCACAGAAATTCCGTGTACCACATCAAACGTGAAAGGAGCCTTGATTTCCTTGATGGCACACCAGAGAAAACCCAAGATCACTCTCTCAAGTATAGAGGGATCCTGAGGTCACTGGAGCAACACGAAAGGGCTCCGTGGACCCCAAATCAACTCGAGATGAGAGCTTAGTCCCTGGCTTCAACTCAAGAGGAATACCAACTTTCTAAAAGTACCTCAAGAGGAGGCTTCTCTCAGCTACAGGTATATTTGAGGGACCCCGAGTTTGTGGCCTCAAGTGGAAAGGACACCGAGATGCTCTGACTCGAAGTAAGACCGGATATCCCTGCAGTGAATTGAATGCAGGCTCGTCTTGCATCTCCCAAGACGAAGGGTTGTCTGAATCCCCTGTGGAGACCACAGAGAAAGACCTACTCCTCCGCCTCATCGCGACCGGAGGCCTCACATCCTTTGAAAACTGAAGAGGTCTGAAGAGATCAATGCTTCTAAAGGAGACGAGGCCTGACTCTTCTTGAAAATGGATAGGAGTCCCAGGATCTCTGTGGCACTTGGAAAGGGAACCTGGGTCTCCCGCCTCACAGGGGGACACGTCCCAATTGCCATGCCAGACTCGAGGAGAATCCCGAGGTGTTCCTCGCACCTAGGCAGGAGTCCTGACGTCGCTGAACAAACACATGTCTGGAAGGGCCCTCCCCGTCGTAACTCGAGAATATACCCCAGGTTCCGGCCGCAACTCGAGAAAAACCATGAGACTTCCCCCTCGCCGCGAGGTGAGGCCCGATTCCCCTGCCCTGCATGCAGAGCAATTCCGTATTCCACATCAAAAATGAAAGGAGCCTTGATTTCCTTGATGGCACTCCAGAGAAAACCCAAGATCAGTGTCTCAAGTCTAGAGGGATCCTGAGGTCACTGGAGCAACACGAAAGGGCTCCAAGGACCCCAAATCAACTCGAGATGAGAGCTTAGTCCCTGGCTTAGACTCAAGAGGAATACCAAATTTCCACAAGCACCTCAAGAGGAAGCTTCTCTCAGCTACAGGTATGTGAGAGGAACCCTGAATTTGTGGCCTCAAATGCAATGGACACCGAGATGCTCTGACTCGAAGTAAGGCCGGATATCCCTGCAGTGAATTGAATGCAGGCTCGTCTTGCATCTCCCAAGACGAAGGGATGTCTGAATCCGCTGGTGAGACCACAGAGAAAGACCGAGTTCTCCGCCTCATCGCGACCGGAGGCCTCACATCCTTTGAAAATTTGAGAGGTCCGCGGAGATCAATGCTTCCAAAGGAGACGATGCCTGACTCCTCTTGAAAATGGATAGGAGTCCCAGGATCCCTGTGGCACGTGGGAAGGGACACTGGATCTCCCGCCTCACGTGGAGACGCATCCCAATTGCCATGCCAAGGCTCGAGGAGAATCCCGAGGTGTCCCTCGCACGTAGGCAGGAGTCCTGACGTCGCTGAACAAACACGTGTCTGGAAGGGCCCTCCCCGTCGTAACTCGAGAATATACCCCAGGTTCCGGCCGCAACTCGAGAAAAACCATGAGATTTCCCCCTCGCCGCGAGTTGAGGCCTGTTTCCCCTGCACTGCATGCAGAGCAATTCCGTTTTCCACATTAAACGTGAAAGTAGCCTTGATTTCCTTGATGGCACTCCAGAGAAAACCCAAGATCACTGTCTCAAGTCTAGAAAGATCCTGAGGTCACTGGAGCAACATGAAAGGGCTCCATGGGCCCCAAATCAACTCGAGATGAGAGCTTAGTCCCTGGCTTCGACACAAGAGGAATACCAACTTTCCACAAGCAACTCAAGAGGAGGCTTCTCTCAGCTACAGGTATGTGAGAGGGACCCTGAGTTTGTGGGCTCAAGTGGAAAGGACACCGAGATGCTCTGACTCGAAGTAAGGCCGGATATCCCTGCAGTGAATTGAATGCAGGCTCGTCTTGCATCTCCCAAGACGAAGGGTTGTCTGAATCCCCTGTGGAGACCACAGAGAAAGACCTACTCCTCCGCCTCATCGCGACCGGAGGCCTCACATCCTTTGAAAACTCGAGAAGTCTGAAGAGATCAATGCTTCTAAAGGAGACGATGCCTGACATTTCTTAAAAATGGATAGGAGTCCCAGGATCATTGTGGCACTTGGAAAGGGAACCTGGGTCTCCCACCTCACGTGGAGACACGTCCCAATTGCGATGCCAGACTCGAGGAGAATCCCGAGGTGTCCCTCGCACCTAGGCAGGAGTCCTGACGTCGCTGAACAAACACATGTCTGGGAGTCACCTCCCCGTCGTAACTCGGGAATATACCCCAGGTTCCGGCCGCAACTCGAGAAAAACCATGAGACTTCCCCCTCGCCGCGAGATGAGGCCCGATTCCCCTGCCCTGCGTGCAGAGCAATTCCGTATTCCATATCAAAAATGAAAGGAGCCTTGATTTCCTTGATGGCACTCCAGAGAAAACCCAAGATCAGTGTCTCAAGTCTAGAGGGATCCTGAGGTCACTGGAGCAACACGAAAGGGCTCCAAGGACCCCAAATCAACTCGAGATGAGAGCTTAGTCCCTGGCTTCAACTCAAGTGGAATACCAACTTTCCAAAAGCACCTCAGAGGAGGCTTCTCTCAACTACAGGTATATTTGAGGGACCCTGAGTTTGTTTCCTCAAGTGGAATGGACACCGAGATGCTCTGACTCGAAGTAAGGCCGGATATCCCTGCAGTGAATTGAACGCAGGCTCGTCTTGCATCTCCCAAGACGAAGGGTTGTCTGAATCCCCTGTGGAGACCACAGAGAAAGACCTAGTCCTCCGCCTCAACGCGAACGGAGGCCTCACATCCTTTGAAAACTCGAGAGGTCTGCGGAGATCAATGCTTCCAAAGGAGACGATGCCTGACTCCTCTTGAAAATGGATAGGAGTCCAAAGATCCCTGTGGCACGTGGAAAGGGACCCTGCGTCTCCCGCCTCACGTGGAGACGCGTCCCAATTGCCATGCCAAGACTCGAGGAGAATCCCGAGGTGTCCCTCGCACCTAGGCAGGAGTCCTTACGTCGCTGAACAAACACGTGTCTGGAAGGGCCCTCCCCGTCGTAACTCGAGAATACACCCCAGGTTCCGGCCGCAACTCGAGAAAAACCATGAGACTTCCCCCTCGCCGCGAGATGAGGCCCGATTCCCCTGCACTGCGTGCAGAGCAATTCCGTGTTCCACATCAAACGTGAAAGGAGCCTTGATTTCCTTGATGGCACTCCAGAGAAAACCCAAGATCACTGTCTCAAGTCTAGAGGGATCCTGAGGTCACTGGAGCAACACGAAAGGGCTCCATGGACCCCAAATCAACTCGAGATGAGAGCTTAGTCCCTGGCTTCGACTCAAGAGGAATACCAACTTTCCAAAAGCACCTCAAGAGGAAGCTTCTCTCAGCTACAGGTATGTGAGAGGGACCCTGAGTTTGTGGCCTCAAGTGGAATGGACACCGAGATGCTCTGACTCGAAGTAAGGCCGGATATACCTGCAGTGAATTGAATGCAGGCTCGTCTTGCATCTCCCAAGACGAAGGGTTGTCTGAATACCCTGTGGAGACCACAGAGAAAGACCTAGTCCTCCGCCTCAACGCGAACGGAGGCCTCACATCCTTTGAAAACTCGAGAAGTCCGCGGAGATCAATGCTTCCAAAGGAGACGATGCCTGACTCCTCTTGAAAATGGATAGGAGTCCCAGGATCCCTGTGTCTCGTGGAAAGGGACCCTGGGTCTCCCGCCTCACGTGGAGACGCGTCCCAATTGCCATGCCAAGACTCGAGGAGAATCCCGAGGTGTCCCTCGCACCTAGGCAGGAGTCCTGACGTCGCTGAACAAACACGTGTCTGGAAGGGCCCTCCCCGTCGTAACTCGAGAATATACCCCAGGTTCCGGCCGCAACTCGAGAAAAACCATGAGACTTCCCCCTCGCTGCGAGATGAGGCCCGATTCCCCTGCACTGCGTGCAGAGCAATTCCGTGTTCCACATCAAACGTGAAAGGAGCCTTGATTTCCTTGATGGCACTCCAGAGAAAACCCAAGATCACTGTCTCAAGTCTAGAGGGATCCTGAGGTCACTGGAGCAACACGAAAGGGCTCCGTGGACCCCAAATCAACTCGAGATGAGAGCTTAGTCCCTGCCTTTGACTCAAGAGGAATACCAAGTTTCCACAAGCACCTCAAGAGGAAGCTTCTCTCAGCTACATGTATGTGAGAGGGACCCTGAGTTTGTGGCCTCAAGTGGAGTGGACACCGAGATGCTCTGACTCGAAGTAAGGCCGGATATCCGTGCAGTGAATTGAATGCCGGCTCGTCTTGCATCTCCCAAGACGAAGGGATGTCTGAAGCCCCTGTGGAGACCATAGAGAAAAATCTAGTCCTCCGCCTCATTGCGACCAGAGGCCTCACATCCTTTGAAAACTCGAGAGGTCCGTGGAGATCAATGCTTCCAAAGGAGACGATGCCTGACTCCTCTTGAAAATGGATAGGAGCCCCAGATTCCCTGTGGCACGTCGAAAGGGACCCTGGGTCTCACGCCTCACGTGGAGACGCGTCTCAATTGCCATGCCAAGACTCGAAGAGAATCCCGAGGTGTCCCTCGCACCTAGGCAGGAGTCCTGACGTCGATGAACAAACACGTGTCAGGAAGGGCCCTCCCCGTCGTAACTGGAGAATATACCCCAGGTTCCAGCCGCAACTCGAGAAAAACCATGAGACTTCCCCCTCGCCGCGAGATGAGGCCCGATTCCCCTGCACTGCGTGCAGAGCAATTCCATGTTCCACATCAAACGTGAAAGGAGCCTTGATTTCCTTGATGGCACTCCAGAGAAAACCCAAGATCACTGTCTCAAGTCTAGAGGGATCCTGAGGTCACTGGAGCAACACGAAAGGGCTCCGTGGACCCCAAATCAACTCGAGATGAGAGCTTAGTCCCTGGTTTCGACTCAAGAGGAATACCAACTTTCCACAAGCACCTCAAGAGGAGGCTTCTCTCAGCTACAGGTATCTGAGAGGGACCCTGAGTTTGTGGCCTCAAGTGGAATGGACACCGAGATGCTCTGACTCTACGTAAGGCCGGATATCCCTGCAGTGAATTGAATGCAGGCTCGTCTTCCATCTCCCAAGATGAAGGGATGTCTGAATCACCTGTGGAGACCACAGAGAAGACCTAGTTCTCCACCTCTTCACGACTGGAGGCCTCACATCCTTTGAAAACTCGAGACGTCCACGGAGATCAATGCTTCCAAAGGAGACGATGCCTGACTCCTCTTGAAAATGAATAGGAGTCCCAGGATCCCTGTGGCACGTGGAAAGGGACACTGGGTCTCCCGCCTCACGTGGAGACGCGTCCCAATTGCCATGCCAAGACTCGAGGAGAATCCCGAGGTGTCCCTCGCACCTAGGCAGGAGTCCTGACGTCGCTGAACAAACACGTGTCTGGAAGGGCCCTCCCCGTCGTAACTCGAGAATATACCCCAGGTTCCGGCCGCAACTCGAGAAAAAGCATGAGACTTCCCCCTCGCTGCGAGATGAGGCCCGATTCCCCTGCACTGCATGCAGAGCAATTCCGTGTTCCACATCAAACGTGAAAGGAGCCTTGATTTCCTTGATGGCACTCCAGAGAAAACCCAAGATCACTGTCTCAAGTCTAGAGGGATCCTGAGGTCACTGGAGCAACACGAAAGGGCTCCGTGGACCCCAAATCAACTCGAGATGAGAGCTTAGTCCCTGGCTTCGACTCAAGAGGAATACCAAGTTTCCACAAGCACCTCAAGAGGAAGCTTCTCTCAGCTACAGGTATGTGAGAGGGACCCTGAGTTTGTGGCCTCAAGTGGAATGGACACCGAGATGCTCTGACTCGAAGTAAGGCCGGATATCCCTGCAGTGAATTGAATGCCGGCTCGTCTTGCATCTCCCAAGACGAAGGGATGTCTGAAGCCCCTGTGGAGACCATAGAGAAAAATCTAGTCCTCCGCCTCATTGCGACCGGAGGCCTCACATCCTTTGAAAACTCGAGAGGTCCGCGGAGATCAATGCTTCCACCGGAGACGATGCCTGACTCCTCTTGAAAATGGATAGGAGCCCCAGATTCCCTGCGGCACGTCGAAAGGGACCCTGGGTCTCCCGCCTCACGTGGAGACGCGTCTCAATTGCCATGCCAAGACTCGAAGAGAATCCCGAGGTGTCCCTCGCACCTAGGCAGGAGTCCTGACGTCGATGAACAAACACGTGTCTGGAAGGGCCCTCCCCGTCGTAACTCGAGAATATACCCCAGGTCCCGGCCGCAACTCGAGAAAAACCATTAGACTTCCCCCTCGCCGCGAGATGAGGCCCGATTCCCCTGCACTGTGTGCAGAGCAATTCCATGTTCCACATCAAACGTGAAAGGAGCCTTGATTTCCTTGATGGCACTCCAGAGAAAACCCAAGATCACTGTCTCAAGTCTAGAGGGATCCTGAGGTCACTGTAGCAACAGGAAAGGGCTCCGTGGACCCCAAATCAACTCGAGATGAGAGCTTAGTCCCTGGCTTCGACTCAAGAGGAATACCAACTTTCCACAAGCACCTCAAGAGGAGGCTTCTCTCAGCTACAGGTATGTGAGAGGGACCCTGAGTTTGTGGCCTCAAGTGGAATGGACACCGAGATGCTCTGACTCGAAGTAAGGCCGGATATCCCTGCAGTGAATTGAATGCAGGCTCGTCTTCCATCTCCCAAGATGAAGGGATGTCTGAATCACCTGTGGAGACCACAGAGAAGAAGTAGTTCTCCACCTCTTCACCACTGGAGGCCTCACATCCTTTGAAAACTCGAGACGTCCACGGAGATCAATGCTTCCAAAGGAGACGATGCCTGACTCCTCTTGAAAACGGATAGGAGTCCCAGGATCCCTGTGGCACGTGGAAAGGGACCCTGGGTCTCCCGCCTCACGTGGAGACGCGTCCCAATTGCCATGCCAAGGCTCGAGGAGAATCCCGAGGTGTCCCTCGCACCTAGGCAGGAGTCCTGACATCGCTGAACAAACACGTGTCTGGAAGGGCCCTCCCCGTCGTAACTCGAGAATATACCCCAGGTTCCGGCCGCAACTCGAGAAAACCATGAGACTTCCCCCTCGCCGCGAGATGAGGCCCAATTCCCCTGCACTGCGTGCACAGCAATTCCGTGTTCCACATCAAATGTGAAAGGAGTCTTGATTTCCTTGCTGGCACTCCACAGAAAACCCAAGATCACTGTCTCAAGTCTAGAGGGATCCTGAGGTCACTGGAGCAACACGAAAGGGCTCCGTGGACCCCAAATCAACTCGAGATGAGAGCTTAGTCCCTGGCTTCGACTCAAGAGGAATACCAAGTTTCCACAAGCACCTCAAGAGGAGGCTTCTCTCAGCTACAGGTATGTGAGAGGGACCCTGAGTTTGTGGCCTCAAGTGGAATGGACACCGAGATGCTGTGACTCGAAGTAAGACCAGATATCCCTGGAGTGAATTGAATGCAGGCTCATCTTGCATCTC
This sequence comes from Dama dama, assembly GCF_033118175.1. Taxonomy (NCBI): domain Eukaryota; kingdom Metazoa; phylum Chordata; class Mammalia; order Artiodactyla; family Cervidae; genus Dama; species Dama dama. The sequence continues at coordinate 267,271 of NW_026871054.1, forward strand.
CCAAGACGAAGGGATGTCTGAATCCCCTGTGGAGTCCACAGAGAAAGACCTAGTCCTCCGCCTCATCGCGACCGGAGGCCTCACATCCTTTGAAAACTCGAGAGGTCCGCGGAGATCAATGCTTCCAAAGGAGACGATGCCTGACTCCTCTTGAAAATGGATAGGAGTCCCAGGATCCCTGTGGCACGTGGAAAGGGACCCTGGGTCTCCCGCCTCACGTGGAGACACGTCCCAATTGCCATGCCAAGACTCGAGGAGAATCCCGAGGTGTCCCTCGCACCTATGCAGGAGTCCTGACGTCGCTGAACAAACACGTGTAAGGAAGGGCCCTCCCCGTCGTAACTCGAGAATATACCCCAGGTTCAGGCCGCAACTCGAGATAAACCATGAGACTTCCCCCTCGCCGCGAGATGAGGTCCGATTCCCCTGCACTGCCTGCAGAGCAATTCCGTGTTTCACATCAAACGTGAAAGGAGCCTTGATTTCCTTGATGGCACTCCAGAGAAAACCCAAGGTCACTGTCTCAAGTCTAGAGGGATCCTGAGGTCACTGGAGCAACAAGAAAGGGCTCCGTGGACCCCAAATCAACTCGAGATGAGAGCTTAGTCCCTGGCTTCGACTCAAGAGGAATACCAACTTTCCACAAGCACCTCAAGAGGAGGCTTCTCTCAACTACATGTATGTGAGAGGGACCCTGAGTTTGTGGCCTCAAGTGGAATGGACACCGAGATGCTCTGACTCGAAGTAAGGCCGGATATCCCTGCAGTGAATTGAATGCAGGCTCGTCTTGCATCTCCCAAGACGAAGGGTTGTCTGAATCCCCTGTGGAGACCACAGAGAAAGACCTAGTCCTCCGTCTCAACGCGAACGGAGGCCTCACATCCTTTGAAAACTCGAGACGTCCGCGGAGATCAATGCTTCCAAAGGAGACGATGCCTGACTCCTCTTGAAAATGGATAGGAGTCCCACGATCCGTGTGGCACGTGGAAAGGGACCCTGCGTCTCCCGCCTCACGTGGAGACGCGTCCCAATTGCCATGCCAAAACTCGAGGAGAATCCCGACGTGTCCCTCGCACCTAGGCTGGAGTCCTTACGTCGCTGTACAAACACGTATCTGGAAGAGCCCTCCCCGTCGTAACTCGAGAATACACCCCAGGTTCCGGCCGCAACTCGAGAAAAACCATGAGACTTCCCCCTCGCCGCGAGATGAGGATCGATTCCCCTGCACTGCGTGCAGAGCAATTCCGTGTTCCACATCAAACGTGAAAGGAGCCTTGATTTCCTTGACGGCACTCCAGAGAAAACCCAAGATCACTGTCTCAAGTCTAGAGGGATCCTGAGGTCACTGGAGCAACACGAAAGGGCTCTGTGGACCCCAAATCAACTCGAGATGAGAGCTTAGTCCCTGGCTTCGACTCAACAGGAATACCAACTTTCCAAAAGCACCTCAACAGGAGGCTTCTCTCAGCTACAGGTATGTGAGAGGGACCCTGAGTTTTTGGCCTCAAGTGGAATGGACACCGAGATGCTCTGACTCCAAGTAAGGCCGGATATCCCTGCAGTGAATTGAATGCAGGCTCGTCTTGCATCTCCCAAGACGAAGGGATGTCTGAATCCCCTGTGGAGACCACAGAGAAAGACCTAGTCCTCCGCCTCAAAGCGACCGGAGGCCTCACATCCTTGGAAAACTCGAGAGGTCTGCGGAGATCAATGCTTCCAAAGGAGACGATGCCTGACTCCTCTTGAAAATGGATAGGAGTCCCAGGATCCCTGTGGCACATGGAAAGGGACCCTGGGTCTCCCGCCTCACGTGGAGACGCGTCCCAATTGCCATGCCAAGACTCGAGGAAAATCCCGAGGTGTCCCTCGCACCTAGGCTGGAGTCCTTACGTCGCTGAACAAACACGTGTATGGAAGGGACCTCCCCGTCGTAACTCGAGAATATACCCCAGGTTCCGGCCGCAACTCGAGAAAAAGCATGAGACTTCCCCCTCGCCGCGAGATGAGGCCCGATTCCCCTGCACTGCATCCAGAACAATTCCGTGTTCCACATCAAACGTGAAAGGAGCCTTGATTTCCTTGATGACACTCCAGAGAAAACCCAAGATCACTGTCTCAAGTCTAGAGGGATTCTGAGGTCACTGGAGCAACACGAAAGGGCTCTGTGGACGCCAAATCAACTCGAGATGAGAGCTTACTCCCTGGCTTCGACTCAAGAGGAATATCAACTTTCCACAAGCACCTCAAGAGGAGGCTTCTCTCAGCTACAGGTATGTGAGAGGGACCCTGAGTTTGTGGCCTCAAGTGGAATGGACACCGAGATGCTCTGACTCTACGTAAGGCTGGATATCCCTGCAGTGAATTGAATGTAAGCTCGTCTTGCATCTCCCAAGACGAAGGGATGTCTGAATCCCCTGTGGAGACGACAGAGAAAGACCTAGTCCTCAGCCTCATCGAGACCGGAGGCTTCACATCCTTTGAAAAATCGAGAGGTCTGCGGAGATCAATGCTTCCAAAGGAGACGATGCCTGACTCCTCTTGAAAATGGATAGGAGTCCCAGGATCCCTGTGGCACGTGGAAAGGGACCCTGGGTCTCCCGCCTCACATGGAGACGCGTCCCTATTGCCATGCCAAGATTCGAGGAGAATCCCGAGGTGTCCCTCGCACCTAGGCAGGAGTCCTGACATCGCTGAACAAACACGTGTCTGGAAGGCATTCCCCGTCGTAACTCGAGAATATACCCCAGGTTCCGGGCGCAACTTGAGAAAAACCATGAGACTTCCCCCTCGACGCGACATGAGGCCCGATTCCCCTGCACTGCGTGCAGAGCAATTCCGTGTTCCACATCAAACGTGAAAGGAGCCTTGATTTCCTTGACGGCACTCCAGAGAAACCCCAAGATCACTGTCTCAAGTCTAGAGGGATCCTGAGGTCACTTTAGCAACACGAAAGGGCTCCGTGGACCCCAAATCAACTCGAGATGAGAGCTTAGTCCCTGGCTTTGACTCAAGAGGAATACCAACTTTCCACAAGCACCTCAAGAGGAGGCTTCTCTCAGCTACAGGTATGTGAGAGGGACCCTGAGTTTTTGGCCTCAAGTGGAATGGACACGGAGATGCTCTGACTCGAAGTAAGGCCGGATATCCATGCAGTGAATTGAATGCAGGCTCGTCTTGCATCTCCCAAGACCAACGGATGTCTGAATCCCCTGTGGAGACCACAGAGAAAGACCTAGTCCTCCGCCTCAACGCGATCGGAGGCCTCACATCCTTTGAAAACTCGAGAGGTCTGCGGAGATCAATGCTTGCAAAGGAGACGATGCCTGACTCCTCTTGAAAATGGATAGGAGTCCCAGGATCCCTGTGGCACTTGGAAAGGGACCCTGCGTCTCCCGCCTCACGTGGAGACACGTCCCAATTGCCATGCCAAGACTCAAGGAAAATCCCAAAGTGTCCCTCGCACATAGGCTGGAGTCCTGACGTCGCTGACCAAACACGTGTATGGAAGGGACCTCCCCGTCGTAACTCGAGAATATACCCCAGGTTCCGGCCTCGACTCGAGAAAAACCATGAGACTTCCCCCTCGCCGCGAGATGAGGCCCGATTCCCCTGCACTGCGTGCAGAGCAATTCCGTGTTCCACATCAAACGTGAAAGGAGCCTTGATTTCCTTGATGACACTCCAGAGAAAACCCAAGATCACTGTCTCAAGTCTAGAGGGATCCTGAGGTCACTGGAGCAACACGAAAGGGCTCCGTGGACCCCAAATCAACTCGAGATGAGAGCTTAGTCCCTGGCTTCAACTCAAGAGGAATACCAACTTTCCACAAGCACCTCAAGAGGAGGCTTCTCTCAGCTACAGGTATGTGAGAGGGACCCTGAGTTTGTGGCCTCAAGTGGAATGGACACCGAGATGCTCTGACTCGAAGTAAGGCCGGATATCCCTGCAGTGAATTGAATGCCGGCTCGTCTTGCATCTCCCAAGACGAAGGGATGTCTGAAGCCCCTGTGGAGACCTTAGAGAAAAATCTAGTCCTCCGCCTCATTGCGACCGGAGGCCTCACATCCTTTGAAAACTCGAGAGGTCCGCGGAGATCAATGCTTCCAAAGGAGACGATGCCTGACTCCTCTTGAAAATGGATAGGAGCCCCAGATTCCCTGTGGCACGTCGAAAGGGACCCTGGGTCTCACGCCTCACGTGGAGACGCGTCTCAATTGCCATGCCAAGACTCGAAGAGAATCCCGAGGTGTCCCTCGCACCTAGGCAGGAGTCCTGACGTCGATGAACAAACACGTGTCTGGAAGGGCCCTTCCCGTCGTAACTGGAGAATATACCCAGGTCCCGGCCGCAACTCGAGAAAAACCATGAGACTTCCCCCTCGCCGCGAGATGAGGCCCGATTCCCCTGCACTGCGTGCAGAGCAATTCCATGTTCCACATCAAACGTGAAAGGAGCCTTGATTTCCTTGATGGCACTCCAGAGAAAACCCAAGATCACTGTCTCAAGTCTAGAGGGATCCTGAGGTCACTGGAGCAACACGAAAGGGCTCCGTGGACCCCAAATCAACTCGAGATGAGAGCTTAGTCCCTGGCTTCGACTCAAGAGGAATACCAACTTTCCACAAGCACCTCAAGAGGAGGCTTCTCTCAGCTACAGGTATGTGAGAGGGACCCTGAGTTTGTGGCCTCAAGTGGAATGGACACCGAGATGCTCTGACTCTACGTAAGGCCGGATATCCCTGCAGTGAATTGAATGCAGGCTCGTCTTCCATCTCCCAAGATGAAGGGATGTCTGAATCACCTGTGGAGACCACAGAGAAGACCTAGTTCTCCACCTCTTCACGACTGGAGGCCTCACATCCTTTGAAAACTCGAGACGTCCACGGAGATCAATGCTTCCAAAGGAGACGATGCCTGACTCCTCTTGAAAATGGATAGGAGTCCCAGGATCCCTGTGGCACGTGGAAAGGGACCCTGGGTCTCCCGCCTCACGTGGAGACGCGTCCCAATTGCCATGCCAAGGCTCGAGGAGAATCCCGAGGTGTCCCTCGCACCTAGCCAGGAGTCCTGACATCGCTGAACAAACACGTGTCTGGAAGGGCCCTCCCCGTCGTAACTCGAGAATATACCCCAGGTTCCGGCCGCAACTCGAGAAAAACCATGAGACTTCCCCCTCGCCGCGAGATGAGGCCCAATTCCCCTGCACTGCGTGCACAGCAATTCCGTGTTCCACATCAAATGTGAAAGGAGCCTTGATTTCCTTGCTGGCACTCCAGAGAAAACCCAAGATCACTGTCTCAAGTCTAGAGGGATCCTGAGGTCACTGGAGCAACACGAAAGGGCTCCGTGGACCCCAAATCAACTCGAGATGAGAGCTTAGTCCCTGGCTTCGACTCAAGAGGAATACCAACTTTCCACAAGCACCTCAAGAGGAGGCTTCTCTCAGCTACAGGTATGTGAGAGGGACCCTGAGTTTGTGGCCTCAAGTGGAATGGACACCGAGATGCTCTGACTCGAAGTAAGGCGGATATCCCTGCAGTGAATTGAATGCAGGCTCGTCTTGCATCTCCCAAGACGAAGGGTTGTCTGAATCCCCTGTGGAGACCACAGAGAAAGACCTAGTCCTCCGCCTCAACGCAACCGGAGGCCTCATATCCTTTGAAAACTCGAGAGGTCTGCGGAGATCAATACTTCCAAAGGAGACGATGCCTGACACCTCTTGAAAATGGATAGGAGTCCCAGGATCCCTGTGGCACGTGGAAAGGGACACTGGGTCTCCCGCCTCACGTGGAGACGCATCCCAATTGCCATGCCAAGACTCGAGGAGAATCCCGAGGTGTCCCTCGCACCTAGGCAGGAGTCCTGACTTCACTGAACAAACACGTGTCTGGAAAGGCCCTCCCCGTTGTAACTCGAGAATATAGCCCAGTTTCCGGCCGCAACTCGAGAAAAACCCTGAGACTTCCCCCTCGCCGTGAGATGAGGCCCGATTCCCCTGCACTGCGTGCAGAGCAATTCTGTGTTCCACATCAAACGTGAAAGGAGCCTTGATTTCCTTGATGGCACTCCAGAGAAAACCCAAGATCACTGTCTCAAGTCTAGACGGATGTTGAGGTCACTGTAGCAACATGAAAGGGCTCCGGGACCCCAAATCAACTCGAGATGAGAGCTTAGTCCCTGGCTTCGAATCAAGAGGAATATCAACTTTCCACAAGCACCTCAAGAGGAGGCTTCTCTCAGCTACAGGTATGTGAGAGGGACCCTGAGTTTGTGGCCTCAAGTGGAATGGACACCGAGATGCTCTGACTCGAAGTAAGGCCGGATATCCCTGCAGCGAATTGAATGCAGGCTCGTCTTGCATCTCCCAAGACGAAGGGATGTCTGAATCCCCTGTGGAGACCACAGAGAAAGACCTAACTTTCTGCCTCATTGCGACCAGAGGCCTCACATCCTTTGAAAATTCGAGAGGTCCGCGGAGATCAATGCTTCCAAAGGAGACGATGCCTGAATCCTCTTGAAAATGGATAGGTGTCCCAGGATCCCTGTGGCACGTGGAAAGGGACCCTGGGTCTCCCGCCTCACATGGAGACGCGTCCCCATTGCCATGCCAAGACTCGAGGAGAATACCCGAGGTGTCCCTCGCACCTAGGCAGGAGTCCTGACGTCGCTGAACAAACACGTGTCTGGAAGGGCCCTCCCCGTCGTAACTCGAGAATATACCCCAGGTTCCGGCCGCAACTCGAGAAAAACCATGAGACTTCCCCCTCGCCGCTGGATGAAGCCCGATTCCCCTGAACTGCATGCAGAACAATTCCGTGTTCCACATCAAACGTGAAAGGAGCCTTGATTTCCTTGATGGCACTCCAGAGAAAACCCAAGATCACTGTCTCAAGTCTAGAGGGATCCTGATGTCACTGGAGCAACACGAAAGGGCTCCGTGGACCCCAAATCAACTCGAGATGAGAGCTTAGTCCCTGGCTTCGACTCAAGAGGAATTCCAACTTTCCACAAGCACCTCAAGGGGAGGCTTCTCTCAGCTACAGGTATGTGAGAGGGACCCTGAAATTGTGGCCTCAAGTGGAATGGACACCGAGATGCTCTGACTCGAAGTAAGGCCGGATATCCCTGCAGTGAATTGAATGCAGGCTCGTCTTGCATCTCCCAAGACGAAGGGATGTCTGAATCCCCTGTGGAGACCACAGAGAAAGACCGAGTTCTCCGTCTCATCGCGACCGGAGGCCTCACATCCTTTGAAAACTCTAGAAGTCCGCGGAGGTCAATGCTTCCAAAGGAGACGATGCCTGACTCCTCTTGAAAATGGATAGGAGTCCCAGGATCCCTGTGGCACGGGGAAAGGGACACTGGGTCTCCCGCCTCACGTGGAGACGCGTCCCAATTGCCATGCCAAGACTCGAGGAGAATCCCGAGGTGTCCCTCGCACCTAGGCAGAAGTCCTGACGTCGCTGAACAAACACATGTCTGGAAGGGCCCTCCCCGTCGTAACTCGAGAATATACCCCAGGTTCGGGCCGCAACTTGAGAAAAATCATGAGATTTCCCCCTCGCCGCGAGTTGAGGCCCGATTCCCCTGCACTGCATGCAGCGCAATTCCGTGTTACAGATGAAACATGAAAGGAGCCTTGATTTCCTTGATGACACTCCAGAGAAAACCCAAGATCACTGTCTCAAGTCTAGAGGGATCCTGAGGTCACTGGACCAACAGGAAAGGTCTACGTGGACCGAAATACACTCGAGATGAGAGCTTAGTCCCTGGCTTAGACTCAAGAGGAATACCAACTTTCCACAAGCACCACGAGAGGAGGCTTCTCTCAGCTACATGTATATTTGAGTGACCCCGAGTTTGTGGCCTCAAGTGGAATGGACACCGGGATGCTCTGACTCGAAGTAAGGCCGGATATCCCTGCAGTGAATTGAATGCAGGCTCGTCTTGCATCTCCCAAGATGAAGGGATGTCTGAATCCCCTGTGGAGACCACAGAGAAAAACCTAATTCTCCGCCTCATCGCGAGCGGAGGCCTCACATCCTTTGAAAACTCGAGAGGTCCACGGTGATCAATGTTTCCAAAGGAGACGATGCCTGACTCCTCTTGAAAATGGATAGTAGTCCCAGGATCCCTGTGGCACGTGGAAAGGGACCCTGGGTCTCCCGCCTCACGTGGAGACGCGTCCCAATTGCCATGCCAAGACTCGAGGAGTATCCCGAGTTGTCCCTCGCACCTAGGCAGGGGTCCTAACGTCGCTGAACAAACACGTTTCTGGAAGGGCCACCCACGTCGTAACTCGAGAATATACCCCAGGATCCGTCCACAAGTGGAGTAAAACCATGATACTTCCGCCTCGCCGCGAGATGAGGCCCGATTCCCCTGCACTGCGTGCAGAGCAATTCCGTGTTCCACATCAAACGTGAAAGGAGCCTTGATTTCCCTATGGCACTCCAGAGAAAACTCAAGATGACTGTCTCAAGTCTAGAGGGATCCTGAGGTCACTGTAGCAACATGAAAGGGCTCCGTGGACCCCAAATCAACTCGAGATGAGAGCTTAGTCCCTGGCTTCGACTCAAGAGGAATACCAACTTTCCACAAGCACCTCAAGAGGAGGCTTCTCTCAGCTACAGGTATGTGAGAGGGACCCTGAGTTTGTGGCCTAAAGTGGAATGGACACCGGGATGTTCTGACTCGAAGTAAGGCCTGATATCCCTGCAGTGAATTGAATGGAGGCTCGCCTTGCATCTCCCAAGACGAAGGGATGTCTGAATCCCCTGTGGAGACCACAGAGAAAGACCTAGTTCTCCGCCTCATTGCGAACGGACGCCTCACATCCTTTGAAAATTCAAGAGGTCCGCGGAGATCAATGCTTTCAAAGGAGACGATGCCTGACTCCTCTTGAAAATGGATAGGAGTCCCAGGATCCCTGTGGCACGTGGAAAGGGACCCTGGGTCTCCCGCCTCACGTGGAGACGCGTCCCCATTGCCATTCCAAGACTCGAGGAGAATCCCGAGGTGTCCCTCGCACCTAGGCAGGAGTCCTGACGTCGCTGAACAAACACGTGTCTGGAAGGGCCCTCCCCGTCGTAACTCGAGAATATACCCCAGGTTCCGGCCGCAACTCGAGAAAAACCATGAGACTTCCCCCTCGCCGCTGGATGAAGCCCGATTCCCCTGAACTGCGTGCAGAACAATTCTGTTTTCCACATCAAACGTGAAAGGAGCCTTGATTTCCTTGATGGCACTCCAGAGAAAACCCAAGATCACTGTCTCAAGTCTAGAGGGATCCTGAGGTCACTGGAGCAACACGAAAGGGCTCCGTGGACCCCAAATCAACTCGAGATGAGAGCTTAGTCCCTGGCTTCGACTCAAGAGGAATACCACCTTTCCACAAGCACCTCAAGGGGAGGCTTCTCTCAGCTACAGGTATGTGAGAGGGACCCTGAGTTTGTGGCCTCAAGTGGAATGGACACCGAGATGCTCTGACTCGAAGTAAGGCCGGATATCCCTGCAGTGAATTGAATGCCGGCTCGTCTTGCATCTCCCAAGACGAAGGGATGTCTGAATCCCCTGTGGAGACCACAGAGAAAGACCGAGTTCTCCGCCTCATCGCGACCGGAGGCCTCACATCCTTTGAAAACTCTAGAGGTCCGCGGAGATCAATGTTTCCAAAGGAGACGATGCCTGACTCCTCTTGAAAATGGATAGGAGTCCCAGGATCCCTGTGGCACGGGGAAAGGGACCCTGGGTCTCCCGCCTCACGTGGAGACGCGTCCCAATTGCCATGCCAAGACTCGAGGAGAATCCCGAGGTGTCCCTCGCACCTAGGCAGGAGTCCTGACGTCGCTGAACAAACACATGTCTGGAAGGGCCCTCCCCGTCGTAACTCGAGAATATACCCCAGGTTCGGGCCGCAACTCGAGAAAAACCATGAGATTTCCCCCTCGCCGCGAGTTGAGGCCCGATTCCCCTGCACTGCATGCAGCGCAATTCCGTGTTCGACATGAAACGTGAAAGGAGCCTTGATTTCCTTGATGACACTCCAGAGAAAACCCAAGATCACTGTCTCAAGTCTAGAGGGATCCTGAGGTCACTGGACCAACAGGAAATGTCTACGTGGACCGAAATACACTCGAGATGAGACCTTAGTCCTTGGCTTAGACTCAAGAGGAATACCAACTTTTCACAAGCACCTCAAGAGGAGGCTTCTCTCAGCTACATGTATATTTGAGGGACCCCGAGTTTGTGGCCTCAAGTGGAATGGACACCGGGATGCTCTGACTCGAAGTAAGGCCGGATATCCCTGCAGTGAATTGAATGCAGGCTCGTCTTGCATCTCCCAAGACGAAGGGATGTCTGAATCCCCTGTGGAGACCACAGAGAAAAACCTAATTCTCCGCCTCATCGCGAGCGGAGGCCTCACATCCTTTGAAAACTCGAGAGGTCCACGGAGATCAATGCTTCCAAAGGAGACGATGCCTGACTCCTCTTGAAAATGGATAGTAGTCCCAGGATCCCTGTGGCACGTGGAAAGGGACCCTGCGTCTCCCGCCTCACGTGGAGACGCGTCCCAATTGCCATGCCAAGACTCGAGGAGTATCCCGAGTTGTCCCTCGCACCTAGGCAGGGGTCCTGACGTCGCTGTACAAACACGTTTCTGGAAGGGCCACCCACGTCGTAACTCGAGAATATACCCCAGGATCCGTCCACAAGTGGAGTAAAACCATGAGACTTCCGCCTCGCCGCGAGATGAGGCCCGATTCCCCTGCACTGCGTGCAGAGCAATTCCGTGTTCCACATCAAACGTGAAAGGAGCCTTGATTTCCTAGATGGCACTCCAGAGAAAACCCAAGATGACTGTCTCAAGTCTAGAGGGATCCTGAGGTCACTGTAGCAACATGAAAGGGCTCCGTGGACCCCAAATCAACTCGAGATGAGAGCTTAGTCCCTGGCTTCGACTCAAGAGGAATACCAACTTTCCACAAGCACCTAAAGAGGAGGCTTCTCTCAGCTACAGGTATGTGAGAGGGACCCTGAGTTTGTGGCCTAAAGTGGAATGGACACCGAGATGTTCTGACTCGAAGTAAGGCCTGATATCTCGGCAGTGAATTGAATGCAGGCTCGCCTTGCATCTCCCAAGACGAAGGGATGTCTGAATCCCCTGTGGAGACCACAGAGAAAGACCTAGGTCTCCGCCTCATCGCGAACGGAGGCCTCACATCCTTTGAAAATTCAAGAGGTCCGCGGAGATCAATGCTTTCAAAGGAGACGATGCCTGACTCCTCTTGAAAATGGATAGGAGTCCCACGACCCCTGTGGCACGTGGAAAGGGACCCTGGGTCTCCCGCCTCACGTGTAGACGCGTCCCAATTGCCATGCCAAGACTCGCGGAGAATCCCGAGGTGTCCCTCGCACCTAGGCAGGAGTGCTGACGTCGCTGAACAAACACGTGTCTGGAAGGGCCCTCCCCGTCATAACTCGGGAATATACCCCAGGTTCCAGCCGCAACTCGAGAAAAACCATGAGACTTCCCCCTCGCCGCGAGATGAGGCCCGATTCCCCTGCACTGCGTGCAGAGCAATTCCGTGTTCGACATCAAACGGGAAAGGAGCCTTGATTTCCTTGATGGCACTCCAGAGAAAACCCAAGATCACTGTCTCAAGTCTATAGGGATCCTGAGGTCACTGGAGCAACACGAAAGGGCTCCGTGGACCCCAAATCAACTCGAAATGAGAGCTTAGTTCCTGGCTTAGACTCAAGAGGAATACCAACTTTCCACAAGCACCTCAAGAGGAGGCTTCTCTCAGCTACAGGTATGTGAGAGGGACCCTGAGTTTGTGGCCTCAAGTGCAATGGACACCGAGATGCTCTGACTCGAAGTAAGGCCGGATATCCCTGCAGTGAATTGAATGCAGGCTCGTCTTGCATCTCCCAAGACGAAGGGATGTCTGAATCCCCTGTGGAGACCACAGAGAAAGACCAAATCATCCGCCTCATCGTGACCGGAGGCCTCACATCATTTGAAAACTCGAGAGGTCTGCAGAGATCAATGCTTCCAAAGGAGACGATGTCTGACTCCTCTTGAAAATGGATAGGAGTCCCAGGATCACTGTGGCACGTGGAAAGGGACCCTGGGTCTCCCGCCTCACGTGGAGACGCGTCCCAATTGCCATGCCAAGACTCGAGGAGAATCCCGAAGTGTCCATCGCACCTAGGAAGGAGTCCTGACGTCGCTGAACAAACACGTGTCTGGAAGGGCCCTCCCCGTCGTAACTCGAGAATATACCCCAGGTTCCGGCCGCAACTCGAGAAAAACCATGAGACTTCCCCCTCGCCACGAGATGAGGCCCGATTCCCCTGCACTGCGTGCAGAGCAATTCCGTGTTCCACATCAAACGTGAAAGGAGCCTTGATTTCCTTGATGGCACTCCAGAGAAAACCCAAGATCACTGTCTCAAGTCTAGAGGGATCCTGAGGTCACTGGAGCAATACGAAAGGGCTCCGTGGACCCCAAATGAACTTGTGATGAGAGCTTAGTCCCTGGCTTCGACTCAAGAGGAATACCAACTTTCCACAAGCACCTCAAGAGGAGGCTTCTCGCAGCTACAGTTATGTGAGAGGGACCCTGAATTTGTGGCCGCAAGTGCAATGGACACCGAGATGCTCTGACTCGAAGTAAGGCCGGATATCCCTGCAGTGAATTGAATGCAGGCTCGTCTTGCATCTCCCAAGACGAAGGGATGTCTGAATCCCCTGTGGAGACCACAGAGAAAGACCTAGTCCTCCGCCTCATCGTGACCGGAGGCCTCATATCCTTTGAAAACTCGAGAGGTCTGCAGAGATCAATGCTTCCAAAGGAGACAATGCCTGACTCCTCTTGAAAATGCATAGCAGTCCAAAGATCCCTATGGCACGTGGAAAGGGACCCTGGGTCTCCCGCCTCACGTGGAGACGCGTCCCAATTGCCATGCCAAGACTCGAGGAGAATCCTGAGGAGTCCCTCGCACCAAGGCAGGAGTCCTGACGTCGCGGAACAAACACGTGTCTGGAAGGGCCCTCCCCGTTGTAACTCGAGAATATACCCCAGGTCCTGGCTGCAACTCGAGAAAAACCATGAGACTTCCCCCTCGCCGCGAGATGAGGGCCGATTTCCCTGCACTGCTTGCAGAGCAGTTCCGTGTTCCACATCAAACGTGAAAGGAGCCTTGATTTCCTTGATGGCACTCCAGAGAAAACCCAAGATCACTGTCTCAAGTCTAGAGGCATCCTGAGGTCACTGGAGCACCACGAAAGGGCTCCGTTGACCCCAAATCAACTCGAGATGAGAGCTTAGTCCCTGGCTTCGAGACAAGAGGAATACCAAGTTTCCACAAGCACATCAAGACGAGGCTTCTCTCAGCTACAGGTATGTGAGAGGGACCCTGAGTTTGTGGCCTCAGGTGGAATGGACACCGAGATGCTCTGACTCGAAGTAAGGCCGGATATCCGTGCAGTGAATTGAGTGCAGGCTCGTCTTGCATCTCCCAAGACGAAGGGATGTCTGAATCCCCTGTGGAGACCACAGAGAAATACCTAGTTCTCCTCCTCATTGCGACCGGAGGCCTCCCATCTTTGAAAACTCGAGAGGTCCGCGGAGATCAATGCTTCCAAAGGAGACGATGCCTGACTCCTCTTGAAAATGGATAGGAGTTCCAGGATCCCTGTGGCACGTGGAAAGGGACCCTGGGTCTCCCGCGTCACGTGGAGACGCGTCCCAATTGCCATACCAAGACTCGAGGAGAATCCCGAGATGTCCCTCGCACCTAGGCAGGAGTCCTGACGTCGCTGAACAAACACGTGTCTGGAAGGGCCTTCCCCATCGTAACTCGAGAATATACCCCAGGTTCGGGCCGCAACTCGAGAAAAACCATGAGATTTCCCGTTCGCCGTGAGTTGAGGCCCGATTCCCCTGCACTGCATGCAGAGCAATTCCGTGTTCCACATCAAACGTGAAAGGAGCCTTGATTTCTTTGATGGCACTCCAGAGAAAACCCAAGATCACTGTCTCAAGTCTAGAGGGATCCTGAGGTCACTGGACCAACAGGAAAGGGCTCCGTGGACCCCAAATCAACTCGAGATGAGAGCTTAGTCCCTGGCTTCGACTCAAGAGGAATACCAACTTTCCACAAGCACCTCAAGAGGAGGCTTCTCTCAGCTACAGGAATGTGGGAGGGACCCTGAGTTTGTGGCCTCAAGTGGAATGGACACCGAGATGCTCTGACTCGAAATAAGGCCGGATATCCCTGCAGTGAATGGAATGCAGGCTCGTCTTGCATCTCCCAAGACGAAGGGATGTCTGAAACCCCTGTGCAGACCACAGAGAAAGACATAGTCCTCCTCCTCATCACGACCTGTGGCCTCACATTCTTTGAAAACTCGAGAGGTCAGCGGAGATCAATGCTTCCAAAGGAGACGATGCCTGACTCCTCTTGAAAATGGATAGGAGTTCCACGATCCCTGTGGCACGTGGAAAGGGACCCTGGGTCTCCCGGCTCACGTGGAGACGCGTCCCAATTGCCATTCCAAGACTCGCGGAGAATCCCGAGGTGTCCCTCGCACCTAGGCAGGAGTGCTGACGTCGCTGAACAAACACGTGTCTGGAAGGGCCCTCCCCGTCATAACTCGGGAATATACCCCAGGTTCCAGCCGCAACTCGAGAAAAACCATGAGACTTCCCCCTCGCCGCGAGATGAGGCCCGATTCCCCTGCACTGCGTGCAGAGCAATTCCGTGTTCCACATCAAACGGGAAAGGAGCCTTGATTTCCTTGATGGCACTCCAGAGAAAACCCAAGATCACTGTCTCAAGTCTAGAGGGATCCTGAGGTCACTGGAGCAACACGAAAGGGCTCCGTGGACCCCAAATCAACTCGAGATGAGAGCTTAGTCCCCGGCTTCGACTCGAGAGGAATACCAACTTTCCACAAGCACCTCAAGAGGAGGCTTCTCTCAGCTACAGGTATGTGAGAGGGACCCTGAGTTTGTGGCCTCAAGTGCAATGGACACCGAGATGCTCTGACTCGAAGTAAGGCCGGATATCCCTGCAGTGAATTGAATGCAGGCTCGTCTTGCATCTCCCAAGACGAAGGGATGTCTGAATCCCCTGTGGAGACCACAGAGAAAGACCAAGTCATCTGCCTCATCGTGACCGGAGACCTCACATCATTTGAAAACTCGAGAGGTCTGCAGAGATCAATGCTTCCAAAGGAGACTATGTCTGACTCCTCTTGAAAATGGATAGGAGTCCCAGGATCACTGTGGCACGTAGAAAGGGACCCTGGGTCTCCCGCCTCACGTGGAGACGCGTCCCAATTGCCATGCCAAGACTCGAGGAGAATCCCGAAGTGTCCCTCGCACCTAGGAAGGAGTCCTGACGTCGCTGAACAAACACATGTCTGGAAGGGCCCTCCCCGTCGTAACTCGAGAATATACCCCAGGTTCCGGCCGCAACTCGAGAAAAACCATGAGACTTCCCCCTCGCCGCGAGATGAGGCCCGATTCCCCTGCACTGCGTGCAGAGCAATTCCATGTTCCACATCAAACGTGAAAGGAGCCTTGATTTCCTTGATGGCACTCCAGAGAAAACCCAAGATCACTGTCTCAAGTCTAGAGGGATCCTGAGGTCACTGGAGCAATACGAAAGGGCTCCGTGGACCCCAAATCAACTTGTGATGAGAGCTTAGTCCCTGGCTTCGACTCAAGAGGAATACCAACTTTCCACAAGCACCTCAAGAGGAGGCTTCTCTCAGCTACAGTTATGTGAGAGGGACCCTGAGTTTGTGGCCTCAAGTGCAATGGACACCGAGATGCTCTGACTCGAAGTAAGGCCGGATATCCCTGCAGTGAATTGAATGCAGGCTCGTCTTGCATCTCCCAAGACGAAGGGATGTCTGAATCCCCTGTGGAGACCACAGAGAAAGACCTAGTCCTCCGCCTCATCGTGACCGGAGGCCTCATATCCTTTGAAAACTCGAGAGGTCTGCAGAGATCAATGCTTCCAAAGGAGACGATGCCTGACTCCTCTTGAAAATGCATAGGAGTCCCAGGATCCCTATGGCACGTGGAAAGGGACCCTGGGTCTCCCGCCTCACGTGGAGACGCGTCCCAATTGCCATGCCAAGACTCGAGGAGAATCCTGAGGAGTCCCTCGCACCAAGGCAGGAGTCCTGACGTCGCTGAACAAACACGTGTCTGGAAGGGCCCTCCCCGTTGTAACTCGAGAATATACCCCAGGTCCTGGCTGCAACTCGAGAAAAACCATGAGACTTCCCCCTCGCCGCGAGATGAGGGCCGATTTCCCTGCACTGCTTGCAGAGCAGTTCCGTGTTCCACATCAAAGGTGAAAGGAGCCTTGATTTCCTTGATGGCACTCCAGAGAAAACCCAAGATCACTGTCTCAAGTCTAGAGGCATCCTGAGGTCACTGGAGCACCACGAAAGGGCTCCGTGGACCCCAAATCAACTCGAGATGAGAGCTTAGTCCCTGGCTTCGAGACAAGAGGAATACCAAGTTTCCACAAGCACATCAAGACGAGGCTTCTCTCAGCTACAGGTATGTGAGAGGGACCCTGAGTTTATGGCCTCAGGTGGAATGGACACCGAGATGCTCTGACTCGAAGTAAGGCCGGATATCCGTGCAGTGAATTGAGTGCAGGCTCGTCTTGCATCTCCCAAGACGAAGGGATGTCTGAATCCCCTGTGGAGACCACAGAGAAATACCTAGTTCTCCTCCTCATTGCGACCGGAGGACTCCCATCTTTGAAAACTCGAGAGGTCCGCGGAGATCAATGCTTCCAAAGGAGACGATGCCTGACTCCTCTTGAAAAAGGATAGGAGTCCCAGGATGCCTGTGGCACGTGGAAAGGGACTCTGGGTCTCCCGCCTCACGTGGAGACGCGTCCCAATTGCCATGCCAAGACTCGAGGAGAATCCCGGGGTGTCCCTCGCACCTAGGCAGGAGTCCTGACGTCGCTGAACAAACACGTGTCTGGAAGGGCCCTCCCCGTCGTAACTCGAGAATATACTCCAGGTTCCGGCCGCAACTCGAGAAAAACCATGAGACTTTCCCCTCGCCGCGATATGAGGCCCGATTCCCCTGCACTGCGTGCAGAGCAATTCCGTGTTCCACATCAAACCTGAAAGGAGCCTTGATTTCCTTGATGGCACTCCTGAGAAAACCCAGGATCACTGTCTCAAGTCTAGAGGGATCCTGAGGTCACTGGAGCAACACGAAAGGGCTCCGTGGACCACAAATCAACTCGAGATGAGAGCTTAGTACCTGGCTTCGATGCAAGAGGAATACCAAATCTCCACAAGCACCCCAAGAGGAGGGTTCTCTCAGCCACAGGTATGTGACAAGGACCCTGAGTTTGTGGCCTCAAGTGCAATGGACACCGAGATGCTCTGACTCGAAGTAAGGCCGGATATCCCTGCAGTGAATTGAATGCAGGCTCGTCTTGCATCTCTCAAGACGAAGCAATGTCTGAATCCCCTGTGGAGACCACAGAGAAAGACCTACTTCTCCGCCTCATTGCGACCGGAGGCCTCACATCCTTTGAAAACTCAAGAGGTTCGCGGAGATCAATGCTTCCAAAGGAGACAATGCCTGACTCTTCTTGAAAATAGATAGGAGTCCCAGGATCCCTGTGGCACTTGGAAAGGGACCCTGGGTCTCCCGCCTCAAGTGGAGACGCGTCCCAATTGCCATGCCAAGACTCGAGGAGAATCCCGAGGTGTCCCTCGCACCTAGGCAGGAGTCCTGACGTCGCTGAATAAACACGTGTCTGGAAGGGCCCTCCCCGTCGTAACTCGAGAATATACCCCAGGTTCCGGCCGCAACTCGAGAAAAACCATGAGACTTCCCCCTCGCCAATACATGAGGCCCGATTACACTGCACTGCATGCAGAGCAATTCCGTATTCCACATCAAAAATGAAAGGAGCCTTGATTTCTTTGATGGCACGCCAGAGAAAACCCAAGATCACTGTCTCAAGTCTAGAGGGATCCTGAGGTCACTGGAGCAACACGAAAGGACTCCGTGGACCCGAAATCAACTCGAGATGAGAGCTTAGTCCCTGGCTTAGACTCAAGAGGAATACCAACTTTCCACAAGCACCTCAAGAGGAGGCTTCTCTGAGCTAATGGTATGTGAGAGGGACCCTGAGTTTGTGGCCTCAAGTGGAATGGACACCGAGATGCTCTGACTGGAAATAAGGCCGGATATCCCTGCAGTGAATGGAATGCAGGCTCGTCTTGCATCTCCCAAGACGAAGGGATGTCTGAAACCCCTGTGCAGACCACAGAGAAAGACCTAGTCCTCCTCCTCATCGCGACCTGTGGCCTCACATTCTTTGAAAACTCGAGAGGTCCGCGGAGATCAATGCTTCAAAAGGAGACGATGCCTGACTCCTCTTGAAAATGGATAGGAGTCCCAGGATCCCTGTGGCACGTGGAAAGGGACCCTGGGTCTTCCGCCTCACGTGGAGACGCGTCCCAATTGCCATGCCAAGACTCGAGGAGAATCCCGAGGTATCCCTCGCACCTAGGCAGGAGTGCTGACGTCGCTGAACAAACACGTGTCTGGGAGGGCCCTCCCCGTCATAACTCGAGAATATAACCCAGGTTCCGGCCGCAACTCGAGAAAAACCATGAGACTTCCCCCTCGCCGCGAGATGAGGCCCGATTTCCCTGCACTGCGTGCAGAGCAATTCCTGTTCCACATCAAACGGGAAAGGAGCCTTGATTTCCTTGATGGCACTCCAGAGAAAACCCAAGATCACTGTCTCAAGTCTAGAGGGATCCTGAGGTCACTAGAGCAACACGAAAGGGCTCCGTGGACCCCAAATCAACTCGTGATGAGAGCTTAGTCCCTCGCTTCGACTCAAGAGGAATACCAACTTTCCACAAGCACCTCAAGAGGAGGCTTCTCCCAGCTACAGTTATGTGAGAGGGACCCTGAGTTTGTGGCCTCAAGTGCAATGGACACCGAGATGCTCTGACTCGAAGTAAGGCCGGATATCCCTGCAGTGAATTGAATGCAGGCTCGTCTTGCATCTCCCAAGACGAAGGGATGTCTGAATCCCCTGTGGAGACCACAGAGAAAGACCTAGTCCTCCGCCTCATCGTGATCGGAGGCCTCATATCCTTTGAAAACTCGAGAGGTCTGCAGAGATCAATGCTTCCAAAGGAGACGATGCCTGACTCCTCTGGAAAATGCATAGGAGTCCCAGGATCCCTGTGGCACGTGGAAAGGGACCCTGGGTCTCCCGCCTCACGTGGAGACGCGTCCCAATTGCCATGCCAAGACTCGAGGAGAATCCCGAGGTGTCCCTCGCACCAAGGCAGGAGTCCTGACGTCGCTGAACAAACACGTGTCTGGAAGGGCCCTCCCCGTTGTAACTCGAGAATATACCCCAGGTCCTGGCTGCAACTCGAGAAAAACCATGAGACTTCCCCCTCGCCGCGAGATGAGGGCCGATTTCCCTGCACTGCTTGCAGAGCAGTTCCGTGTTCCACATCAAACGTGAAAGGAGCCTTGATTTCCTTGATGGCACTCCAGAGAAAACCCAAGATCACTGTCTCAAGTCTAGAGGGATCCTGAGGTCACTGGAGCACCAAGAAAGGGCTCCGTGGACCCCAAATCAACTCGAGATGAGAGCTTAGTCGCTGGCTTCGAGTCAAGAGGAATACAAAGTTTCCACAAGCACATCAAGACGAGGCTTCTCTCAGCTACAGGTATGTGAGAGGGACCCTGAGTTTGTGGCCTCAGGTGGAATGGACACCGAGATGCTCTGACTCGAAGTAAGGCCGGATATCCGTGCAGTGAATTGAGTGCAGGCTCGTCTTGCATCTCCCAAGACGAAGGGATGTCTGAATCCCCTGTGGAGACCACAGAGAAATACCTAGTTCTCCGCCTCATCGCGAGCGGAGGCCTCACATCCTTTGAAAACTCGAGAGGTGCGCGGAGATCAATGCTTCCAAAGGAGACGATGCCTGACTCTTCTTGAAAATGCATAGGAGACCCAGGATCCCTGTGGCACGTGGAAAGGGACCCTGGGTCTCCCGTCTCACATGGGGACGCGTCCCAATTGCCATGCCAAGACTCGAGGAGAACCCCGAGGTGTCCTTCACACCTAGGCAGGAGTCCTGACGTCGCTGAACAAACACGTGTCTGGAAGGGCCCTCCCCGTCGTAACTCAAGAATATACCCCAAGTTCTGGCCACAACTCTAGAAAAATTATGAGACTTCCCCCTCGCCGCGAGATGAGGCCAGATTTCACTGCAGTGCGTGCAGAGCAATTCCGTGTTCCACATCAAATGAGAAAGGACCCTTGATTTCCTTGATGGAACTCCAGAGAAAACCCAAGATCACTGTCTCAAGTCTAGAGGGATCCTGAGGTCACTGGAGCAACAGGAAAGGGCTCCGTGGACCCCAAATGAACTCGAGATGCGAGCTTAGTCCCTGGCTTCGACTCAAGAGGAATACCAACTTTCCACAAGCACCTCAAGAGGAGGCTTCTCTCAGCTACAAGTATGTGAGAGTTACACTGAGTTTGTGGCCACAAGTGGAATGGACACCGAGAGGCTCTGACTCGAAGTAAGGCCGGATATCCCTGCAGTGAATTGAATGCAGGCTCGTCTTGCATCTCCCAAGACGAAGGGATGTCTAAATCGACTGTGGAGACCACAGAGAAAGAACTAGTTCTCCGCCTCATCGCGACCAGAAGCCTCACATCCTTTGAAAACTCGAGAGGTCCGCGGAGATCAATGCTTCCAAAGGAGACGATGCCTGACTCCTCTTGAAAATGGATAGGAGTCCCAGGATCCCTGTGGAAGGTGGAAAGGGGCCCTTGGTCTCCCGCCTCACGTGGAGACGCGTCCCAATTGCCATGGCAAGACTCGAGGAGAATCCCGAGGTGTCCCTCGCCCCTAGGCAGGCGTCCTGAGGTCGCTGAACAAACACGTGTATGGAAAGACCCTCCCCGTCGTAAATCGAGAATATACCGCAGGTTCCGGCCGCAACTCGAGAACAACCATGAGACTTCCCACTCGCCGCGAAAAGAGGCCCGATTCCTCTGCACTGCGTGCAGAGCAATTCCGTGTTCCACATCAAACGTGAAAGGAGCCTTGATTTCCTTGATGGCACTCCATACAAAACCCAAGATCACTGTCTAAAGTCTAGAGGGATCGTGAGGTCACTGTAGCAACAAGACAGGGCTCCGTGGACCCCAAATCAACTCGAGATGAGAGCTTAGTCCCTGGCTTCGACTCAAGGGGAATACCAACTTTCCACAAGCACCTGAAGAGGAGGCTTCTCTCAGCTACAGGTATGTGAGAGGGACCCTGAGTTTGTGGCCTCAAGTGGAATGGACACCGAGACGCTGTGACTCGAAGTAAGGCCCGATATCCCTGCAGTGAATTGAATGCAGGCTCGTCTTGCATCTCCCAAGATGAAGGGATGTCTGAATCCCCTGAGGATACCACAGAGAAAGACCTAGTTCTCGCCACATCGTGAGCGGAGGACTCACATCCTTTGAAAACTTGAGAGGTCCTCGGAGATCAATGCTTCCAAAGGAGAGGATGCCTGACTCCTCTTGAAAATTGATAGGAGTCCCAGGATCCCTGTGGCACGGGGAAAGGGACCCTGGGTCTCCCTTTCACGTGGAGACGCCTCGCAATTGCCATGCCAAGACTCGAGGAGAATCCCGAGTTGTCCATCGAACCAAGGCAGGAGTTCTGACATCGCTGAACAAACACGTTTCTGGAAGGGCCCTCCCCGGCGTAACTCGAGAATATACCCCTGGTTCCGGCGGCAACTCGAGAAAAACCATGAGACTTCCCCATCGCTGCGAGTTTAGGCCCGATTCCCCAGAACTGCGTGCAGAGCAATTCCGTGTTCCATATCAAACCTGAAAGGAGAATTGATTTCCTTGATGGCACTCCAGAGAAAACCCAAGATCACTGTCTCAAGGCTAGAGGGATCCTGAGGTGACTGGAGCACCACGAAAGGGCTCCGTGGACCCCAAATCAACTCGAGATGAGAGCTTAGTCCCTGGCTTCGACTCAAGAGGAATCCCAACTTTCCACAAACACCTCAAGAGGAGGCTGCTCTCAGCTACAGGTATGTGAGAGGGACCCTGAGTTTGTGGCCTCAAGTGGAATGGACACCGAGATGCTCTGACTGGAAGTAAGGCTGGATATCCCTGCAGTGAATGGAATGCAGGCTCGTCTTGCATCGCCCAAGACAAAGGGATGTCTGAATCCCCTGTGGAGACCACAGATAAAGACCTAGTCCTCCGCCTCATCGCGACCGCAGGCCTCACATCCTTTGAAAACTCGAGAGGTCTGCAGAGATGAATACTTCCAAAGGAGACGATGCCTGACTCTTCTTGAAAATGGATAGGAGTCCCAGGATCACTGTGGCACGTGGAAAGGGACCCTGGGTCTCCCGCCTCACGTGGAGACGCGTCCCAATTGCCATGCCAAGACTCGAAGAGAATCCCGAGATGTCCCTCGCACCTAGGCAGGAGTCCTGACATCGCTGAACAAACACGTGTCTGGAAGGGCCCTCCCCGTCGTAACTCGAGAATATACCCCAGGTTCCGGCGGCAACTCGAGATAAACCATGAGATTTCCCCTTCACTGCGAGATGAGGCCCGATTCCCCTGCACTGCGTGCAGAGCAATTCCGTGTTCCACATCAAACGTGAAAGGAGCCTTGATTTCCTTGATGGCACTCCAGAGAAAACCCAAGATCACTGTCTCAAGTCTAGAGGGATCCTGAGGTCACTGGAGCAACACTAAAAGGCTCCGTGGACTCCAAATCAACTCGAGATGATAGCTTAGTCCCTGGCTTCGACTCAAGAGGAATACCAACTTTCCACAAGCACCTCAAGAGGAGGCTTCTCTCAGCCACAGTTATGTGAGAGCGACCCTGAGTTTGTGTCCTCAAGTGGAATGGACACCGAGAGGCTCTGACTCGAAGTATGGCTGGATATCACTGCAGTGAATTGAATGCAGGCTCGTCTTGCATCTCCCAAGAAGAAGGGATGTCTGAATCTCCTGTGGAGACCACAAAGAAAGTCCTAGTCCTCCGCCTCATCGCGACCGGAGGCCTCACATCCTTTGAAAACTCCAGAGGTCTGCGAAGATCAATGCTTCCAAAGGAGACGATGCCTGACTCCTCTTGAAAATGGATAGGAGTCCCAGGATCCCTGTAGCACGTGGAAAGGGACCCAGGGTCTACCGCCTCACGTGGAGACGCGTCCCAATTGCCATGCCAAGACTCGAGGAGAATCCCGAGGTGTCCCTCGCACCTAGGCAGGAGTCCTGACGTCGCTGAACGAACATGTGTCTGGAAGGGCCCTCCCCGTCGTAACTCGAGAATATACCCCAGGTTCCGGCCGCAACTCGAGAAAAACCAAGAGACTTCCCCCTCGCCGAGAGATGAGGCCCGATTCCCCTACCCTGCGTGCAGAGCAATTCCGTGTTCGACATCAAAATTGAAAGGAGCCTTGATTTCCTTGATGGCACTCCAGAGAAAACCCAAGATCACTGTCTCAAGTCTAGAGGGATCCTGAGGTCACTGTAGCAACAAGAAAGGGCTCCGTGGACCCCAAATCAACTCGAGATGAGAGCTTAGTCCCTGGCCTCGACTCAAGAGGAATACCAACTTTCCACAAGCACCTCAAGAGCAGGCTTCTCTCAGCTACAGGTATGCGAGAGGGACCCTGAGTTTGTGTCCTCAAATGGAATGGACACCGAGATGCTCTGACTCGAAGTAAGGCCGATATCCCTGCAGTGAATTGAATGCAGGCTCGTCTTGCATCTCCCAAGACGAAGGGATGTATGAATCCCCTGTGGAGACCACAGAGAAAGTCCTAGTCCTCCCCCTCATCGCGACCGGAGGCCTCACAGCCTTTGAAAACTCGAGAGGTCCGCGGAGATCAATGCTTCCAAAGGAGACGATGCCTGACTCCTCTTGAAAATGGATAGGAGTCCCAGGATCCCTGTGGCACGTGGAAAGGGACCCTGGGTCTCCCGCCTCACATGGAGACGCGTCCCAATTGCCATGCCAAGACTCGAGGAGAATCCCGAGGTGTCCCTGGCACCTAGGCAGGAGTCCTGACGTCGCTGAACAAACACGTGTCTGGAAGGGCCTTCCCCGTCGTAACTCGAGAATATACCCCAGGTTCGGGCCGCAACTCAAGAAAAACCTTGAGATTTCCCGTTCGCCGCGAGTTGAGGCCCGAATCCCCTGCACTGCATGCAGAGCAATTCCGTGTTCCACATCAAACGTGAAAGGAGCCTTGATTTCCTTGATGGCACTCCAGAGAAAACCCAAGATAACTGTCTCAAGTCTAGAGGTATCCTGAGGTCACTGGACCAACAGGAAAGGGCTTCGTGGACCCCAAATCAACTCGAGATGAGAGCTTAGTCCCTGGCTTAGACTCAAGAGGAATACCAACTTTCCACAAGCACCTCAAGAGGAAGCTTCTCTCAACTACAGGTATGTGAGAGGGACCCTGAGTTTGTGGCCTCAAGTGGAATGGACACCGAGATGCTCTGACTCGAAGTAAGGCCGTATATCCCTGCAGTGAATTGAATGCAGGCTCGTCTTGCATCTCCCAAGAAGAAGGGATGTCTGAATCCCCTGTGGAGACCACAGAGAAAGACCGAGTTCTCCGCCTCATCGCGACCAGAAGCCTCAAATCCTTTGAAAACTCGAGAGGTCCGAGGAGATCAATGCTTCCAAAGGAGACGATGCCTGACTCCTCTTGAAAATGGATAGGAGTCCCAGGATCCCTGTGGCACGTGGAAAGGGACCCTGGGTCTCCCGCCTCATGTAGAAAAGCGTCCCAATTGGCATGCCAAGACTCGAGAAGAATCCCGACTTCTCCCTCGCACCTAGGCAGGGGTCCTGACGTCGCTGAACAAACACGTGTCTGGAAGGGCCCTCCCCGTCGTAACTCGAGAATATACCCCAGGTTCCGGCCGCAACTCGAGAAAAACCATGAGACTTCCCCTTCGCCGCGAGATGAGGCCCGATTCCCCTGGAATGCGTGCAGAGCAATTCCGTGTTCCACATCCAACCTGAAAGGAGCCTTGATTTCCTTGATGGCACTCCAGAGAAAACCCAGGATCACTGTCTCAAGTCTAGAGGGATCCTGAGGTCACTGGAACAACACGAAAGGGCTCCGTGGACCCCCAATCAACTCGAGATGAGAGCTTAGTCCATGGCTTCGACTCAACAGGCATACCAACTTTCCACAAGCACCTCAAGAGGAGGCTTCTCTCAGCTACAGGTATGTGAGAAGCACCCTGAGTTTGTGTCCTCAAGTGGAATGGACACCGAGATGCTCTGACTCGAAGTAAGGCCGGATATCCCTGCAGTGAATGGAATGCAGGCTCGTCTCGCATCTCCCAAGACGAAGGGATGTCTGAATCCCCTGTGGAGACCACAGAGAAAGACCTAGTTCTCCGCCTCATCGCGACCGGAGGCCTCACATCCTTTGAAAACTCGAGAGGTCCGCGGAGATCAATGCTTCCAACGGAGACGATGCCTGACTCCTCTTGAAAATGGATAGGAGTCCCAGGATATTTGTGGCACGTGAAAAGGGACACTGAGTCTCCCACCTCACGTGGAGACGCCTCCCAATTGCCATGCCAAGAATCGAGGAGAATCCCGAGGTGTCGCTCGCACCTAGGCAGGAGTCCTGACGTCGCTGAACAAAAATGTGTCTGGAAGGACCCTACCCGTCGTAACTCGAGAATATACCCCAGTTTCTGGCCGCAAGTTGAGAAAAACAATGAGATTTCCCCTCGCCGCGAGATTAGGCCCGATTCCCCAGCACTGCGTGCAGAGCAATTCCGTGTTAAACATCAAACGTGAAAGGAGCCTTGATATCCTTGATGGCACTCCAGAGAAAACCCAAGATCACTGTCTCAAGTCTAGAGGCATTCTGAGGTCACTGTAGCAACACGAAAGGGCTCTGTGGACCCCAAATCAACTCGAGATGAGAGCCTAGTCCCTGGCTTTCACTCAGGAGAAATACCAACTTTCCACAAGCACCTGAAGAGGAGGTTTCTCTCAGCTACAGGTATGAGAGCGGGACCCTGAGTTTGTGGCCTCAAGTGGAATGGACACCGAGATGCTCTGACTCGAAATAAGGCCGGATATCCCTGCAGTGAATTGAATGCAGGCTCGTCTTGCATCTCCCAAGACGAAGGGATATCTGAATCCCCTGTGGAGACAACAGAGAAAGACCTAGTTCTCCGCTTCATCGCGACCGGTGGACTCACATCCTTTGAAAACTCGAGAGGTTCGCGGAGATCAATGTTTCCAAAGGAGACGATGCCTGACTACTCTAGAAAATGGATAGGAGTCCCAGGATCCCTGTGACATGTGGAAAGGAACAGTGGGTCTCCCGCCTCACGTGGAGACGCGTCCCAATTGCCATGCCAAGACTCGAGGAGAATCCCGAGGTGTCCCTCGCACCTAGGCAGGAGTCCTGACGTCGCTGAACAAACACGTGTCTGGAAGGGCCCTCCCCGTCGTTACTCGAGAATATACCCCAGGTTCCGGCCACAACTCGAGAAAAACCATGAGACTTCCCCCTCGCCGAGAGATGAGGCCCGATTCCCCTGCACTGCGTGCAGCACAATTCCGTGTTCGACATCAAACGTGAAAGGAGCCTTGATTTCCTTGATGGCACTCCAGAGAAAACCCAAGTTCACTCTCTCAAGTCTAGAGGGATCCTGAGGTCACTGGAGCAACAGGAAAGGGCTCCGTGGACCGAAAATCAACTCGAGATGAGAGCTTAGTCCCTGGCTTCAACTGAAGAGGAATACCAAGTTTCCACAAGCACCTCAAGAGGAGGCTTCTCTGAGCTACATGTATGTGATAGCGACCATGATTTTGTGGCCTCAAGTGGAATGGACACTGAGATGCTCTGACTCGATGTAAGGCCGGATATCCCTGCAGGGAATTGAATGCACGCTCGTCTTGCATCTCCCAAGACGAAGGGATGTCTGAATCCCCTGTGGAGACCACAGAGAAAGACCTAATTCTTCCCCTCATCGCACCGGAGGCCTCACATCCTTTGAAAATTCAGAGGTCCACAGAGATTAATGCTTCCAAAGATGACGATGCCTGACTCCTCTTGAAAATGGATAGGAGTCCCAGGATCCCTGTGGAAGGTGGAAAGGGGCCCTGGGTCTCCCGCCTCACGTGTAGACGCCTCCCAATTGCCATGGCAAGACTCGAGGAGAATCCCGAGGTGTCCCTCGCACCTAGGCAGGAGTCCTGATGTCGCTGAACAAACACGTGTCTGGAAGGGCCCTCCCCGTCGTAACTCAAGAATATACCCCAAGTTCTGGCCACAACTCTAGAAAAATTATGAGACTTCCCCCTCGCCGCGAGATGAGGCCAGATTTCACTGCAGTGCGTGCAGAGCAATTCCGTGTTCCACATCAAATGAGAAAGGACCCTTGATTTCCTTGATGGCACTCCAGAGAAAACCCAAGATCACTGTCTCAATCTAGAGGGATCCTGAGGTCACTGGAGCAACACGAAAGGGCTCCGTGGACCCCAAATGAACTCGAGATGCGAGCTTAGTCCCTGGCTTCGACTCAAGAGGAATACCAACTTTCCACAAGCACCTCAAGAGGAGGCTTCTCTCAGCTACAAGTATGTGAGAGTTACCCTGAGTTTGTGGCCACAAGTGGAATGGACACCGAGAGGCTATGACTCGAAGTAAGGCCGGATATCCCTGCAGTGAATTGAATGCAGGCTCGTCTTGCATCTCCCAAGACGAAGGGATGTCTGAATCAACTGTGCAGACCACAGAGAAAGAACTAGTTCTCCGCCTCATCGCGACCAGAGGCCTCACATCCTTTGAAAACTCGAGAGGTCCGCGGAGATCAATGCTTCCAAAGGAGACGATGCCTGACTCCTCTTGAAAATGGATAGGAGTCCCAGGATCCCTGTGGCACGTGGAAAGAGACCCTGGGTCTCCCGCCACACGTGGAGACGCGTCCCAATTGCCATGGCAAGACTCG
Source organism: Dama dama (assembly GCF_033118175.1). Classification (NCBI taxonomy): domain Eukaryota; kingdom Metazoa; phylum Chordata; class Mammalia; order Artiodactyla; family Cervidae; genus Dama; species Dama dama. Next base: position 295,367 of record NW_026871054.1, read on the forward strand.
AGGAGAATCCCGATGTGTCCCTCCCACCTAGGCAGGAGTTCTGACGTCGCTGAACAAACACGTGTCTGGGAGGGCCCTCCCCGTCGTAACTCGAGAATATACCCCAGGTTCCGGCTGCAACTAGAGAAAAACCATGAGACTTCCCCCTCGCCGCGAGATGAGGCCCGATTCCCCTGCCCTGCGTGCAGAGCAATTCCGTGTTCCACATCAAATGTGAAAGGAGCCTTGAGTTCCTTGATGGCACTCCAGAGAAAACCCAAGATCACTGTCTCAAGCCTAGAGGGATCCTGAGGTCACTGGAAGAAGAAGAAAGGGCTCCGTGGACCCCAAATCAACTCGAGATGAGAGCTTAGTCCCTGGCTTCGACTCAAGAGCAATACCACCTTTCCACAAGCACCTCAAGAGGAGGCTTCTCTCAGCTACAGGTATGTGAGAGGGACCCTGAGTTTGTGGCCTCAAGTGTAATGGACACCGAGATGCTCTGACTCGAAGTAAGGCCGGACATCCCTGCAGTGAATTGAATGCAGGCTCGTCTTGCATCTCCCAAGACGAAGGGATGTCTGAATCCCTTGTGGAGACCACAGAGAAAGACCTAATTCTTCCCCTCATCGCAACCGGAGGCCTCACATCCTTTGAAAATTCGAGAGGTCCACAGAGATTAATGCTTCCCAAGAGGACGATGCCTGACTCCTCTTGAAAATGGATAGGAGTCCCAGGATCCCTGTGGCACGTGGAAAGGGGCCCTGGGTCTCCCGCCTCACGTGTAGACGCCTCCCAATTGCCATGGCAAGACTCGAGGAGAATCCCGAGGTGTCCCTCGCTCCTAGGCAGGAGTCCAGATGTCGCTGAACAAACACGTATCTGGAAGGGCCCTCCCCGTCGTAACTCAAGAATATACCCCAAGTTCTGGCCACAACTCTAGAAAAATTATGAGACTTCCCCCTCGCCGCGAGATGAGGCCAGATTTCACTGCAGTGCGTGCAGAGCAATTCCGTGTTCCACATCAAATGAGAAAGGACCCTTGATTTCCTTGATTGAACTCCAGAGAAAACCCAAGATCACTGTCTCAAGTCTAGAGGGATCCTGAGGTCACTGGAGCAACACGAAAGGGCTCCGTGGACCCCAAATCAACTCGAGATGCGAGCTTAGTCCCTGGCTTCGACTCAGGAGGAATACCAACTTTCCACAAGCACCTCAAGAGGAGGCTTCTCTCAGCTACAAGTATGTGAGAGTTACCCTGAGTTTGTGGCCACAAGTGGAATGGACACCGAGAGGCTCTGACTAGAAGTAAGGCCGGATATCCCTGCAGTGAATTGAATGCAGTCTCGTCTTGCATCTCCCAAGACGAAGGGATGTCTGAATCCACTGTGGAGACCACAGAGAAAGAACTAGTTCTCCGCCTCATCGCGACCAGAGGCCTCACATCCTTTGAAAACTCGAGAGGTCCGCGGAGATCAATGCTTCCAAAGGAGACGATGCCTGACTCCTCTTGAAAATGGATAGGAGTCCCAGGATCCCTGTGGAAGGTGGAAAGGGGCCCTTGGTCTCCCGCCTCACGTGGAGACGCGTCCCAATTGCCATGGCAAGACTCGAGGAGAATCCCAATGTGTCCCTCACACCTAGGCAGGAGTTCTGACGTCGCTGAACAAACACGTATCTGGGAGGGCCCTCCCCGTCGTAACTCGAGAATATACCCCAGGTTCCGGCTGCAACTAGAGAAAAACCATGAGACTTCCCCCTCGCCGCGAGATGAGGCCCGATTCCCCTGCACTGTGTGCAGAGCAATTCCGTGTTCCACATCAAACGTGAAAGGAGCCTTGATTTCCTTGATGGCACTCCAGAGAAAACCCAAGATCAATGGCTCAAGTCTAGAGGGATCCTGAGGTCACTGGAGCAACACAAAAGGGCTCCGTGGACCCAAAATCAATTCGAGATGAGAGCTTAGTCCCTGGCTTCGACTCAAGAGGAATACCACATTTCCACAATCACCTCAAGAGGAGGCTTCTCTCAGCTACAGGTATGTGAGAGAGACCCGCAGTTTGTGGCCTCAAGTGGAATGGACACCGAGATGCTCTGACTCGAAGTAAGGCCGGTTATCCCTGCAGTGAATTGAATGCAGGCTCGTCTTGCATCTCCCAAGATGAAGGGATGTCTGAATCCCCTGTGGAGACCACAGAGAAAGACCTAGTTCTCCCTCTCATTGCGACCGGAGGCCTCACATCCTTTGAAAATTCAAGAGGTCCACAGAGATCAATGCTTCCAAAGGAGACGATTCCTGACTCTTCTTGAAAATGGATAGGAGTCCCAGGATCCCTGTGGCACGTGGAAAGGGACTCTGGGGCTCCCGCCTCACGTGGAGACGCATCCCAATTGCCATGCCAAGACTCGGGGAGAATCCCGAGGTGTCCCTCGCCCCTAGGCAGGGGTCCTGAGGTCGCTGAACAAACACGTGTCTGGAAAGACCCTCCCCGTCGTAAATCGAGAATATACCGCAGGTTCCGGCCGCTTCTCGAGAACAACCATGAGAGTTCCCCCTCGCCGCGAGATGAGGCCCGATTCCCCTGCACTGCGTGCAGAGCAATTCCGTGTTCCACATCAAACGTGAAAGGAGCCTTGATATCCTTGATGGCACTCCAGAGAAAACCCAAGATCACTGTCTCAAGTCTAGAGGTATACTCAGGTCACTGTAGAAACTCAAAAGGGCTTCGTGGACCCCAAATCACCTCGAGATGAGAGCTAAGTCCCTGGCTTCGACTCAAGAGGAATACCACCTTTCCACAAGCACCTCAAGAGGAGGCTTCTCTCAGCTACAGGTATGTGAGAGGGACCCTGAGTTTGTGGCCTCAAGTGGAATGGACACCGAGATACTCTGCCTCGAAGTAAGGCCGGATATCCCTGCAGTGAATTGAATGCAGGCTCGTCTTGGATCTCCCAAGAAGACGGGATGTCTGAATCCCCTGTGGAGACCACAGAGAAAGACCTAGTTCTCGCCACATCGCGACTGGAGGCCTCACATCCTTTGAAAATTCGAGAGGTCCGCGGAGATCAATGCTTCCAAAGGAGACGATTCCTGACTCCTCTTGAAAATGGATAGGAGTTCCAGGATCCCTGTGGCACGTGGAAAGGGAACCTGGGTCTCCCGCCACACGTGGAGACGCGTCCAAATTGCCATGCCAAGACTCTGGGAGAATCCCGAGTTGTCCATCGAACCAAGGCAGGAGTTCTGACGTCGTTAAACAAACACGTTTCTGGAAGGGCCACCCACGACGTAACTCGAGAATATACCCCACATTCCGGCCACAAGTGGAGTAAAACCATGAGACTTCCGCCTTGCCGCGAGATGAGGCCCGATTCCCCTGCACTGCGGGCAGAGCAATTCTGTGTTCCACATCAAACGTGAAAGGAGCCTTGATTCCCTTGATGGCCCTCCAGAGAAAACCCAAGATCACTGTCTCAAGTCTAGAGGGATCCTGAGGTCACTGTAGCAACATGAAAGGGCTCCGAGGACCCGAAATCAACTCGAGATGAGAGCTTAGTCCCTGGCTTCGACTCAAGAGCAATACCAACTTTCCACAAGCACCTCAAGAGGAGGATTCTCTCAGCTGCAGGTATGTGAGAGGGACCCTGAGTTTGTGGCCTCAAGTGCAATGGACACCGAGATGCTCTGACTCGCAGTTAGGCCGGATATCCCTGCAGTGAATTGAATGCAGGCTCGTCTTGCATCTCCCAAGACAAAGGGATGTCTGAATCCCCTGTGGAGACCACAGATAAAGACCTAGTCCTCCGCCTCAACGCGACCGGAGGCCTCACATCCTTTGAAAACTCGAGAGGTCCCTGGAGATCAATGCTTCCAAAGGAGACGATGCCTGACTCCTCTTGAAAATGGATAGGAGTCCCAGGATCCCTGTGGCACGTGGAAAGGGACCCTGGGTCTCCCGCCTCACGTGGAGACGCGTCCCAATTGCCATGCCAAGACTCGAGGAGAATCCCGAGGTGTCCTTCGCACCTAGGTAGGAGTCCTGACGTCGCTGAACAAACACGTGTCTGGAAGGGTCCTCCCAATCGTAACTCGAGTATATACCCCAGGTTCCGGCCGCAAATCGAGAAAAACCATGAGATTTCCACCTAGCCGCGAGTTGAGGCCCGATTCCCCTGCACTGCATGCAGAGCAATTCCGTGTTCCACATCAAACGTGAAAGGAGCCTTGATTTCCTTGATGGCATTAAAGAGAAAACCCAAGATCACTGTCTCAACTCTAGAGGGATCCTGAGGTCACTGTAGCAACACGAAAGGGCTCCGTGGACCCCAAATCAACTCGAGATGAGAGCTTAGTCCCTGGCTTCGACAAAAGAGAAATGCCAACTTTCTACAGGCACCTCAAGAGGAGGCTTCTCTCAGCTACAGGTATGTGAGATGGACCCTGAGTTTGTGGCCTCAAGTGGAATGGACACCGAGATGCTCTGACTTGAAGTAAGGCCGGATATCCCTGCAGGGAATTGAATGCAGGCTCGTCTTGCATCTCCCAAGACGAAGGGATGTCTGAATCCCCTGTGGAGACCACAGAGAAAGACCTAGTTCTCCGCCACATCTCGACCGGAGGCCTCACATCCTTTGAAAACTCGAGAGGTCCGCGGAGATCAATGCTTCCAAAGGAGACGATGCCTGACTCCTCTTGAAAATGGATATGAGTCCCAGGATCCCTGTGGCATGTGGAAAGGGACCCTGGGTCTCCCGCCTGACGTGGAGACGCGACCCAATTGCCATGCCAAAACTCGAGGAGAATCCCGAGGTGTCCCTCGCACCTAGGCAGGAGTCATGACGTCGCTGAACATACACGTCTCTCGAAGAGCCCTCCCCGTCGTAACTCGAGAATATACCACATGTTCCGGCCGTAACTCGAGAAAAACAATGAGACTTCCCCCTCGCCGCGAGATGAGGCCCGATTCCCCTGCCCTGCGTGCAGAGCAATTCCGTGTTCCACATCAAACGTGAAAGGAGCCTTGATTTCCTTGATGGCACTCTAGAGAAAACCCAAGATCACTGTCTCAAGTCTAGAGGGATCCTGAGGTCACTTTAGCAACACGAAAGGGCTCCGTGGACCCCAAATCAACTCGAGATGAGAGCTTAGTCCCTGGCTTCGACTCAAGAGGAATACCAACTTTCCACAAGCACCTCAAGAGGAGGCTTCTCTCAGCTACAGGTATGTGAGAGGGACCCTGAGTTTGTGGCCTCAAGTGGAATGGACACCGAGATGCTTTGACTCGAAGTAAGGCCGGATATCCGTGCAGTGAATTGAATGCAGGCTCGTCTTGCATCTCCCAAGACGAAGGGATGTCTGAATCCCCTGTGGAGACCACAGAGAAAGAACTAGTCCTTTGCCTCATCGCGTCCGGAGGACTCACATCCTTTGAAAACTCGAGAAGTCTTCAGAGATGAATGCTTCCAAAGGAGACGATGCCTGACTCTTCTTGAAAATGGATAGGAGTCCCAGGATCCCTGTGGCACGTGGAAAGGGACCCTGGGTCTCCCGCCTCACGTGGAGACGCGTCCCAATTGCCATGCCAAGACTCGAGGAGAATCCCGAGGTGTCCCTCGCACCTAGGCAGGAGTCCTGACATCGCTGAACAAACACGTGCCTGGAAGGGCCCTCCCCGTCGTAACTCGAGAATATACCCCAGGTTCCGGCCACAACTCGAGATAAACCATGAGATTTCCCCTTCACCGCGAGATGAGGCCCGATTCCCCTGCAATGCGTGCAGAGCAATTCCGTGTTCCACATCAAACGTGAAAGGAGCCTTGATTTCCTTGATGGCACTCCAGAGAAAACCGAAGATCAGTGTCTCAAGTCTAGAGGGATCCTGAGGTCACTGGAGCAACACTAAAAGCCTCCGTGGATCCCCAATCAACTCGAGATGATAGCTTAGTCCCTGGCTTCGACTCAAGAGGAATACCAACTTTCGACAAGCACCTCAAGAGGAGGCTTCTCTCAGCTACAGTTATGTGAGAGGGACCCTGAGTTTGTGGCCTCAAGTGGAATGGACACCGAGATGCTCTGACTCGAAGTATGGCTGGATATCCCTGCAGTGAATTGAATGCAGGCTCGTCTTGCATCTCCCAAGACGAAGGGATGTGTGAATCTCCTGTGGAGACCACAGAGAAAGACCTAGTCCTCCGCGTCAACGCGACCGGAGGCCTCACATCCTTTGAAAACTCGATAGGTCCGCGGAGATCAATGCTTCCAAAGGAGACGAAGCCTGGCTCCTCTTGAAAATGGATAGGAGTCCCAGGATCCCTGTGGCACATTGAAAGGGACACTGGGTCTCCCGCCACACGTGGAGACGCGTCCCAATTGCCATGGCAAGACTCGAGGAGAATCCCGATGTGTCCCTCGCACCTAGGCAGGAGTTCTGACGTCGCTGAACAAACACGTGTCTGGGAAGACCCTCCCCGTCGACTCGAGAATATACCCCAGGTTCCGGCTGCAACTAGAGAAAAACCATGAGACTTCACCCTCGCCGCGAGATGAGGCCCGATTCCCCTGCACTGCGTGCAGAGCAATTCCGTGTTCCACATCAAACGTGAAAGGAGCCTTGATTTCCTTGATGGCACTCCAGAGAAAACCCAAGATCACTGGCTCAAGTCTAGAGGGATCCTGAGGTCACTGGAGCAACACGAAAGGGCTCCGTGGATCCAAAATCAACTCGAGATGAGAGCTTAGTCCCTGGCTTCGACTCAAGAGGAATACCACGTTTCCACAAGCACCTCAAGAGGAGGCTTCTCTCAGCTACAGGTATGTGAGAGGGACCCGCAGTTTGTGGCCTCAAGTGGAATGGACACCGAGATGCTCTGACCCGAAGTAAGGCCGGTTATCCCTGCAGTGAATTGAATGCAGGCTCGTCTTGCATCTCCCAAGATGAAGGGATTTCTGAATCCCCTGTGGAGACCACAGAGAAAGACCTAGTTCTCCCTCTCATTGCGACCGGAGGCCTCACATCCTTTGAAAATTCAAGAGGTCCACAGAGATCAATGCTTTCAAAGGAGACGATTCCTGACTCCTCTTGAAAATGGATAGGAGTCCCAGGATCCCTGTGGCACGTTGAAAGGGACACTGGGTCTCCCGCCACACGTGGAGACGCGTCCATATTGCCATGCCAAGACTCGAGGAGAATCTCGAGTTGTCCCTCGCACCTAGGCAGGAGTCCTGACGTCGCTGAACAAACACGTGTCTGGAAGGGCCCTGCACGTCGTAACTCGAGAATATACCCCAGGTTCCGGCCACAACTCGAGAAAAACCATGAGACTTCCCCCTCGCCGCGAGATTAGGCCCAATTCCCCTGCACTGCGTGCAGAGCAATTCCGTGTTCCACATTAAACGTGAAAGGAGCCTTGATTTCCTTGATGGCACTCCAGAGAAAACCCAAGATCAGTGTCTCAAGTCTAGAGGGATCCTGAGGTCACTGGAGCAACACCAAAGGGCTCCGTGGTCCCGAAATCAACTCGTGATGATTGATTAGTCCTTGGCTTCGACTCAAGAGGAATACCAACTTTCCACAAGCACCTCAATAGGAGGCTTCTCTCAGCTACAGGTATGTGAGAGGGACCCTGAGTTTGTGGCCTCAAGTGGAATGGACATCGAGATGCTCTGACTCGAAGTAAGGCCGGATATCCCTGCAGTGAATTGAATGCAGGCTCGTCTTGCATCTCCCAAGATGAAGGGATGTCTGAATCCCCTGTGGAGACCACAGAGAAAGTCCTAGTCCTCCGCCTCATCGCGACCGGAGGCCTCACATCCTTTGAAAACTCGAGAGGTCTGCGAAGATCAATGCTTCCAAAGGAGACGATGCCTGACTCCTCTTGAAAATGGATAGGAGTCCCAGGATCCCTGTAGCACGTAGAAAGGGACCCTGGGTCTCCCGCCTCACGTGGAGACGCGTCCCAATTGCCATGCCAAGACTCGAGGAGAATCCCGAGGTGTCCCTCGCACCTAGGCAGGAGTCCTGACGTCGCTGAACAAACATGTGTCTGGAAGGGCCCTCCCCGTCGTAACTCGAGAATATACCCCAGGTTCCGGCCGAAACTCGAGAAAAACAATGAGACTTCCCCCTCGCCGCGAGATGAGGCCCGATTCCCCTGCACTGCATCCAGAACAATTCCGTGTACCACATCAAACGTGAAAGGAGCCTTGATTTCCTTAATGGCACTCCAGAGAAAACCCAAGATCACTCTCTCAAGTCTAGAGGGATCCTGAGGTCACTGGAGCAACACGAAAGGGCTCCGTGGACCCCAAATCAACTCGAGACGAGAGCTTAGTCCCTGGCTTCAACTCAAGAGGAATACCAGCTTTCTACAAGCACCTCAAGAGGAGGCTTCTCTCAGCTACAAGTATGTGAGAGGGACCCTGAGTTTGTGGCCTCAAGTGGAATGGACACCGAGATGCTCTGACTCGAAGTAAGGCCGGATATCCCTGCAGTGAATTGAATACAGGCTCGTCTTGCATCTCCCAAGACGAAGGGATGTCTGAATCCCCTGTGGAGACCACAGATAAAGACCTAGTCCTCCGCCTCAACGGGACCGGAGGCCTCACATCCTTTGAAAACTCGAGAGGTCCGCGGAGATCAATGCTTCCAAAGGAGACGATGCCTGACTCCTCTTGAAAATGGATAGGAGTCCCAGGATCCCTGTGGCACGTGGAAAGGGACCCTGGGTCTCCTGCCTCACGTGGAGACGCGTCCCAATTGCCATGCCAAGACTCGAGGAGAATGCCGAGGTGTCCCTCGCAACTAGGTAGGAGTCTTGACGTCGCTGAACAAACACGTGTCTGGAAGGGTCCTCCCAATCGTAACTCGAGAATATACCCCAGGTTCCGGCCGCAAATCGAGAAAAACCATGAGATTTCCACCTAGCCGCGAGTTGAGGCCCGATTCCCCTGCAATGCATGCAGAGGAATTCCGTGTTCCACATCAAACGTGAAAGGAGCCTTGATTTCCTTGATGGCATTCAAGAGAAAATCCAAGATCACTGTCTCAAGTCTAGAGGGATCCTGAGGTCCCTCTAGCAACACGAAAGGGCTCCGTGGACCCCAAATCAACTCGAGATGAGAGCTTAGCCCCTGGCTTCGACTCAAGAGAAATGCCAAATTTCCACAAGCACCTCAAGAGGAGGCTTCTCTCAGCTACAGGTATGTGAGAGGGACCCTGAGTTTGTGGCCTCAAGTGGAATGGACACCGAGATGCTCTGACTCGAAGTAAGGCCGGATAGCCCTGCAGTGAATTGAGTGCAGGCTCGTCTTGCATCTCCCAAGACGAAGGGATGTCTGAATCCCCTGTGGAGACCACAAAGTATGACCTAGTCCTCCGCCTCAATGCGACCGGAGGCCTCACATCCTTTGAAAACTCGAGAGGTCCACGGACATCAATACTTCCAAAGGAGACGATGCCTGACTCCTCTTGAAAATGGATAGGAGTCCCAGGATCCCTGTGGCACGTGGAAACGGACCCTGGGTCTCCCGCCTCACGTAGAGAAGAGTCCCAATTGCCATGCCAAGACTCGAGGAGAATCCTGAGGTGTCCCTCGCACCTAGGCAGGAGTCCTGACGTCGCTGAAGAATCACGTGTCTGGAAGGGCCCCCCACGTCGTAACTCGAGAATATACCCCAAGTTCCGGCCACAAGTGGAGAAAAACCATGAGACATCCGCTTCGCTGCGAGATGAGGCCCGAATCCCCTGCACTGCGTGCAGAGCAATTCCGTGTTCCACATCAAACGTGAAAGGAGCCTTGATTTCCTTGATGGCACTCCTCTAGAGAAAACCCAAGATCACTGTCTCAAGTCTAGAGGGATCCTGAGGTCACTTTAGCAACACGAAAGGGCTCCGTGGACCCCAAATCAACTCGAGATGAGAGCTTAGTCCCTGGCTTCGACTCAAGAGGAATACCAACTTTCCACAAGCACCTCAAGAGGAGGCTTCTCTCAGCTACAGGTATGTGAGAGGGACCCTGAGTTTGTGGCCTCAAGTGGAATGGACACCGAGATGCTTTGACTCGAAGTAAGGCCGGATATCCGTGCAGTGAATTGAATGCAGGCTCGTCTTGCATCTCCCAAGACGAAGGGATGTCTGAATCCCCTGTGGAGACCCCAGAGAAAGAACTAGTCCTTTGCCTCATCGCGTCCGGAGGACTCACATCCTTTGAAAACTCGAGAAGTCTTCAGAGATGAATGCTTCCAAAGGAGACGATGCCTGACTCTTCTTGAAAATGGATAGGAGTCCCAGGATCCCTGTGGCACGTGGAAAGGGACCCTGGGTCTCCCGCCTCACGTGGAGACGCGTCCCAATTGCCATGCCAAGACTCGAGGAGAATCCCGAGGTGTCCCTCGCACCTAGGCAGGAGTCCTGACATCGCTGAACAAACACGTGCCTGGAAGGGCCCTCCCCGTCGTAACTCGAGAATATACCCCAGGTTCCGGCCACAACTCGAGATAAACCATGAGATTTCCCCTTCACCGCGAGATGAGGCCCGATTCCCCTGCAATGCGTGCAGAGCAATTCCGTGTTCCACATCAAACGTGAAAGGAGCCTTGATTTCCTTGATGGCACTCCAGAGAAAACCGAAGATCAGTGTCTCAAGTCTAGAGGGATCCTGAGGTCACTGGAGCAACACTAAAAGCCTCCGTGGACCCCCAATCAACTCGAGATGATAGCTTAGTCCCTGGCTTCGACTCAAGAGGAATACCAACTTTCGACAAGCACCTCAAGAGGAGGCTTCTCTCAGCTACAGTTATGTGAGAGGGACCCTGAGTTTGTGGCCTCAAGTGGAATGGACACCGAGATGCTCTGACTCGAAGTATGGCTGGATATCCCTGCAGTGAATTGAATGCAGGCTCGTCTTGCATCTCCCAAGACGAAGGGATGTGTGAATCTCCTGTGGAGACCACAGAGAAAGACCTAGTCCTCCGCGTCAACGCGACCGGAGGCCTCACATCCTTTGAAAACTCGATAGGTCCGCGGAGATCAATGCTTCCAAAGGAGACGAAGCCTGGCTCCTCTTGAAAATGGATAGGAGTCCCAGGATCCCTGTGGCACATTGAAAGGGACACTGGGTCTCCCGCCATACGTGGAGACGCGTCCCAATTGCCATGGCAAGACTCGAGGAGAATCCCGATGTGTCCCTCGCACCTAGGCAGGAGTTCTGACGTCGCTGAACAAACACGTGTCTGGGAAGACCCTCCCCGTCGACTCGAGAATATACCCCAGGTTCCGGCTGCAACTAGAGAAAAACCATGAGACTTCACCCTCGCCGCGAGATGAGGCCCGATTCCCCTGCACTGCGTGCAGAGCAATTCCGTGTTCCACATCAAACGTGAAAGGAGCCTTGATTTCCTTGATGGCACTCCAGAGAAAACCCAAGATCACTGGCTCAAGTCTAGAGGGATCCTGAGGTCACTGGAGCAACACGAAAGGGCTCCGTGGATCCAAAATCAACTCGAGATGAGAGCTTAGTCCCTGGCTTCGACTCAAGAGGAATACCACGTTTCCACAAGCACCTCAAGAGGAGGCTTCTCTCAGCTACAGGTATGTGAGAGGGACCCGCAGTTTGTGGCCTCAAGTGGAATGGACACCGAGATGCTCTGACCCGAAGTAAGGCCGGTTATCCCTGCAGTGAATTGAATGCAGGCTCGTCTTGCATCTCCCAAGATGAAGGGATTTCTGAATCCCCTGTGGAGACCACAGAGAAAGACCTAGTTCTCCCTCTCATTGCGACCGGAGGCCTCACATCCTTTAAAATTCAAGAGGTCCACAGAGATCAATGCTTTCAAAGGAGACGATTCCTGACTCCTCTTGAAAATGGATAGGAGTCCCAGGATCCCTGTGGCACGTTGAAAGGGACACTGGGTCTCCCGCCACACGTGGAGACGCGTCCATATTGCCATGCCAAGACTCGAGGAGAATCTCGAGTTGTCCCTCGCACCTAGGCAGGAGTCCTGACGTCGCTGAACAAACACGTGTCTGGAAGGGCCCTGCACGTCGTAACTCGAGAATATACCCCAGGTTCCGGCCACAACTCGAGAAAAACCATGAGACTTCCCCCTCGCCGCGAGATTAGGCCCAATTCCCCTGCACTGCGTGCAGAGCAATTCCGTGTTCCACATTAAACGTGAAAGGAGCCTTGATTTCCTTGATGGCACTCCAGAGAAAACCCAAGATCAGTGTCTCAAGTCTAGAGGGATCCTGAGGTCACTGGAGCAACACCAAAGGGCTCCGTGGTCCCGAAATCAACTCGTGATGATTGATTAGTCCTTGGCTTCGACTCAAGAGGAATACCAACTTTCGACAAGCACCTCAATAGGAGGCTTCTCTCAGCTACAGGTATGTGAGAGGGACCCTGAGTTTGTGGCCTCAAGTGGAATGGACATCGAGATGCTCTGACTCGAAGTAAGGCCGGATATCCCTGCAGTGAATTGAATGCAGGCTCGTCTTGCATCTCCCAAGATGAAGGAATGTCTGAATCCCCTGTGGAGACCACAGAGAAAGTCCTAGTCCTCCGCCTCATCGCGACCGGAGGCCTCACATCCTTTGAAAACTCGAGAGGTCTGCGAAGATCAATGCTTCCAAAGGAGACGATGCCTGACTCCTCTTGAAAATGGATAGGAGTCCCAGGATCCCTGTAGCACGTAGACAGGGACCCTGGGTCTCCCGCCTCACGTGGAGACGCGTCCCAATTGCCATGCCAAGACTCGAGGAGAATCCCGAGGTGTCCCTCGCACCTAGGCAGGAGTCCTGACGTCGCTGAACAAACATGTGTCTGGAAGGGCCCTCCCCGTCGTAACTCGAGAATATACCCCAGGTTCCGGCCGAAACTCGAGAAAAACAATGAGACTTCCCCCTCGCCGCGAGATGAGGCCCGATTCCCCTGCACTGCATCCAGAACAATTCCGTGTACCACATCAAACGTGAAAGGAGCCTTGATTTCCTTAATGGCACTCCAGAGAAAACCCAAGATCACTCTCTCAAGTCTAGAGGGATCCTGAGGTCACTGGAGCAACACGAAAGGGCTCCGTGGACCCCAAATCAACTCGAGACGAGAGCTTAGTCCCTGGCTTCAACTCAAGAGGAATACCAGCTTTCTACAAGCACCTCAAGAGGAGGCTTCTCTCAGCTACAAGTATGTGAGAGGGACCCTGAGTTTGTGGCCTCAAGTGGAATGGACACCGAGATGCTCTGACTCGAAGTAAGGCCGGATATCCCTGCAGTGAATTGAATACAGGCTCGTCTTGCATCTCCCAAGACGAAGGGATGTCTGAATCCCCTGTGGAGACCACAGATAAAGACCTAGTCCTCCGCCTCAACGGGACCGGAGGCCTCACATCCTTTGAAAACTCGAGAGGTCCGCGGAGATCAATGCTTCCAAAGGAGACGATGCCTGACTCCTCTTGAAAATGGATAGGAGTCCCAGGATCCCTGTGGCACGTGGAAAGGGACCCTGGGTCTCCTGCCTCACGTGGAGACGCGTCCCAATTGCCATGCCAAGACTCGAGGAGAATCCCGAGGTGTCCCTCGCAACTAGGTAGGAGTCCTGACGTCGCTGAACAAACACGTGTCTGGAAGGGTCCTCCCAATCGTAACTCGAGAATATACCCCAGGTTCCGGCCGCAAATCGAGAAAAACCATGAGATTTCCACCTAGCCGCGAGTTGAGGCCCGATTCCCCTGCAATGCATGCAGAGGAATTCCGTGTTCCACATCAAACGTGAAAGGAGCCTTGATTTCCTTGATGGCATTCAAGAGAAAATCCAAGATCACTGTCTCAAGTCTAGAGGGATCCTGAGGTCCCTCTAGCAACACGAAAGGGCTCCGTGGACCCCAAATCAACTCGAGATGAGAGCTTAGCCCCTGGCTTCGACTCAAGAGAAATGCCAAATTTCCACAAGCACCTCAAGAGGAGGCTTCTCTCAGCTACAGGTATGTGAGAGGGACCCTGAGTTTGTGGCCTCAAGTGGAATGGACACCGAGATGCTCTGACTCGAAGTAAGGCCGGATAGCCCTGCAGTGAATTGAGTGCAGGCTCGTCTTGCATCTCCCAAGACGAAGGGATGTCTGAATCCCCTGTGGAGACCACAAAGTATGACCTAGTCCTCCGCCTCAATGCGACCGGAGGCCTCACATCCTTTGAAAACTCGAGAGGTCCACGGACATCAATACTTCCAAAGGAGACGATGCCTGACTCCTCTTGAAAATGGATAGGAGTCCCAGGATCCCTGTGGCACGTGGAAACGGACCCTGGGTCTCCCGCCTCACGTAGAGAAGAGTCCCAATTGCCATGCCAAGACTCGAGGAGAATCCTGAGGTGTCCCTCGCACCTAGGCAGGAGTCCTGACGTCGCTGAAGAATCACGTGTCTGGAAGGGCCCCCCACGTCGTAACTCGAGAATATACCCCAAGTTCCGGCCACAAGTGGAGAAAAACCATGAGACATCCGCTTCGCTGCGAGATGAGGCCCGAATCCCCTGCACTGCGTGCAGAGCAATTCCGTGTTCCACATCAAACGTGAAAGGAGCCTTGATTTCCTTGATGGCACTCCAGAGAAAACCCAAGATCACTGTCTCAAGTCTAGAGGGATCCTCAGGTGACTGTAGCAACACGAAAGGTCTCCGTGGACCCCAAATCAACTCGAGATGAGAGCTTAGTCCCTGGCTTCGATTCAAGTGGAATACCAACTTTCCCCAAGCACCTCAAGAGGAGGCTTCTCTCAGCTACAGGTATGTGAGAGGGACCCTGTGTTTGTGGCCTCAAGTGGAATGGACACCGAGATGCTCTGACTCGAAGTAAGGCCGGATATTCCTGCAGTGAATTGAATGCAGGCTCGTCTTGCCTCTCCCAAGACGAAGCGATGTCTGAATCCCCTGAGGAGACCACAGAGAAAGACCTAGTTCTCGCCACACAGCGACCGGAGACCTCACATCCTTTGAAAACTCGAGAGGTCCTCGGAGATCAATGCTTCCAAAGGAGACGATGCCTGACTCCTCTTGAAAATGGATAGGAGTCCCAGGATCACTCTGGCCCGTGGAAAGAGACCCTGGATCTCCCGCCTCATGTGGAGACGCGTCCAAATTGCCATGCCAAGGCTCGAGGAGAATCCCGAGGTGTCCCTCGCACCTAGGCCCGAGTCCTGACGTTGCTGAACAAACAGGTGTCTGGAAGGGCCCTCCCCGTCGTAACTCGAGAATATACCCCAAATTCCGTTCGCAACTCCAGAAAAACCCTGAGACTTCCCGCTCGCCGCGAGATGAGGCCCGATTCCCCTGCACTGCGTGCAGAGAAATTCCGTGTTCCACATCAAACGTGAAAGGAGCCTTGATTTCCTTGATGGCACTCCAGAGAAAACCCAAGATCACTGTCTCAAGACTAGAGGGATGCTGACGTCACTGGAGCAACACGAAAGGGCTCCGAGGACCCCAAATCAACTCGAGATGAGAGCTTAGTCCCTGGATTCGACTCAAGAGGAATACCAACTTTCCACAAGCACCTCAAGAGGAGGTTTCTCTCAGCGACACGTATGTGAGAGGGACCCTGAGTTTGTGTCCTCAAGTGGAATGGACACCGACACGCTGTGACTCGAAGTAAGGCCGGATATCCCTGCAGTGAATTGAATGCAGGCTCGTCTTGCATCTCCCAAGACGAAGGGATGTCTGAATCCCCTGTGGAGAACACAGAGAAAGACCTAGTTCTCCGCCTCATCGCGACCGGAGGCCTCACATCCTTTGAAAACTCGAGAGGTCCGCGGACATCAATGCTTCCAAAGGAGACGATGCCTGACTCCTCTTGAAAATTGATAGGAGACCCAGGATCCCTGTGGCACGTGGAAAGGGGCCCTGGGTCTCCCGCCTCACGTGTAGACGCCTCCCAATTGCCATGGCAAGACTCGAGGAGAATCCCGAGGTGTCCCTCGCACCTAGGCAGGAGTCCTGATGTCGCTGAACAAACAAGTGTCTGGAAGGGCCCTCCCCGTCGTAACTCAAGAATATACCCCAGGTTCTGGCCAAAACTCTAGAAAAATTATGAGACTTCCCCCTCGCCGCGAGATGAGGCCAGATTTCACTGCAGTGCGTGCAGAGCAATTCCGTGTTCCACATCAAATGAGAAAGGACCCTTGATTTCCTTGATTGAATTCCAGAGAAAACCCAAGATCACTGTCTCATGTCTAGAGGGATCCTGAGGTCACTGGAGCAACACGAAAGGGCTTCGTGGACCCCAAATGAACTCGCGATGCGAGCTTAGTCCCTGGCTTCGACTCAAGAGGAATACCAACTTTCCACAAGCACCTCAAGAGGAGGCTTCTCTCAGCTACAAGTATGTGAGAGTTACCCTGAGTTTGTGGCCACAAGTGGAATGGACACCGAGAGGCTCTGACTCGAAGTAAGGCCGGATATCCCTGCAGTGAATTGAATGCAGGCTCGTCTTGCATCTCCCAAGACGAAGGGATGTCTGAATCCCCTGTGGAGACCACAGAGAAAGACCTAGTCCTCCACCTCAACGCAACCGGAGGCCTCATATCCTTTGAAAATTCGAGAGGTCCACGGAGATCAATACTTCCGAAGGAGACGATGCCTGACTCCTCTTGAAAATGGATAGGAGTCCCAGGATCCCTGTGGCACGTGGAAAGGGACCCTGGGTCTCCCGCCTTACGTGGAGACGCGTCCCAATTGCCATGCCAAGACTCGAGGAGAATCCCGAGTTTTCTCTCGCACCTAGGCAGGAGTCCTGACCTCGCTGAACAAACACGTGTCTGGAAGGGCCCTCCCCGTCGTAACTCGAGAATATAGCCCAGGTTCCAGCCGCAACTCGAGAAAAACCATGAGACTTCCCCCTCGCCGCGAGATGAGGCCCGATGCCCCTGCACTGCATGCAGAGCAATTCCGTGTTCCACATCAAACGTGAAAGGAGCCTTGATTTCCTTGATGGCACTCCAGAGAAAACCCAAGTTCACTGTCTCAAGTCTAGAGGGATCCTGAGGTCACTGGAACAACACGAAAGGGCTCCGTGGACACCAAATCAACTCGAGATGAGAGTTTAGTCCCTGGCTTCGACTCAAGAGGAATACCAACTTTCCACAAGCACCTCAAGAGGAGGCTTCTCTCAGCTACAGGTATGTGAGAGGGACCCTGAGTTTGTGGCCTCAAGTGGAATGGACACCGAGATGCTCTGACTCGAAGTAAGGCCGGATATCCCTGAAGTGAATTGAATGCAGGATCGTCTTGCATCTCCCAAGACGAAGGGTTGTCTGAATCCCCTGTGGAGACCACAGAGAAAGACCTCGTTCTCCGCCTCATCGAGACCGAAGGCCTCACATAATTTGAAAACTCGAGAGGTCCGCGGAGATCAATGCTTCCAAAGGAGAAGATGCCTGACTCTTCTTGAATATGGATAGGAGTCCCAGGATCCCTGTGGCACGTGGAAAGTGACCCTGGGTCTCCCGCCTCACGTGGAGACGCGTCCCAATTGCCATGCCAAGACTCGAGGAGATTCCCGAGGTGTCCCTCGCACCTAGGCAGGAGTCCTGACGTCGCTGAACAAACACGTGTCTGGAAGGGCCCTCCCCGTCGTAACTCGAGAATATACTCCAGGTTTCAGCCGCAACTTGAGAAAAACCATGAGACATCCCCCTTGCCGCGAGATGAGGCCCGATTCCCCTGCACTGCGGGCAGAGCAATTCCGTGTTCCACATCAAACTTGAAAGGAGCCTTGATTTCCTTGATGGCACTCCAGAGAAAACCCAAGATAACTGTCTCAAGTCTAGAGGGATCCTGAGGTCACTGGAGCAACACGAAAGGGCTCCATGGACCCCAAATCAACTCGAGATGAGAGCTTAGTCCCTGGCTTCGACTCAAGAGGAATACCAACTTTCCACAAGCACCTCAAGAGGAGGCTTCTCTCAGCTACAGGTATGTGAGAGGGACCCTGAGTTTGTGGCCTCAAGTGGAATGGACACCGAGATGCTCTGACTCGAAGTAAGGCTGGATATCCCTGAAGTGAATTGAATGCAGGATCGTCTTGCATCTCCCAAGACGAAGGGTTGTCTGAATCCCCTGTGGAGACCACAGAGAAAGACCTCGTTCTCCGCCTCATCGAGACCGAAGGCCTCACATAATTTGAAAACTCGAGAGGTCCGCGGAGATCAATGCTTCCAAAGGAGAAGATGCCTGACTCTTCTTGAATATGGATAGGAGTCCCAGGATCCCTGTGGCACGTGGAAAGTGACCCTGGGTCTCCCGCCTCACGTGGAGACGCGTCCCAATTGCCATGCCAAGACTCGAGGAGATTCCCGAGGTGTCCCTCGCACCTAGGCAGGAGTCCTGACGTCGCTGAACAAACACGTGTCTGGAAGGGCCCTCCCCGTCGTAACTCGAGAATATACTCCAGGTTTCAGCCGCAACTTGAGAAAAACCATGAGACATCCCCCTTGCCGCGAGATGAGGCCCGATTCCCCTGCACTGCGGGCAGAGCAATTCCGTGTTCCACATCAAACTTGAAAGGAGCCTTGATTTCCTTGATGGCACTCCAGAGAAAACCCAAGATAACTGTCTCAAGTCTAGAGGGATCCTGAGGTCACTGGAGCAACACGAAAGGGCTCCATGGACCCCAAATCAACTCGAGATGAGAGCTTAGTCCCTGGCTTCGACTCAAGAGGAATACGAACTTTCCACAAGCCCCTCAAGAGGAGGCTTCTCTCAGCTACAGGTATGTGAGAGGGACCCTGAGTTTGTTGCCTCAAGTGGAATGGACACCGAGATGCTCTGACTCGAAGTAAGGCCGGATATCCCTGCAGTGAATTGAATGCAGGCTCATCTTGCATCTCCCAAGATGAAGGGATGTCTGAATCCCCTGTGGAGACCACAGAGAAAGACCTAGTTCTCCGCCTCATCGCGTCCGGAGGCCTCACATCCTTTGAAAACTCGAGAGGTCCGCGGAGATCAATGCTTCCAAAGGAGCCGATGCCTGACTCCTCTTGAAAATGGATAGGAGTCCCAGGATCCCTGTGGCACGTGGAAAGGGACACTGGGTCTCCCGCCTCACGTGGAGACGCGTCCCAATTGCCATGCCAAGACTCGAGGAGAATCCCGAGGTGTCCCTCGCACCTAGGCAGGAGTCCTGACGTCGCTGAACAAACACGTGTCTGGAAGGGCCCTCCCCATCGTAACTCGAGAATATACCCCAGGTTCCGGCCGCAACTCGAGAAAAACCATGAGATTTCTCCCTCGCCGCGATTTGAGGCCCGAATCCCCTGCCCTGCATGCAGAGCAATTCCTTGTTCCACATCAAACGTGAAAGGAGCCTTGATTTACTTGATTGCAATCCAGAGAAAACCCAAGATCACTGTCTCAAGTCTAGAGGGATAGTGAGGTCACTGGAGCAACACGAAAGGGCTTCGTGGACCCCAAATGAACTCGCAATGCGAGCTTAGTCCCTGGCTTCGACTCAAGAGGAATACCAACTTTCCACAAGCACCTCAAGAGGAGGCTTCTCTCAGCTACAAGTATGTGAGAGTTACCCTGAGTTTGTGGCCACAAGTGGAATGGACACCGAGAGGCTCTGACTCGAAGTAAGGCCGGATATCCCTGCAGTGAATTGAATGCAGGCTCGTCTTGCATCTCCCAAGACGAAGGGATGTCTGAATCCCCTGTGGAGACCACAGAGAAAGACCTTGTCCTCCACCTCAACGCAACCGGAGGCCTCATATCCTTTGAAAATTCGAGAGGTCCACGGAGATCAATACTTCCGAAGGAGACGATGCCTGACTCCTCTTGAAAATGGATAGGAGTCCCAGGATCCCTGTGGCACGTGGAAAGGGACCCTGGGTCTCCCGCCTCACGTGGAGACGCGTCCCAATTGCCATGCCAAGACTCGAGGAGAATCCCGAGGTTTCTCTCGCACCTAGGCAGGAGTCCTGACCTCGCTGAACAAACACGTGTCTGGAAGGGCCCTCCCCGTCGTAACTCGAGAATATAGCCCAGGTTCCAGCCGCAACTCGAGAAAAACCATGAGACTTCCCCCTCGCCGCGAAATGAGGCCCGATGCCCCTGCACTGCATGCAGAGCAATTCCGTGTTCCACATCAAACGTGAAAGGAGCCTTGATTTCCTTGATGGCACTCCAGAGAAAACCCAAGTTCACTGTCTCAAGTCTAGAGGGATCCTGAGGTCACTGGAACAACACGAAAGGGCTCCGTGGACACCAAATCAACTCGAGATGAGAGTTTAGTCCCTGGCTTCGACTCAAGAGGAATACCAACTTTCCACAAGCACCTCAAGAGGAGGCTTCTCTCAGCTACAGGTATGTGAGAGGGACCCTGAGTTTGTGGCCTCAAGTGGAATGGACACCGAGATGCTCTGACTCGAAGTAAGGCCGGATATCCCTGAAGTGAATTGAATGCAGGATCGTCTTGCATCTCCCAAGACGAAGGGTTGTCTGAATCCCCTGTGGAGACCACAGAGAAAGACCTCGTTCTCCGCCTCATCGAGACCGAAGGCCTCACATAATTTGAAAACTCGAGAGGTCCGCGGAGATCAATGCTTCCAAAGGAGAAGATGCCTGACTCTTCTTGAATATGGATAGGAGTCCCAGGATCCCTGTGGCACGTGGAAAGTGACCCTGGGTCTCCCGCCTCACGTGGAGACGCGTCCCAATTGCCATGCCAAGACTCGAGGAGATTCCCGAGGTGTCCCTCGCACCTAGGCAGGAGTCCTGACGTCGCTGAACAAACACGTGTCTGGAAGGGCCCTCCCCGTCGTAACTCGAGAATATACTCCAGGTTTCAGCCGCAACTTGAGAAAAACCATGAGACATCCCCCTTGCCGCGAGATGAGGCCCGATTCCCCTGCACTGCGGGCAGAGCAATTCCGTGTTCCACATCAAACTTGAAAGGAGCCTTGATTTCCTTGATGGCACTCCAGAGAAAACCCAAGATAACTGTCTCAAGTCTAGAGGGATCCTGAGGTCACTGGAGCAACACGAAAGGGCTCCATGGACCCCAAATCAACTCGAGATGAGAGCTTAGTCCCTGGCTTCGACTCAAGAGGAATACGAACTTTCCACAAGCCCCTCAAGAGGAGGCTTCTCTCAGCTACAGGTATGTGAGAGGGACCCTGAGTTTGTTGCCTCAAGTGGAATGGACACCGAGATGCTCTGACTCGAAGTAAGGCCGGATATCCCTGCAGTGAATTGAATGCAGGCTCATCTTGCATCTCCCAAGACGAAGGGATGTCTGAATCCCCTGTGGAGACCACAGAGAAAGACCTAGTTCTCCGCCTCATCGCGTCCGGAGGCCTCACATCCTTTGAAAACTCGAGAGGTCCGCGGAGATCAATGCTTCCAAAGGAGCCGATGCCTGACTCCTCTTGAAAATGGATAGGAGTCCCAGGATCCCTGTGGCACGTGGAAAGGGACACTGGGTCTCCCGCCTCAGGTGGAGACGCGTCCCAATTGCCATGCCAAGACTCGAGGAGAATCCCGAGGTGTCCCTCGCACCTAGGCAGGAGTCCTGACGTCGCTGAACAAACACGTGTCTGGAAGGGCCCTCCCCATCGTAACTCGAGAATATACCCCAGGTTCCGGCCGCAACTCGAGAAAAACCATGAGATTTCTCCCTCGCCGCGAGTTGAGGCCCGAATCCCCTGCCCTGCATGCAGAGCAATTCCGTGTTCCACATCAAACGTGAAAGGAGCCTTGATTTCCTTGATTGCAATCCAGAGAAAACCCAAGATCACTGTCTCAAGTCTAGAGGGATCCTGAGGTCACTGGAGCAACATGAAATGGCTCCGTGGACCCCAAATCAACTCAAGATGAGAGCTTAGTCCCTGGCTTCTCTCAAGAGGAATACCAACTTTCCAAAAGCACCTCAAGAGGAGGCTTCTCTCAGCTACAGGTATATTTGAGGGACCCCGAGTTTGTGGCCTCAAGTGGAAAGGACACCGAGATGCTCTGACTCGAAGTAAGGCAGGATATCCCTGCAGTGAATTGAATGCAGGCTCGTCTTGCATCTCCCAAGAAGAAGGGATGTCTGAATCCCCTGTGGAGACCACAGAGAAAGACCGAGTTCTCCGCCTCATCGCGACCAGAGGCCTCACATCCTTTGAAAACTCGAGAGGTCTGTGGAGATCAATGCTTCCAAAGGAGACGATGCCTGACTCCTCTTGAAAATGGATAGGAGTCCCAGGATCCCTGTGACACGTGGAAAGGGACACTGGGTCTCCCGCCTCACGTGGAGACGCGTCCCAATTGCCATGCCAAGACTCGAGGAGAATCCCGAGGTGTCTGTCGCACCTAGGCAGGAGTCCTGACGTCGCTGAACAAACACGTGTCTGGAAGGGCCCTCCCCGTCGTAACTCGAGAATATACCCCAGGTTCCGGCCGCAACTCGAGAAAAACCATGAGACTTCCCCCTCGGCGCGAGATGAGGCCCGATGCCCCTGCACTGCATGCAGAGCAATTCCGTGTTCCACATCAAACGTGAAAGGAGACTTGATTTCCTTGATGGCACTCCAGAGAAAACCCAAGATCACTGTCTCAAGTCTAGAGGGATCCTGAGGTCACTGTTGCAACACCAAAGGGCTCCGTGGAACCCAAATCAACTCGAGATGAGAGCTTAGTCCCTGGCTTCGACTCAAGAGGAATACCAAGTTTCCACAAGCACCTCAAGAGGAGGCTTCTCTCAGCTACAGGTATGTGAGAGGGACCCTGAATTTGTGGCCTCATGTGGAATGGACAATGAGATGCTCTGACTTGAAGTAAGGCCGGATATCCCTTCAGTGAATTGAATGCCGTCCCGTCTTGAATCTCCCAAGACGAAGGGATGTCTGAATCCCCTGTGGAGACCACAGAGAAAGACCTAGTCCTCCGCCTCATCGCGAACGGAGGCCTCGGATCCTTTGAAAACTCAAGAGGTCCTCGGAGATCAATGCTTCCAAAGCAGACGATGCCTGACTCCTCTTGAAAATGGATAGGAGTCACAGGATACGTGTGGCACGTGGAAAGGGACACTGGGTCTCCCGCCTCACGTGGAGACGCGTCTCAATTGCCATGCCAAAACTCGAGGAGAATCCCGAGTTGTCCCTCGCACCTAGGCAGGAGTCCTGACGTCGCTGAACAAACACGTGTCTGGAAGGGCCCTCCCCGTCGTAACTCGAGAATATACCACAGG
Organism: Dama dama; assembly: GCF_033118175.1. Classification (NCBI taxonomy): domain Eukaryota; kingdom Metazoa; phylum Chordata; class Mammalia; order Artiodactyla; family Cervidae; genus Dama; species Dama dama. The sequence continues at coordinate 318,554 of NW_026871054.1, forward strand.
TTCCGGCCGCAACTCGAGAAAAACCATGAGACTTCCCCCTCGCCGCGGGATGAGGCCCATTTCCCCTGCCCTGTGTGCAGAGCAATTCCGTGTTCCACATCAAACGTGAAAGGAGCCTTGATTTCCTTGATGGCACTCCAGAGAAAACCCAAGATCAGTGTCTCAAGTCTAGAGGGATCCTGAGGTCACTGGAGCAACACCAAAGGGCTCCATGGACCCCAAATCAACTCGAGATGAGAGCTTAGTCCCTGGCTTCGACTCAAGAGGAATACGAACTTTCCACAAGCACCTCAAGAGGAGGCTTCTCTCAGCTACAGGTATGTGAGAGGGACCCTGAGTTTGTTGCCTCAAGTGGAATGGACACCGAGATGCTCTGACTCGAAGTAAGGCCGGATATCCCTGCAGTGAATTGAATGTAGGCTCATCTTGCATCTCCCAAGACGAAGGGTTGTCTGAATCCGCTGGGGAGACCACAGAGAAAGACCGAGTTCTCCGCCTCATCGCGACCGGAGGCCTCACATCCTTTGAAAACTCGAGAGGTCCGAGGAGATCAATGCTTCCAAAGGAGACGATGCCTGACTCCTCTTGAAAATGGATAGGAGTCCCAGGATCCCTGTGGCACGTGAAAAGGGACCCTGGGTCTCCCGCCTCACGTGGAGACGTGTCCAAAATGCCATGCCAAGACTCGAGGAGAATCCCGAGGTGTCCCTCGCACCTAGGCAGGAGTCCTGACGTCGCTCAACAAACACGTGTCTGGAAGGGCCCTCCCCGTCGTAACTCGAAAATATATCCCAGGTTCCGGCCGCAACTGAACAAAACCATGAGATTTACCCCTCGCCGCGAGTTGAGGCCCGATTCCCCTGAACTGCATGCAGAGCAATTCCGTATTCCACATCAAAAAAGAAAGGAGCCTTGATTTCCTTGATGGCACTCCAGAGAAAACCCAAGATCACTGTCTCAAGTCTAGAGGGATCCTGAGGTCACTGGAGCAACAAGAAAGGGCTCCGTGGACCCCAAATCAACTCGAGATGAGAGCTTAGTCCCTGGCTTTGACTCAAGAGGAATACCAACTTTCCACAAGCACCTCAAGAGGAGGCTTCTCTCAGCTACAGGTATATTTGAGGGACCCTGAGTTTGTGGCCTCAAGTGGAATGGACACCGAGATGCTCTGACTCGAAGTAAGGCCGGATATGCCTGCAGTGAATTGAATGCAGGCTCCTCTTGCATCTCCCAAGACGAAGGGATGTGTGAATCCC